>NC_137003.1:34685366-34872866 GCF_032717465.1 Coenobita brevimanus | reverse complement strand
AGGAAAAATAAATGCCAAAAGAGAGGGGGAAGACAGGACATGGGATGAAAAATGATTACAAGAAAACAGAGGAGAAAGAGAATACCAGAATCAAAGGAGAGAGAGAGAATGCAAAAGAATACTCATCAACGCACACTGTATCTCATGCAGAACTAATGCGGCAAGGAAGAGGTGCTAAAGAGCTTCCTCGCAAGCATTATACGTTTCGATATTACGAACCTTTCCAAAATCTTTCAGAACCATCTATGCACCAGGTTTTAATATGGTACCTTTTCATATTCACTTCTTTGCCTTTTTAAATGATTTCCTGTAAACCAGGGAATCACTTAATACGTTTGGTGGTAACTTTATAACCAACCAACACGTGCTTCCTACGTGTATACAAGTGGGTTGGCGGAGGGTTAGTGCCCTTCCCCGGAAGACAACAAACTAAAAATACACACAGAGTGCCTCGGACCAGGACAGACCAGCAGGTGACGACGAAGGACCGGTCAAAGGATATTGTGACGATAGCAACGTGGAATGTAAGGGGTGCGAATGATGAGATGAAAGAGAGAGAGAGAGTGTCGAGGTGCAAGAGGTTGCAAAAATAGACATGTTATGAGGTTCACTGCGACTAAATGGGTAGGCGAGTATGTGAAACAGTGGGAGTATTGATGGGGTATATGTACGGGAGCAGGTGAGAAGGAAAGGACAAAAGAGGGCGCATGTATTGTTGTGTGCAAGAGACGGAAGGGGAATGGAAGAGAGTATGGATCAATTGGTTCAAGGATTATGTGGGTAAGATTAAAAGTAGAAATACAAATGTGGGCGATTGTGTGTGTGTATGCGCAAACGCAAGATCATGCAAGTAGAGTGAATGCAGACTTCTGGGCAAATGCGGAAGTGTGCATGGAAAAGTTTGAAAGGAATGAGAAGGTGCTTTTTATTGGAGATATGAAGGTAAAAGTAGGAAATGTGAAAGTGGATGGAGTAGTTGGTGAGTGAGGTGTGCTGCAGAAGTGGATGAGAATGGCAGTGCTCCAGTGGACATTTGTGCACTGTCGAGGGAGATGGTTGGGGATAGACAATACCATCTTTAGGCACACAGTGATCCACAAGTATATATGGTGAGTGATGATAGGTTTGGCAGGTGAACTGAATGAACGGAAGGCAATGACTGATTATGTGTGTGTGGATGAGAGAATGGGACGGTATGTAATGGATGCAAGTGCATACAGAGGTTGGAGAAGTGGACTTTCTGAGTGGTGAAAGTCAAGGCACAAATGCAATGGATGAACAGGAAGGAAGGACATAAGAAAGTACGGTAGTCCATACAAGGAGTATTGAAAAGTTGCAAGAGGATGGAAAAAAAAAAAAGGCAGAATATAAGAGAGAAGAGGAGGAGCGATTGGGAAAATATGATTTTGAGCAGAAGGGGGAAGTGGAAGGTGTGTGCAATATAGTCACAGAAGAAATTTGTGCAGCATGTGAGGTGGAGTATGGGGTGAAGAGAAGACGAAAGGTTGTGTAAGGGAAAGTATGGCGGAATGAAGAGGTGAGACAAGCTGTGGTGGAAGCAGAGGCATGGAGGAAGCTGAGAGACGGAAGAGAGAGTTATATGTAGAGAGGAAGAGAGATGTAAAAAGATTAGTAACCTAAGAGAGAATTAGAAAAGAGTGAATGAGAAATTTGGAAGGAATGTGAGTGTAAATTAGAGGGAATGTAATGAAAATGTTCTGGAAGGAGGTAAAGCGAGTTTGACAGGGTGATAAGTTAGCAGGGGAGTGAAAGATAAAAATGGTACACTCAGAGCGGAGAATGGAGAAAAATTGAGAAGATGGATAGAACACTTTAAGGAACTGTTAAACATAGAGAATGAAAGAAATGTGAGTATAAGTCGCTGTGAAATGGCTGGGAGGAGGAGGGAGGTGAGAAGGGAGGGACAGATGAGTAGGATGGAAGCAGTAGAAGCAATGAAGAAAGTTAAAATGGGGAAAGCCTCAGGAATTGATGGAGTGTGGTGAAATTATGAAGTATCGGGGAGATGTAGTAGTAGAATGTATATGGAAGAGGTACAGATTGGCCTAGAAGGAAGGTATAGTCCTGGAGGATTAAAAGTCAGGCACAAATATTTCCATTTAAACTGGAGAAGAGGAAAAGAAGTGTGTGGTAATCACAGGGACACAATGTTTTAACACTGACAGAAGAAGGATGCACAGTCCTTTATATACCACTACTTGGCTGAACCTCATCCATTCCCGAGAACCACAGCCAGGAAACCTTCCAGGAATAGCTTTGGCCGAGTTAGGAATGGGTGTAGGGAAGAAATGGGGTGCATGTGAGATGGCTGAAGTTGTAGCTTGTGTGACAGGACCCAGTTGTTATTTCTCGAGAAGACCCGTGTCGTCCATTTACACCTAGGTCCATATTTCAATTATAGGTACAAACTGACTCACATAAAGAAGACCCTATATAAAGATCCCGTGATCAACCCGAGAACCGAACCCAAAACCTTTCCCTTCCTCGGCGAATATGCTTCCTGTTGCACTACCCTACTCCACTTTTAACACTTACCAGCCATATTATGTGTATCCTGATGAATGGAATTTCGCCCCTGTATTATCTTGAGGAACACCATACTAGTAAGGAATTTTCAAGTTATTCATTTTTTGACGGCTTATACGCTAAATATTTAATGTTCACTTAAAGAACAACACCGAAATATAAGACGAAGTTATTGAGTGCATTTATTTATCGGTTCACAATATCTAAAGTTAACATGATGAGCAAATATATATATATATATATTGTTACATAGCCTATGATTTCATCATCCTTTGTGTAATTTTAACGCTCAGTATGCTGCATGTTTGATCACGAGCGTGTTCTGCCTCAGTTCCCCCCTTCTACCGTTATAGTAGAGTAAGTCGTTCTCTCTGTTGCTTAGAGCGGGATTATCAGCTCTTTGTCCCCATGGCTTCATTTGCGCGTCCTGCTTACAAGTTGTATCAGGCTCTGCTGGCCCCTATATAATGACCTCAGTCTCTGCATCATTGCCACTTAGATCTGCTCCTCATTTTGTTCACATCTCTGTCCTCCCCTGTACAGATATTATTATTGTGAGTGCTCAAGAAGTCTCCAACCATCTAGCAGCTGTGTGTAATTTGAGTATAACTGATGTTGCATTTTTTCTTGTACTGTATAGCATAAGTTTAATTTGTAGGCCTAGTGAAGTTTTTTGTAATTCATGTAGGGATCTTTATGTCCATCAGTTTTAATATTATTTTGTATCTGTAATAATTTATCTGGCATTCACTGAGTATTATCTGGTATCTCATTTTATCAGGGCTGACTTAGATAAATTTATTCTTGCTAATTTCGTGTTAATAGAGGCTATTGCAGTTAACCATATATTTAACCTGTTTATTTGCCATTACATTATCCTTATGAGTCCTGAATGTTTTGTTGTTAGTTTGAGCATTAAACTTTAACTTGTAATTTTACCTAACTCTTTTGTTTTGAACCTGGAACTTTACGGGACAGTAGTGACTCTTCGTATTCTCACTTAAAGTGTACATTATCTTTCTCTGTTTCGTAACATAAATTTGGCGACCTCATATCAGGATATTCAGGATATTATCATAAGGATATTGTTTGATATTTTGTGACTGTGATATATTCATGATGGCTACTATTACTACACTTGTTGAAGCCAAAGATTTCTTGTCAAATGTGCAAACAGTGTGTGATATAGAAAACAGAACAAAGAATGAACTTAAGCTTGTTGCTCAACAATTGGGAATTGCAGTTCACTCTCATCATTCTAAAGATCAAATTGTTGGCATGATTAATAAAAGCTTGTTTAATGTAACTCCTCCAAATGAGCAAACGCAGATTGAATTAGCTAAGTTACAGCTAGCCCTGCAGGAGGCTCGTGTGAAGGAAGCTGAATTTCAAGCACGTGCTAAGGAGGCTGATGTTAAGGAGGCCAATGCTCGTATTGAAGAAGCACAGGTACAGGCTCAGGCACAAATTGAACTTGCCAGGATTCAGGCAGACCATGAGTATCGCATGAAACAAGGTGGAACTGGATCATCTAGCTCTGATGATTTTGATGTGGCTAAAAATGTTAAACTTGTCCCTCCTTTTAATGAATCTGATTTAACAAAGTATTTTCACTTGTTTGAGAGGGTAGCTACAGGTTTTAATTGGCCTAAGGAGTATTGGCCAGTACTCCTTCAAACTGTTCTCACCGGTAAAGCTCAAGTAACTTATGCATCTTTGCCTCAGGATCAATCTGATAATTATGATGAAGTTAAGAGCTTGATTCTTAAGGCCTATGAGCTTGTTCCTGAAGCCTATAGAGTAAAATTTAGGACAACTTACAAGCAAGATAAGCAATCCCATGTTGAGTATGCAAAAATCAAAGAAGATCTGTTAGAGCAGTGGTTAAATTCTAAGAATGTGGATTCTGATTTTGATAAATTTAAGCAGATGATTTTGCTGGAGGACTTCAAAAGGTGTATTAGTAAAGATGTAAGCCTATATCTTGATGAGAAAAGAGTAGATAATTTGTCTGATGCTGCAGTTTTAGCTGATGAGTATGTTCTCACTCACAAGAGATATTCTAGAGAAAAAGGGAAAGCTGAGAGTAAGTACGTTGCCTCTACTCAGAGTACAGGTAACAGGAAAGAGAATAAGGATGATGTTTCTCAGGAAGTAAATACCAGCTTCACCTCTAGATTTCAGAAAAGTAAATGTACTTATTGTAGTAAGCTTGGTCATACTACGGAGAGATGTTTCAGGAGACAGCGTGATGTGAACAAAAAGGAGTCTTTAAATATTCAGTCAATTGGTCTAGTGTCCACTCTTGAGAGTTCCCAGAATTCTTTAACTGAGTTAACTGAACCTGCTTTGAGGGGTAACTTAAATTCTCATGATGGAGCTCCTCTTTGAGCAGTAACGTGGGTGACACTCTCAAGAGTTCATGTGCTAATTTCCTGTCTGATGGTTTTGTCAGTCCTCTGGACAGTAATGACAGGAAATCAGTTCAAATATATCGTGATACAGGTGCTTGCCAATCCCTTATGCTGACCAGTGTTCTAGGCTCTAATGTTAATTCCTCTGATGAAACTGTAATCTTACAAGGTGTAGGGAATAATTACTTCTCTGTTCCTCTGTGCAGAGTGAATTTAGAGTCTGGTTTTGTTAATGGTTCCGTTATGGTTGGGTTGGTTGAGACACTCCCAATGTCAGGTGTAACTTTCTTACTTGGAAATGATATTGGTGGAAGTCAAGTGTGTCCAGCTCCTCAGTTGTCTAGTGAGCCAGTGGCTGCGTCCCAGGATTGTGATGTCCCTGATGTGTTCCCTGCATGTGCTGTCACTAGGGCTAAGTCTAAAGTTACTGGTGATTTAGAGGATAATGATGATGATGATGATGTTATCCTAGCTGACACTTTTCTTGCTAATTTGGACCACTCACCAGATGAGGCAGTACCCCGTAGTGTTGATAATTTGTCTCGTCAAGAGTTGGTTGAGTTGCAGGTTGCTGACCCTGAGTTGAAAGGTCTAGCTAACTCTGCTTGCAGTGAGGAAGAGTCAGCTGGTGCTTCTACTTGTTATTATGTAAAGTCAGGAGTACTTATGAGGAAGTGGAGACCCCCAACAGCATCAGCCGACTGTGAATGGGAGGTTGTACATCAAGTTGTCATCCCTCGTGTTTGTAGGCAGGATATCATTCGAGTGGCTCATGATTCCAGTTTGGCAGGACACCTTGGAGTGAGGAAGACTGTGGCACGCATTTTGAAACACTTCTACTGGCCAGGTATCTGCAGGGATGTTTCCTGGTATTGTAAGTCTTGTCACACCTGTCAAGTTGTGGGAAAGTGTAATCAGACCGAAAAGGTTGCACCTCTAGTTCCCATTCCTCCTTTTGAGGCGCCTTTCACCCGTGTGTTGGTGGATATTGTGGGCCCTCTTCCTAAGACTTCTTCAGGATTTTCTTATGTGTTGACCCTGATTGATATGGCTACTCGTTATCCTGAAGCCATTCCACTTAGAAACATCTCAGCAAAGAACGTGGTTAAGGAAATGCTAGGGTTCTTCACAAAGTTTGGTCTGCCCAAGGAGGTACAGTCAGACCGAGGAAGTAATTTCATGTCAATTGTTTTCAAGCAGTCTCTGAAAGAGTTGGGCATCACTCAGATCACGTCTTCAGCTTACCATCCCCAGACCCAAGGAGCATTGGAGAGATATCATCAAACACTCAAATCGATGCTCAAGAAATACTGTTTGGAACAACAGAAAGACTGGGATAAAGGTCTTCCATTCGTTGTGTTTGCTGCAAGAGAATCTCCAAATGAATCACTGGGCTTCTCACCTTTTGAACTACTGTTTGGCCATGAAGTAAGAGGACCCCTTAAGCTACTCAAGGAATGCTGGCTGTCGGAGGAAGATGACGTCAACCTGCTGGAGTATGTGATGAATTTCAAAGAACGGCTGTCCACTGCTTTACAGCTGGCGAGAGAGAATTTAGGAGCTGCTCAGGAGAAGATGAAGACTTGGTATGACAAGAAGTCCAGGTTACGCCACTTTCAGCCAGGAGATCAGGTTTTGATTCTGCTACCAGTTCATGGGCAACCTCTTCAAGCCAAGTTTAGTGGCCCTTATTTCGTGGAGAAGAAACTCAGTGATGTCAGCTATGTCATCGCCACACCAGATCGTAGAAAGAGCAAGCAACTATGTCACATCAACATGCTAAAGTTATATCACAGGCGGGACGAAAATAATCCAGTCTGCACTGTAGCTGTTCCACCCGAGTCTGCAAGTGAAGCTCTCCCATGCAGTATGAGCCTGAGCGATAGTTTGGGGAAGAATCCTGATATCATGAATGATCTCCAGACTAAGCTTTCTCATCTACCTCCCAAGGAAAGGCAGGAGTTTTCGGCATTACTGCAGGAGTACCCGCAAGTGTTCCGTGCCACTCCAGGAAGAACCACTGTGTTGATGCAGGATGTCGATGTTGGAGACGCAAAGCAAATTAAACTGCCTCCTTACCGTGTGAACCCAGTGAAAGTTCCTCTCATCCAGAAGGAGCTTGGCTACCAGTTGGACCACAAGATGATTGAGCCCTGTCAGAGCGAGTGGAGTTCTCCTGTCACTTTGGTCCCTAAGCCAGGTGGGTCACAGCGGCTTTGCATTGACTACAGACGTGTTAATCAGATAACCAAAACAGACACTTACCCTCTCCCTCGCGTGGAAGATTGCATAGACAAGATCGGAAAGGCTAGGTACATAAGTAAGTTTGATTTGTTAAAGGGATACTGGCAAGTACCTATGACTGAACGTGCTAGGGAGATCTCATGTTTTGTAACATTAGGAAAGACTTTTGCATGTTCTGTAATGCCATATACAGATTGTTTTAGAGTAATAAGAAATTTCCTTTGTAAATTTCTTTTTTCTTTGTGGGGAGGTGTTACATAGCCTATGATTTCATCATCCTTTGTGTAATTTTAACGCTCAGTATGCTGCATGTTTGATCACGAGCGTGTTCTGCCTCAGTCCCCCCCTTCTACCATTATAGTAGAGTAAGTCGTCCTTTCTGTTGTTCAGTGCGGGATTTTCAGCTCTTTGTCCCCATGGCTTCATTTGCGCGTCCTTCTTACAAGTTGTATCAAGCTCTGCTGGCCCCTATATAATGACCTCAGTCTCTGCATCATGGCCACTTAGATCTACTCCTCATTTTGCTCGCATCTCTGTCCTCCCCTGTACAGTTATTATTATTGTGAGTTTCTCAGGAAGTCTCCAACCATCTAGCAGCTGTGTAATTTGAGTATGAGTGTTGTTGCATTTTGTTCTTGTACTGTGTAGCATAAGTTTAATTTGTAGGCCTAGTGAAGTTTTTGTAATTTATGTAAAGGTTCTTTACGTCAGTCAATTGTTAATAATAGTTTGTATCTGTAATAATTTATCTTGCATTAACTGAGCAGTGCCCGGTGTATTTTCATTTTATCAGGGCTGACTTAGATAAATTTACTCTTGCTAATTTCGTGTTAATAGAGGCTATTGCAGTTAACCATATATTTAACCTGTTTTTTGCCATTACATTATCCTTATGAGTCCTGAATGTTTTGTTGTTAGTTTGAGCATTAAACTTTAACTTGTAATTTTACCTAACTCTTTTGTTTTGAACCTGGAACTTTACGGGACAGTAGTGATTTTTACTATTCTCACTTAAAGTGCACATTATCTTTCTCTTTTACCTCAAAATATATATATATATATATATATATATATATATATATATATATATCACGAACGAAGTAAATTGTGTACTACTGCATATATATATATATATATATATATATATATATATATATATATATATATATATATATATATATATATATATATAAAGAAAGGAACGGCATGGTGGGATGAGGAGGTAAAGAGAGCGGCGGAGGAAAAGAGGAAGAAGTGGCTAAAGCGGTTACAGGATAGGGGTTCAGTTGAAATAAGAACTGAATATGTTGACAGCAAGAAGCACGTAAAGAGACTAGTGAAGAGGAAAAAGAAGGAGGTAAATGAGGATCTAGGAAGAAAAATGAATGCGAACTACTCTGAAAATAGAAAGTTATTCTGGAAAGAGGTGCGGAAATGTAGAAGTGAAAGCAGTAAGAAATGGGATGGTGTGAAGGATGCAGGTGGTAGATTATTAACCAATGGAGATGAAGTAAGGACCAGATGGAAAGAATATTTTGAAAGCCTGATGAATGGGGATAGAGAGAGCAGAGCAGCTGTAAACATGCTTCGTTTTGGGGGTGTGCAGAGAAGGAATGCAGTGCCAGGAGATGTGACACTCGCACAGGTGAAGAGTGCTGTGAAGCGGCTGAAAAATGGGAAAGCAGCTGGGGTTGATGAGGTGTATGCAGAGATGCTTGAATGTAGTGGAGAGAATGGAGTGAAGTGCTTGTTGGAGATATGTAAGAAGGCATGGATGAGTGAAATTGTGCCTTCAGAGTGGAAAAAGGCTGTGATTGTACCCCTGTACAAAAATAAAGGTGAACGAAGTGAGTGTAAGAATTATCGTGGCATAAGCTTACTGAGTGTGGTAGGGAAGGTATATGGAAGATTTATTATAGAGAAAGTAAGAGAGATATCAGAAGTCCTAGTGAGTGATGAACAGGGTGGCTTTAGGAGTGGCAAAGGATGTGTGGACCAAATATTTGCAGTGAGACAGATAGTAGAGAAGGCTTGTGAGAAGGACCATAAGGTGTTTATGGCATTCATGGATCTGGAAAAAGCATATGACAAAGTGGACAGAGAAGAATTGTGGAAAGTTTTGCGCATGTACGGTGTAGAGGGTAAGCTGTTAGGTGCCGTCAAGAGTTTTTATAATGGTAGTGAGGCATGTGTCAGGGTTAATGGGCATCTAAGTGAATGGTTCACAATCAGTTGGGGCGTGCGACAAGGTTGTGTGATGTCCCCATGGTTGTTCAATGTATATATGGATGGGGTGATGAGAGAAGTGAAAACACGAGTAATGGAGAGAGGGATGACATTGGTAATGAATAGTGATGGATGGAATATCTCAAATTTGTTGTATGCTGATGATGCAGTACTGCTTGCAAGTACCGGACAAGAACTTGTTAGGCTAGTGCAGAGTTTTGCTGATGTCTGTAAGCGTCGTCCCTTGAGAGTAAATGTAGAAAAGAGTAAAGTGATGGTTATTGAGAGAGAAGGTGACTCCCAGTGCAATGTAACAGTGAATGGAGAGAGACTGGAATTGGCGAGAGAGTTCAAATACCTGGGTACAGTGATAGAAAAGAGAGGAAAATGTGCAAAAGAAGTTGAAAGTAGAGTGACACAAGGAAGAAAAGTAACTGGTGCAATGAAGGCTTTGATAAGAATCAGAGGCTTGAGTGCTGCAGCTGCACGAGGCTTACATGAAGGAGTGTTATTGCCAACTTTAACATATGGATGTGAGACTATGATGTGGAATGAAAATGAAAAGTCAAGAGTAAGAGCAGTGGAGATGGGACTGCTGAGGAATGTATGTGGAGTACAAAGGGTGGATAGGATACGAAATAATGTGATTCGTGAAAGATGCGGAGTGAGGAAGTCGGTGGACACCAGAATTGAAGAGTGTACTGAGATGGTATGGTCATGTGGAGAGAATGGATAACAATAGAGTGGTGAAGAACGTATATCTGAGCGAATTCGAAGGAGGGAGGAGGCGAGGTAGGCCAAGGAGAAGGTGGAGAGATATGGTGGATGAGTGTGTGAGGAAGACAGGTATGGAAGTCGGTGAGGCTAGGGAACTGACAGAGATCGAGCTGGCTGGATGAATTTTGTGAGAAGATATGCATGATCAGGGATTTTGGGCACCCCTTTTTAACGTGGCAGCGTCTGGATTGACTCTGTCGGATACGATATGTGAAGCTACAGAATGTGGTGAATGTTTTTGGCGTACCCGATAGAGCCAGGATTCCGGGGGCTTGAATGATGAGTGAATGGAAGCGTGGCCCATTGGATTGGGCAATTTTGGGCTGTCTGGACATTGCTACTCCTCACCCTGCCTTTGTGTGGGAAAGGAGGTCCGGATGATGATGATGATGATGATGATGATGATGATGATGATATATATTTATATATTCATACACACACACGGGCGTATGTAAGTTATTTATCTCGTATTTATGGGGCAAAAAAACTTTTTAATGCCCATTTCTTTCCATGTGCCTTATGATTAGGAATAATTTGTTCACTTCAATTTGACTGACTTTCCTTCTTTTTAGTCCAGTTCACGTAGCTCAGTAAGAGAATAAGACATTACTATGGCCCTGCAACTTTCCTCGATACTTTTTCGTTAATAGCATCATATTCTAGTGTTAATCTCATGATGCCTTAAAACTTAATGCAGAGAAGGCGTAGTTAAAGTGAACAGAAAAAAGAAAGTTGTGGAAAGATACTGAAAGGTAAATACACACACACACACACACACACACACACACACAAAGAAAAATGTGTGGAGAAAAATTACTCCAGTTGATCTGTCTCATATCTGAGGCTAACAGAAACGTGTGTAACGAGATGAAAGGCAGGTAAGCTCATAGAATATGGGAATAAACAGGGATATAATTCTGTAACGTCAGTGCTACTTTGTACCTTACTGTTTTATACTGTATAATCTTACATACATTCCATATACTGTATGCGACCCCTCCTGAATAATAAAATACTAGTTACGATGGGCTACGGGAGAGAAGGGGGCAACGAAACTGGTAGAATATGGGTTAATATTGGGTCTCATTCCAGGTGGCACTGTGGTCTTCATAGCACTGTTATTGACGATTCATTATGCTTTTCACACCGTGATAATCTCGTTGTGTTTTATTTATATCATACTATTATCGTCATAGTTTCCATCACTAGCAGACAAGTGGATGATGAAGTGTAATATGCTGAATAAATTGCTGGGGGGCAGATGTTACTAAATTTACAAATGTAATTAAAATACTGGCCCTGTGTGTAGGCTGCAGTGTATGTATGATTACACAATATAAAATATTAAGGTACAAAATAGTATTGACACTACAGTATTATAACTGGAACCCTGTTTATTCCCATATTCCATGACACTACCCGCCTTTCATCTCGTTACACACGTTTCTGTCAGACAAGAAAGTACGATGATATCATTTTGCCTCAGATATGAGAGGAATCAACTGCAGTATCTTCTCTCCACACATATTCTATTTTTGTTTTTCTATTTACCATTTCATATCTTTCCACGGCGTTCTTCTATATTCTGTTCACTTTAACTATGCATAATATTGCCACCTCTGCATTGAGTTCTAAGCCATCACAAGAGATTAACACTTCAGTATGATGCTATTAACAAAAGTGTCAAGGAAAAGTTCAGGGGCGTAGTAATGTCATATTTTCATATTGAGCTGCGGGAATTGGACTAAACATAACAAAAACCTCAGCCAAAATAAAGTGAATCAATTATTCCTATTCATAAGGCACGTTGGAAGAGGTGGACATTAAATAGTTTTGTTTCTTAAATACAAGCGAAATAACTCATATATGCCTCTGTGTGTGTGTGTGTGTGTGTGTGTGTGTGTTTTAATATATGTAAATCTCTCTCTCTCTCTCTCTCTCTCTCTCTCTCTCTATATATATATATATATATATATATATATATATATATATATATATATATATAATATAATTGTGTGTCTGTGTGTGGAATAACTGAAACAAAATGGAGAGGAGAGAGTGTGAGACAATGGGAGTATGGATGGGGTATATGTGCAGGAGTAGGTGAGAATGAGAGGGCAAAGGAAGGAGTATGTATAGTTGTGAGTAAAAGATGGAAGAAGAGCATAAGACAGTCTGGATCAGTTGGGTCAAGGATTGTGTCGGTAAAGTTGAAAGTTGCAATACAAATGTGGGCGATTGTGTGTGTGTTTGCGCCAACGCAAGATCGTGCTAGAAGAGTGAGAGAAGAGTTCTGGACAAATGTAGAAGTGTGCATGGAAAAGTTTGGAAGGAATGAGAGAGTGTTTTTGATCGGTGATATGAATGGTAAAGTTGGGAATGTGAAGGTGGATGGAATAGTTGGTGAGTGGGGTGTGCCTGCTGAGATAGATGAGAATGGGAGTGCGTTAGTGGACATTTGTGCTGGGAGGGGGTTAGTGATAGCCAATACCCTCTTCAGGCATAAAATGATCCACAGGTATACATGGCGAGTGATGAGAAGGGTGGGTGGTGAACTGAATGAAAGGAAGGCAATGATTGATTATGTGTGTGTGGATGAAAGGATGCAAAGATGTGTAATGGATGCAAGAGCTTATAGAGGCTGGGGGAGTGGACTTTCTGACCACTACCTGGTGGTGGACAGAATTAGGAGTCAAGTAAGATGGAGGAATAGAAGAAGGGAAAGACGAGAGGAAGGAGTAGTTGCAAGGAGAGTGGAAAGGTTACAAGAGGATGAGAAAAAGGCAGAGTATAAGAGAGAAGTGGAGGAACGATTGGGCAAATATGAATTGGAGCAGATGGGAGACGTGGAAGGTGTGTGTTGGATATTTACAGAAGAAATATGTGCAGCATGTGATGTGGTGTGTGGAAGGAAGAGAAGACGGAGGGGGGTGCAAGGAACAGCATTGTGGAATGAAGAGGTGAGACAGGCTGTGGCACAAAAGAAGAAAGCATACAATGAATGGATGAGAAATAGGGGCGTGGAAGAAGTTGAGAGGCGGAAGAGAGAGTTATATGTAGAAAGAAAGAGAGAGGTGAAAAGATTAATAAGAGAGAGTAAGAGAGTGGATGAGGAATTTGGAAGGAATTTGAGTGTAAAGTGGAGGGGCTGTAAGAAAATGTTCTGGAAAGAGGTGAAAAGAGTAAGACAGGGTGGAAGTGAAGTTAGCAGGGGAGTGAAAGATAAAAATGGTAGATTACTAGTGGAAATTGGAGAAAAAGTGAGCAGATGGAGAGAACACTTTAAGGAATTGTTGAACATAGAGGATGGAAGTAATGCGAGTATAAGTGGCTGGGGAATGGCTGGGAGAAGGAGGGAGGTGAGAAGACAGGAAGAAATCAGTAGGGTAGAAGTTGTGGAAGCAATGACGAAAGTTAAATCGGGGAAAGCCCCAGGAATTGATAGAGTTTGTGGTGAAATGCTGAAGCATGGGGGAGAGATAGTAGTAGAATGGATGTGGAAGATGTGCAGATTGGCCTGGGAGGAAGGTAGAGTCCCGGAGGATTGGAAGTCAGGTATAATTATTCCCTTGTACAAAGGAAAAGGGGAAAAAGAAGTGTGTGGTAATCATAGGGGCATTTGTCTTCTTAGTATAATAGGAAAAGTGTATGGTAGGATACCTATTGACAGAGTTAGAGAAAAAACAGAGAAATTAGTTGGAGAAGAACAGGGAGGCTTTAGGAAGGGAAGAGGTTGTGTAGATCAGATATTCATTCTTAGATTTTTAGTGGAAAAGTTTCTAGAGAAGGGAAAGAAGTTGTATGCGGCTTTCATGGATATGGAGAAAGCATATGACAGAGTGGATAGACAAGGATTGTTTAAAGTGTTAAGAATATATGGAGTAGATGGGAAGTTGTTGAATGCTGTGAAGAGTATGTACGATGGTGCGAAGGCTGCAGTGCGTGTGGATGGTGAACTAAGTGAATTTTTCTCTTTGAAAGTTGGGTTGAAACAGGGATGTGTCATGTCTCCATGGTTGTTAAATCTGTACATGGATGGGGTAATAAAAGAGGTACAAGGTAGGGTAGTGGATGTTGGAGTGGCCCTGGTGAGAGAGGATAGTGTTTGGAAACTCCCTGTACTGTTGTTTGCAGATGATACTGTGTTGTTGAGTAAAGACGAAGGGGAGCTGCAAGGCTTGGTGGATGAGTTTGGGAGAGTGTGTAAGAAACGGAATCTAAAGGTGAATGTAGGGAAGAGTAAAGTGATGGTCTTTGAGAGAGGTGAAGTCGGTGTATGTACAGCGAGGTTTGATGGTGAGGAATTGGAAAATGTGAGTACGTTTAAGTACTTGGGTAGTGTGATGAGTAAGGATGGAGGTTTGGAGGGTGAAGTGCTTGAATGGGTACAGCAGGGAAGAAAGGTTGCTGGTTCTTTGAAAGCAGTGATAAGAAACAGGGAAGTGAGCATGGAAGTGAAAAAGTTACTACATGATAGTATTGTGATACCAACTCTAAAGTATGGAAGTGAACCTTGGACGTTGTTGGAAGGACACAAGTCAAGAGTGAGAGCAGTGGAAATGAGTTATTTAAGAGGAGCCTGTGGGGTCACATGGAGAGACAGGCTGACGAATGGGGATATAAAGGAGCGTTGTGGTGTGGATGTGGATGTGATAGGAAACGTTATGAGGAACACACTGAGGTGGTTTGGCCATGTGGAGAGGATGAAGGGTGAAAGACTGACGAAGAGAGTGTATGTGAGGTGGAGGGGGGAAGAGGGAGGGGGAGGCCGAGGATGAGATGGAGGGATGGGGTGGAGAGGTATATGAGAGAGGGGGGTGTGAGTTGGGAGCAGGGCAGTGAAATGGCGGGGAACAGGGCGACTTGGAGGCGATTTGTTTGTGGCCACCCCAAACGGGATTGAGGCGTCTGGCATATATATATATATATATATATATTGGTACAGTAGTAATGTGTGCGTTTTCGTACACTGAAGGACGAGGGTCTCGCTCCCCGCCAAGGTAATAAACTTTGGGAGCGTTCTTCCGACCACGTAGTGCTTTGGCGGACATAACGAGTGCTGTGGTTGAACCAGTGTCGCATACTATAAAGTATGCTTGCACGCAGTGTGCTTGCGCTGGCCGATTACACTTGGTTCACAGACTACACACATATCCAAAGTCACTCCAACACTACAATTATACTTACAAGCACTTCTCACCCTACATTCAATCTCTACTAGACAGCCTAAGCCACTTGGTAGAGATATTTAGGCTGTATCGTCCCCACTTCGGTCGGGCTAGGCCAGTCCTGCAGTGGACACTCCAGCGGCTGATGATGGTGATATATATATATATATATATATATATATATATATATATATATATATATATATATATATATATATATATATATATATATATATATATATATATATATATTCTTGCTAGTACTTTACCTGAATGTCATAGAATAGCCTTCATGTATCTTAATCAATATAATTATGCAGTTCATGGAGATATACAATAACGTAAAACATAACAAAACCGTGTAATACATAAAATAAATTTCTTCGGAAGAGGTGTGGAGGAGCGTCCTAGGCCTACAGGTCAGCCATTTACAACGTCGTGGTGCAGAGGGAAAAATTATATGGACGGAAGTATAGGTGTCATACTAGGCTCTGTAACACCTCTTACATAGCGATGTATTTTCCATAGTCCACCTTTTCATATTCTTCTGTGATATTTGAATGAGCTTAGAGTTGCTTTAGTTTTCATCCGTCATATACTGTACGAGAGGATACTGAAGCTTAATGTGAGGAACAAATCCCCAACGACGAGGTATTACTAAGTCTCCGAAGTCACACAATACCGCAGGAATACTATATCTTGGTATTTAGCAATTGTAGAGGCACAGTGATTAAATAGACAATGATGAATGTGCGTAGAGAACAACTGATAAGCGTTTGGATTTAAACGACATGGGTCATTCCAAGGTCACGGTAAAAGTCATGTGTATTATTCACTGCTGAAATGATACGTTCGACATGATCAGCTATTAAACGTTTTATTGTATGCATGGAGCATTGTTTACCACGTTTCTTTTACCCAGGAGAGGAAATATTAACTGTAAAAGGGCAAAAACATAGTACTATTATTAAAGTCGAACATAGCGTACATTATATTAAAGGTACCAAATGAAAGACAAATTGTATATCGTCGTAATAAACAAAGAAATAAATAACCTATTTTAGGTTAGATTTCTACATTGGCGAACGGAAAGCATACACTTAAAATATCTTAGATGCGTGTATGATAATCTCAAGGCTAAAAAAGTGGTGATTGATGTAATATGTGGGATTTAACCCCCTTGCATAACTCTTCAGTGGCAGGCGGCTGCCGTTCTGTTGACAGATGTCATAATGTTCTGATTTACTACAAAAGCTATGAAACTTACTCTTCTTGACTGAATACCTGGCATGAATCGTTAATATGAGGAACACAGGCAATCATTCCTGCTTATATGGTTCAGTGACAATACCGCCCATACCAACTAGATAACCTATGTGGTTGTTTGTACAACCTGCACTGAAATAATAATTTGAGAAGGCAGAATTACGTGGCTGATTTAGTTGGATATATTCGAAGTGGCTTTAAAGATTTCGTATCTTATGTTTCTTAGCAATTTTATCTGCATATTCTAGGTCATGATCCTCTTGTGCGATATTGATACAAACTATGTCAAACCGATACAAATAACAAACAAGAGAATGTTAAGTTGTATTGTGCAGAATCATTGCCAAGGAAGAGATGCCACTAAACCTTTATACAACTTAGATCCCAGGTCAAGAAAGGTAACAGATAATTCCATTTTATCCAACTGGAATTATAGGGGTTAGAGGCTAGTCTACCTTAATCCAGTACATTTAAGGGAAGATGGTAAACCTCCTTACACTGGTTGGAAAAAAAATCCAGTCACTTCGTATTTCAACTCATGCGGTCACTCCTACTAGGGTGTGAAAAGAAGTAGACCACGAGGCGTCAGAGTAAGGTCCGTATTGCTTTCGGCTTAGCATGTATTACTGTAGTACTTTACCTACATAGAGTGCATTTTACACCTTAATTGCCTTTTTAGCGTGTTACTTCATGTCTAACAAAATCCCTAACCTGTTTAGGCTCACTTGATGACCAAATGTAGTCAGACTGGAGGATAGAATTTACAAGTAACCAAGGAAACTCACTTTTACCTCATAAATAAGACTGATCGAATTTCATGCAACAAAGAGTTGTTGTTCAAGCTGCAACAGTTGCCAATTTCACTCAGGAGAAAACAAGATTAGTATAGGCTATTAGTATATCGTTTGTATCCCGATAGCAAGACTTTCCAGTGTTCATGGTGGCGATGGATGGTGGTACAGCTCTCTCTCTCTCTCTCTCTCTCTCTGTTAACATTTCCTCATTTTTTCTGTCACTGTCTCTCATAATCGATTATCTGCTCTGTCCTCCCATCTCTCTCTCGCTCTCTGTCTCTGTCTCTGTCTCTGTCTGTCTGTCTGTCTGTCTCTGTCTCTGTCTCTCTCTCTCTCTCTCTCTCTCTCTCTCTCTCTCTCTCTCGCGTACACACAAAAATCCCACTGCGCGCGCGCGCGTACAACAAAAATCCCACTGCAGCTTATTATTGACAGAGGTGTGTGTGTGTGTGTGTGTGTGTGTGTGTGTGTGTGTGTGTGTGTGCATAAGCGTCACTTTGATGGCCTACTGGTCCAATGGACGTGGATTCGATTTCCGGCTGGTATATGGAACAGCATAAGATATTTGAATTTAGTTAAAGGTATACTTTACCGATCTACCCAAATCTTGTCGACATTTCGCAACACAAGGTCTGCTATAATATCAATACACCACTCCTGTTCGAGACAGCTCTGGCATGTGGTGGCATGAGGAAGTGTGTGGTACTTAGGAAGACTACTGAGCCCCAGGGAACCGGCTAATAAGCTTATGCCTTCCTTCGAACGCATTAGAGAAGAAAGTAACTGTGTGTGCGTGTGTGTGTGTGTGTAGTAAAAATATAAAGGATGATGATGATCATGGTAATAATAATAATAATAATAATAATAATAATAATAATAATAACAACAACAACAACAACAACAATAATAATAATAATAATAATAATAATAATAATAATAATTTCCGATTTATTTATTCATTGCAGCCAGTGACTGAAAATTCACAGGTCCTTAATCTGGTATCTTAGCATTAGGGGGTCAACAGGCTGACTTTGGCTACTCCAGAGGAGCGCCGACACATTATCAAGCCTCACCAAGGCTGGAGTGATGCATAGGCACAAGTGGGCAAACCGCTCAATCTTTACCCCACTGAATTTCCAACCCTTGCGGGTCTTCCACCGCAGCGCACCTTCAGCTACGATCGACAGATAAGAGCTCATCTCACCCACGCTAGCTACTGTAGCAGCGATGCCTGAGCGAGGTTCGAACTCTGGTCACTTGGACTGGGAGTCGGGTGCTCTATCAACCGTGTGTGTGTATGTGTGTGTGTTTCTACTCAATACTAGCGTGTCAATGTATAAATATATGTAAGTGTTTGTATATTATGTTTCTATGTTTTCATTATGTGTTCTTGTGCTTATAATAATGTAAGTTAAAGAAAATAGAGAACAAATAACACATGTAAAAACCAGAAATGAAAAGAATTCAATTAAAGACTTTAACAAAAAAAACAGTATAATAAAAAAAGGCCGGATGAAAAAAATAAAATAGAGCAAAATACATAAAACAGAAACCGGAAAAGCTGGAGAACAAAGAGCACAGAAAAAAAAAAAAAATGTAAGATTCTGAGGAAAGAAGTAGAGAAGGTGAGAGTGAATGGCGATGAGTATAGAAAATTTGACTGCAGTAAAAATTGCCAATATTCCCAATAGAATATAAGATGGTCTCCTCACTCCTACAGTTCACAGACATAACTTTTTCGGAAATGACCGGCGTGATTAATGAATATAGAAGAACATGGATCCCAAATTTTGTGTTTATGTGTCAACGAAACCAACAGTGTTTCGGAAAAAGAAAGAAGGAAGAAAATGAAAGTCCGCCATGTTGTGAAGACCTACATTAACAAAGACTAGAATGAGGAAGAGAAAAGAAGAGAGAGAGAGAGAGAGAGAGAGAGAGAGAGAGAGAGAGAGAGAGAGAGAGAGACGGGCGGGAGGGAAATACAAAACAGATAAAAATGTCTTGAAATGGAGAAATAAGCAAACATAATAAAGCACTGAAAGAAGAAACGGAAACAAGCGAGTGGAAGAAGAAGTAAGACAGCAAAAGAAGTGAGAGAACAACAAATATGAAAAATGTATATAAACAAATGAATAGATAAAGCAACAGCAAAAATAGACTAAACCCGAGGAGAAGGGAGGGAGGGAAAGGTAGGTAAAAGAGGAAAATGGAAGGAAAAAAAAAATGCCAAAAGCGAGGGGGAAGACAAGAAAAATGAATGCAAGAAAACAGAGGAGAAAGAGAAAACAAGAATCAAATGAGAGAGAGAGAGAGAGAGAGAGAGAGAGAGAGAGAGAGACAGAGAGAACGCAAAAGAATACTCATCAGCGTATACTGAACCTCACAGGGAAATAATTCGGAAAGGAAGAAGTGCTGAAGAGCGTCCTCGCAAACGAATCTTACTTAAATCTTCTTTCAGAACCATCTCTGCACAAGCTTTTAAATTGTTACCAGTTTATAGGCACTTATTTACCTTTTTAAATGATTTCCTGTAAACAAGGAAATCATTCAGTACTTTGAGTGGTAACCTTATAACCAACGAACACGTGTTCATGTTAACAAGCCTGCTGGCGTAGGGTTAATGTCCCTCCAGGGAAAACAACTAACTAAAAACACAAATAAAATGCCTCGGACCAGGACAGACCAGCAGATGACGATGAAGGACCGGACAATGGATCTGTTAGGGATAGCAACGTGGAATGTGTGGCGTGCGAAGAATGACGTGAAAGAGAGAGACTGTCTAGGTGCATGAGGTTGCGAAAAGGCACATATGTGGTTGACTGAGACTAAATGGCTAGTTGAGTATGGGAGACAGTGGGAGTATGGATGGGGTATATGTACGAGAGTAGGTGAGAATGGAAAGGCAAAAGAGAGTGCATGTATTGCTGTATGCAAGAGATGGTAGGAGAACAGAAGAGAGTGTGGATCAGTTAGTTCAAAGATTGGGTGGGTAAGATTGAAAGTAGAAATACAGATGTTGGTGATTTTGTGGTGCATGCGCAAACTCAACATCGTGCAAGCAGAGAAAACGAAGAGCTCTTGGCAAATGTAGAAGCGTGCATGGAAAATTTCAAAGGAAAGAGTGTTTTTTATTTGAGATATGATAGGAAAACTAGGGAATGTGAAGGTGAATGGAGTAACTGGTGAGTGGGGTGTGCCTGCAGAAGTGGATGAGAATGACAATGCTGTAGTGGACGTTTGTGCGGGGAGGGGATTGGTGATAGCCAATACTCTCTTTAGGCACACAATGACCCACAGGTATACGTGGTGGAGGATGAGGAGGGTGGTTAATGAAATGAATGAACGAAAGACAATGATTGTGTGTGTGTGGACAAGAGAATGAAAAGGTATGTAATGGATGCAAGAGAATACATACAGTAGGTTGGGAGAGTGGATTTTTTGACCATCACTGGGTGGTGATGAAAGTCAAGGTACAAATGCAATGGTTGAACAGAAGGAGGGAAGGGCAGAAGGAAGTAGTCGATACAAGGAGGATTGAAAAGTTGCAAGAATATGGAAAAAAAAAAAGGTAGAATATAAGAGAGAAGAGGAGGAGCGATTGGGAAAATATGATTCCGAGCAGATGGGGGAGGTGGAAGGTGTGTGCAATATATTCACAGAAGATATTTGTGCAGCATGTGAGGTGGTGCATGGGGTGAAGAGAAGACGAAAGGTTGTGCAAGGAACAGCATGGTGAAATGGAGAGGTGAGACAAGCTGTGGCGCATACAGTGGGTGGATGTGAAGCAGAGGCATGGAGGAAGCTGAGAGACGGAAGAGAGAGTTCTATGCAGAGAGGAAGAGAAATGTAAAAAGATTAGTAGCCTATGAGAGAATTGAAGGGAATGGGTGAGGAATTTGGAATTAAATTGAATGTAAAGTGAACGGAATGTAAGGAAATGTTCTGGAACGAGGAAAGGAAAGTTAGACAGGGTGATAAAGGAGTTAGTAGGGGAGTGAAAGATAAAAATGGTAGATTCATAGCGAAGAAGGGAGAAAAAGTGAGAGGATTGAGAGGACACCTTCAGGAACCGTTAAACACAGAGAATGAAAGAAATGCAAGTATAAGTGGTTGTGAAATGACTGGGAGAAGGAGGGAGGAAGAGATCAGTAGGTTGGAAGAAGTGGAAACAATGAAGAAAATCAAAATGGGGAAAACCCCAGGAATTGATGGAGTCTGTGGTGAAATAATGATGCATCGGGGAGAGGTAGTAGTAGAATAGATATGGAAGGAGTGACGATTGGAATGGGAGGAAGGCAGAGTCTCGGAGGATTAGAAGTCAGGCATATTATTCCCCTATAGAAAGGAGAAGGGGAAAAAGAAGTGTGTGGTACTCACAGAGGCTTAAGAGGAAAAGTACGGTATATGGTAGGATACTTATTGACAGAATTAGGGAAATAACAAAGGAGTTACTTGGAGAACAGGGAGATTTTCGGAAGGGAAGAGGTTGTGTAGATCAGATATTTGGTTTTAGGTCTTTAGTGGAAACGTTTCTAGAGAAGAGAAAGAAGTTGTATGCAGCTTTCATGGATATTGAGAAGGCATATGACAGAGTGGATAGACAAGTAATGTGAAAAATATTAAGAATATATATGGAGTAAATGGGAAGCTGTTGAATGACGTCAAGAGTATATATGAGGGTGTTAAGGCTGCAGTGAGTGTGAATGGTGAACTGAGTGAATTCATCTATCTGAATGTTGGACTGAAACACGGATGTCATGTCTCCATGGTTGTTCAATGGATGGGATTATAAGAAAGATAGGGTAGGGCAGTGGATGGTGGAGCGGCACTAATGAGAGAGGCCAGCATTTGAAAACTTTCTGTGCCATAGCTTGTAGATGATAATATACTGTTAAGTGAAGATGAAGGGGAACTGCAAGGTTTGGTGAATGGGTTTGGGAAAGTGTGTGGGAAAGTGTGTATGAAACAGAATCTAATGATGAAGTTTGGGAAGAGTACAGTTATGGTCTCCGAGATAAATGAAGTCACTGAATGTACAATGAGGTTGGATGTTGAGGAAATGGGAAATGTGATTGAATTTAAGTACTTGGGTAGCGTGATGAGTACGCATGGATGTTTGGAGGAAGTAAGGTTGATGTGTCTTTGAAATCAGTTATTAGAAACTGAGAAGTGAGCATGGAAGAAGACAAGTCGATGGATGATAGTATTGTGATACCAACTCTGGCGTATGGAAGTGAAGCTTGAACCTTGTTGGAAGGACGCAAGTCAAGAGTGAGAGCAGTGTAAATGAGTCATTTGTGAGGAGCACGTAGTCACATGAAGAGACAGACTGATAAATGAGGAAGTGAAGGAGCGTTGTGGTGTGGATGTGGATAAGACGGAAAGCGTTAGGAGAAATACACCGAGGTGGTTTGGCCATGTGGAAAGGATGGAGAGCGAGAGAGGAATGAGGAGAGTGTATGTGCATGGGGTGGAGGAGGGAAGAAGGAGGGGGGGGGGCTGAGGATGAGATGGAGGGATGGAGTGGTGAGGTACTGTATATGTGAGAGGGCGTGTGTGAGCTAGGGGTAGGGCAATGAAATGGCAAAATGGAGGCAATTTTTTCTTGGCCCCCCCTTACCAGATTAAAGTGTCTGGCAATAGATAGATGGAAATATCCCTGGAAGCTGAGAATTTATTCCCTGCCAAGTATCCGAGAGACTGCACTTTATTCGCATGGTATTGTATTCGGCAAGGCAGATTGCGTACCCCATTGCCTGGTTTCCCATGCAGTTATTCCAGTTTTCGTCGAAGGGACGACTTTTGTTATTGCTTTTTATGGCGCTTTAGTTTGTTCGGATTAGGAGCGTTGTTGGGGTATGAGTACAGGGATATTTTGTTGGCCCTATTACTGCATTTAATAGCGCTTTAAGTTATGAACTTAATGTTGTTTTTGAACCGTTAGGGCTTTACTGGCGTTTATATTGCATCGCTTTTATTACTGCTCAGCGGGGGATTTATGTAACAATTTTATTATTATTTTTTTAATATTCTTGGGCTACAGAGGGACACGTGTTTTTTGCTTTATTACTTTTGCTAAAGCTTAAGAGATGCATTTGTCACCGCTTGAAGGAAGAGGGTCCTTTCCTTTTGTTAGCATTTCTGGGATGTTTTTTGTTAGAACATGAAGCAGGAAGATTCTCCTAGTTTTATTGCTTTTATTGGCACTTACTTTTTCAAACATATATTCATTTTCCTGCAGCTTTGTTTAACTCAGAGCCATTATCTCCGGATGATGTATAGGGACGCCTACATGTGGTGGCACCGGTATGACGATGCAGCGGAGTCGCCAGGTTACACAAATGTCCCTCAGCTACTAACTGTCCCCCAGACGGATGATGGTGAACTGCACAAAAAGGGTTACCTCAGTCTCCAGTCCACCTGCATGGTTCATATGAAAATGCGCATGAAGTTACAGCAAAAATATTCTATCCAGCTTCCTCTCATAAAATATAATTATGACAGTTTTCACGCCTCGTCCCCGTTATCATTTACATTCACATACATTCAGGATAAGTGAAGAGAAAAGGGTATGAGAGACTGCCCAGGGGTGTTAATGTGACTTAGGAAGGAGGGAGAGACACGGTGAGACCGAGTATGAGGTGGAGGAATGGTGTGGAGGGGCGGAAAATTAAGGGTGGCGAGAGTTGTAGATCTGCCAGCCTGATGAGGGAATATTGGGAGCGATTTGTTTGTGGCCACTCTCTCCTGGATGAAGACTAAGGACAGATAAAAAGATAGATAAACACATATAGATAGGTATCCAAACCCATCAGCCTCAGCTTCTGAGAACTTTTCTGAATCACTCTCCTGGATTAAATGTTTTTCAGTCTATCTGTCAACCTATTGCCAGACGCCTTAATCCCATAAGGGGCGGCCACAAAGAAATCGCCTCCACGTCACCCTGTCCCCTGTCATTTCGCTAACCCTCACCCCAGCTCACACCTTCCTGCCTCATATACCTCTCCACTCCATCCCCCCTTAACATTCCCGGCCTCCCCCTCCCTTTCCCCCCTCCACCTCATTCATATACACTCTTCTAATTAGTCTCTCACTCTCCATCCTCTCAACAAAGCCAGACCACCTCAGTGTATTTCTCCTAAAGCTTTCTGTCACTATCAGGACTCCATATTATAATTACAAATCATAATAGATAGATAGATAAATAGATAGATAGACAGCTCTATGCGAGCCTGGGAATGGGAAATGAGCTTGCAAATTACACTGAGGAAAGCTGACAAAAGAAAGAAAGAAAGAAAAAGTAAGAAAGAAAAAAGAGAAATAGAGTAAGATCACATAACAAACAAATGAAAATAAGTGTAAGTGTTACTACATATGCCAAAATACCACATAAACTACAAAAAAAAAAAAAAAAAAAGCAAATTGTTGTCTCCACAAGCTAGTGGCATGGCACATCATATCATCGACCGCAGCATATGTTAGGACTGCAATTATAACAATTAGGTAACTCCATATTATAATTATGTAACGACAAACGATTGCATTATGTTACACATGCTACAATTATGTAACTACAAACAATATGTACCATTTATGTAACTACAAACGATATGTAACAATTATGTAACAACAAACGATTGCATTATGTTACACTTGCTACAATTATGTAACTACAAACGATATGTGACAATTATGTAACGACAAACGATTGCATTATGTTATACTTGCTACAATTATGTAACTACAAACAATATGTACCAATTATGTAACAGTTGCATTAACAAGATGTAACTTTTATGTAACTTTAACTACAACTATGTAACTACAAATGATATGTAACAATTATGTAATGACAAACGATTGCATTATGTTACACTTTGCCAATTAACAGTTGCATTAACAAGATGTAACTTTTATGTAACTTTAACTACAATTATAAGGCCAAGACACTTATGTAACAGTTGCATTAACAAAATGTAACTACAGTTATAAGGCCAACACAATTATGCATTTCACTACAATAACCCAAGTACATACTGTATTACAGTTAAATAAATTACTTTTAATGCTTTTATTCAAATATGTATACAACTTGTTTAAAATGTAATATTACTAAATAATCACTATTTACTATAAATACTATATGTATACAATATTCATACAATTATGTTACTTTTACAATATTATGTATTTCACTTAATTAGCTTATAGGTTCATTATAATGTGTATATAATATGTATTAATATGTTAGGACTATTAACTGTCGATGGTACGCCATTTTCGCGTGACCGAGCAGATATCAGGACTCCATATTATAATTACAAATCATAATAGATAGATAGATAAATAGATAGATAGACAGCTCTATGAGAGCCTGGGAATGGGAAATGAGCTTGCAAATTACACTGAGGAAAGCTGACGACAGTGGCCAGTAAGGAGATGATGCAGTTAGTTGTCAGCAATCCACCCGTGAACAAAGCCTTAGTGACCATACACACACATACACACATACTCACACACAGGCTTCTAGAACTTTCCACTCACAAGGAACACACGTGATACAACCCCTGCTACACCAGAATTTAGGAAAGAGAGCTCAGACGGAGACAGGCCTTAGAACAGGCAGGTCAGAAGGAGAAAGGGCTTAGCAACTTGAGAGAGAGACTGAGAGAGCGAGACAGGAGATAGCTAGCGGGACTCTTACTTTATACTTCGCTCTGTGTGAGAGACTTGTTAATATTTCCAAGACAAATAAAAATAGTCCCATACTATTCTTTACCTCTCCTGTCACTACATGACCAATGGGAAAGAAGATTACCTACGTACAAAGCTACTCCAGTATAATAACCGCTCGTCCACAAGTCTAATATATATAAAACTCCACTACAAGTAACTACAAAGTCTTTTATGACATTTAGGTAGCAGCGAATCTACGGACATCGTCTCCGAATCAAAAGCAAATTTCTACAAAAGCAGGCGAGACTCTACAAGATTAGCTTCAGTTCTACAGTGAATTCCTACAAAATACAGCCTACAATGCAAATAGCCTACAAGTCTACAAAACAACTCTATAATCTTCACGTAACTTCAAGCAGCAGCAAGAAGAATAAAAAACAAAGCAAGTAAAGAAGAGGAAAGACCAAAGCAACAAGCACACAAACCCCCACCACTCTCTCCCGCCTACCTCCATCGCTGACGCAGAGGTCAAGACACGCAGCAAAACACCAGAGCCACATTTATAACGCATCTTACTCATCTTCACTCAAGTTACTCATCGCTACTCGTTTACTCACCACAGCTACCAGTGTGGGAAGTTGACGTCACCATACGTGTGCTGAGACGATGCTAAGCCGTGTGTCTGACACCCCACAACACGCCAATCAACCCGTGAAGAACAACGCTATCACCACTTGCAACACCACCCACACCATTCCCACCACGGTAAAAAATTAGTGAGTTACATAGTTACTTCATTTATACAATACACAGTGATAGACAATAAGCTTCTGCACAAACATATAAAACGTGCTGTATAGTTACAGCTTAAATACACATACTTACTTCAGTTATCTGCATAACTCAAACACTAAATAATCACCAACAATAAATATTCTACACTGTATATATTCATTCATTTATTATAACATTTATTTACTACCAACGAGTGTTACCATTTATACCTACATAAAATACGTGCTTCATACATACAGCTATACATTATTACATCTACAAAATAATAAAGAAAATATACCATCACAGTTAATCAGTGAGCAATTAAAAGAACTGTATGTAACATTTATTAATCAAAGCTACCTAGTGGAAACAGATAAATTAAGTTACAAAAAAAAAAAAAAAAAATGGCCAACACAAATGACGTTAGCAAGAGTGAACATCTTCAACACAATCGTGAAGACAATGATTTCCACACAGTGCTGACACACATATTACCCACGATAGGTACAAGTGAACAACAAGTCAGTGTATATAGTTAATACTGTATATAGTGTATATATTTTTTATATAAAATAACAAAATATGGGGCTATATAATATCATTTTCAGTAATACCTGTGCAATATAAACTAAACTTTTAAAAAGTATCCCAAGGAAATTAGCCAGTAATTATGCAGCCATGAACAACATAGAAAAAGCGTACACAAGCGAAGAAAAACAAACTATAGAAAATCAATACATACAAAAAAAGAAAGAAAGAAAGAAAAAGTAAGAAAGAAAAAAGAGAAATAGAGTAAGATCACATAACAAACAAATGAAAATAAGTGTAAGTGTTACTACATATGCCAAAATACCACATAAACTACAAAAAAAAAAAAAAAAAAAGCAAATTGTTGTCTCCACAAGCTAGTGGCATGGCACATCATATCATCGACCGCAGCATATGTTAGGACTGCAATTATAACAATTAGGTAACTCCATATTATAATTATGTAACGACAAACGATTGCATTATGTTACACATGCTACAATTATGTAACTACAAACAATATGTACCATTTATGTAACTACAAACGATATGTAACAATTATGTAACAACAAACGATTGCATTATGTTACACTTGCTACAATTATGTAACTACAAACGATATGTGACAATTATGTAACGACAAACGATTGCATTATGTTATACTTGCTACAATTATGTAACTACAAACAATATGTACCAATTATGTAACAGTTGCATTAACAAGATGTAACTTTTATGTAACTTTAACTACAACTATGTAACTACAAATGATATGTAACAATTATGTAACGACAAACGATTGCATTATGTTACACTTTGCCAATTAACAGTTGCATTAACAAGATGTAACTTTTATGTAACTTTAACTACAATTATAAGGCCAAGACACTTATGTAACAGTTGCATTAACAAAATGTAACTACAGTTATAAGGCCAACACAATTATGCATTTCACTACAATAACCCAAGTACATACTGTATTACAGTTAAATAAATTACTTTTAATGCTTTTATTCAAATATGTATACAACTTGTTTAAAATGTAATATTACTAAATAATCACTATTTACTATAAATACTATATGTATACAATATTCATACAATTATGTTACTTTTACAATATTATGTATTTCACTTAATTAGCTTATAGGTTCATTATAATGTGTATATAATATGTATTAATATGTTAGGACTATTAACTGTCGATGGTACGCCATTTTCGCGTGACCGAGCAGATATCAGGACTCCATATTATAATTACAAATCATAATAGATAGATAGATAAATAGATAGATAGACAGCTCTATGAGAGCCTGGGAATGGGAAATGAGCTTGCAAATTACACTGAGGAAAGCTGACGACAGTGGCCAGTAAGGAGATGATGCAGTTAGTTGTCAGCAATCCACCCGTGAACAAAGCCTTAGTGACCATACACACACATACACACATACTCACACACAGGCTTCTAGAACTTTCCACTCACAAGGAACACACGTGATACAACCCCTGCTACACCAGAATTTAGGAAAGAGAGCTCAGACGGAGACAGGCCTTAGAACAGGCAGGTCAGAAGGAGAAAGGGCTTGGCAACTTGAGAGAGAGACTGAGAGAGCGAGACAGGAGATAGCTAGCGGGACTCTTACTTTATACTTCGCTCTGTGTGAGAGACTTGTTAATATTTCCAAGACAAATGTCCCATACTATTCTTTACCTCTCCTGTCACTACATGACAAATGGGAAAGAAGATTACCTACGTACAAAGCTACTCCAGTATAATAACCGCTCGTCCACAAGTCTAATATATATATAACTCAACTACAAGTAACCACAAAGGAACTACAAAGTCTTTTTATGACATCACATCCACATCCACACCACAATGGCCCTTCACTTCCTCATTAGTCAGTCTGTCAGTCCTCGTAACTTCACATGCTCCTCTCAAATAGCTCATTTCCACTGCTCTCAGTCTTGACTTGTGTCCATCCAACATGGCCCAAGCTTCACTTCCATACTTTAGAGTTGGTATCACACTACTATCATGCAGCGATTTTTTACTACCATAATCACTTCCCTTTTTCTTATCATTGCTTTCAAAGAACCAGCAACCTTTCTTCCCTGTTGCTCCCTTTCAAACACTTCATCCTTAGAACTTCCATCCTTACTCCTCACATTACCCAAGTACTTAATCCACTCACATTTTCCACATCCTCATCACCTAACCTCACTGTGCATTCAGTGACTTCATTTCTCTTACCAACACTCACCTTTAGATTACTTTTACACATTCTCCCAAACTTTTTCACCAAGCCTTGCAATTCCCCTTTGTCTTCACTTTACGATACAGTACCATCAACAGAGAACAGAACAGTAAGTTTCTTAATGCTGCCATCTCCCATCTGAGCTGCTCCAGCATCCACTACCCTACTTTAATCTCGTTTATAAGCCCCATCTAAATACAGATTGAACAACCATGGAGACATGACACATCCCTGTTTCAATCAAACATTCAGATAGAAAACTTCACTCAGTTCATCATCCACACTCGCTGCTGCCTTAGCACCCTCATATATACTCTTCACGGCATTCAATAACTTCTCATATACTCAATATGTTCTTAATGTTTTCCACATTCCCTGTCTATCCACTCTGTCATATTCTTTCTCCAGATCCATGAATGTCGCATATAAATTCTTTCTCTTCTCCAGAAACTTTTCCACTAAAGACCTAAGGATGAATATCTGATTTACTCAACCTCTTCCCTTCCTAAAACTCCCTGTTCTTCTCCAACTAATTCCTTTGTTATTTCCCTAGCTCTGTCAATAAGCATCTAACCATATACTTTTCCTATTACACTAAGAAGATAAATGCCTCTATGATTACCACACCTTGTTTTTCCCCTTTTCCTTTGTACAGAGGAATAATTATATCTGACTTTCAATCTTCCGGGACTCTACCTTCCTCCCAGGCAAATTTGCGTATCTTCATTGTACGACTATCTCTCCTTCATGCTTCAGCATTTCACAACACACTCCATCATTTCCTGGGGCTTTCCCCATTTTAACTTTCTTCATTGCATCCACTACTTGCATCCTATTGATCTCCTCCTCCTTTCTCACTTCCCCCTTTCTCCCAGTCATTCCCCTGCCACAAATACTCGCTTTACTTTCATTCTCTGTGTTTAACAATTCATTAAAGTCTTCTCCCAGTGTGTTTACCTTTTTCTCCCTTCACTGTCAATCCACCATTTTTATCTTTGACCCTCCTACTAACTTCTTTATCACCCTAACTCTCTTTACTTTCTTCCAAAAAACATTTGCTTACATTCCTTCCAGTTTCACTCAAATGCCTTCCAGATTTTTAATCCACTTTCTTCTTAATCTCTGACTAATCATTTCCACCTCTCCCTTCCTCTCTACATACAACTCTCTCTTCCGTCTTTTAACTTCCTAAATACCTCATGCCTCTGCGTCCTATCTACTGTTATATATATATATATATATATATATATATATATATATATATATATATATATATATATATATATACAGGAGAGAGAGAGAGAGAGAGAGAGAGAGAGAGAGAAATTGATATATACATACATACATACAATACATATATACATATACGCCAAAGATTTGAAGAAGTCAGAACAAAAGAATGGAAAGGAGTGAGAAAATACAACGATATTCAAAGTGTTGACCAATAGTAATGGGTACATTTAAATCTGATATGGAGAGCAAATGGACAGGAACACTGTAATTCACCGGGTCGGTCAGGATCACTTGATGGCCGTGATCGTCAGCTTTTACCCTCCCGGAAGGGAGCTGAGAGCTCATATAGTCCGATCTAAGGGCAAGGACGTGACCCTCACACACGCACACCCGTCCCCTTGCTCCAGGGGGACAGTAACTACCCACTTCGTCGGTGAAACTTTTCGCAACCTGAGCGAGGCGCGAACTTACGTCTACCAGATGGCATGCGAGAATGTTACCACTGAGCCAGCGAGCGGTGTGTGTGTGTGTGTGTGTGTGTGTGTGTGTGTGTGTGTGTGTGTGTGTGTGTTGTTTAGAAGTGGACGAGAGAACTTCCTAAATACCTTCATAGTTCATTCTCGTTCCTTCATGACGATTTTATTCTTGAAAGAGGTTTTCGAAGGGAGTTGGAATGGTGGGGAAAAATATTTCCCCATCACTAGTACTGTTTCCTTCAACGATTGACAAAAAAAAAAAAAAAAAAAAAAAACTTTTGGCATAAAAAATAGTAGGAAAACTTACCTAAACTGAATCCAATAGGTTAAGAATCACAGCTAAACCGAGCAGTCCCAATCCATGGCAGAAAGCTGTAAGAATTTTGAGTGTAACGATGATACCATACTTAGCCCTAGAACGTTTTCTCTAATGCGCCTGTAATACTGTGTCCCACCTTTCTTAAGAGCCTCTGCGTGGAAGATGGGCGTCCAGACCACTTCCAGCGAGCTGTACACTGGGAGAAATGAGGTCGACCCGTGAAATGGGGAAAATGTACTATTTACATTCAGTTTTGCACCGATGTTTCTGGAATTGCCCATAATAACTAATGATCTAACAAATACATCAATCAAAAAGCCACGTCAGCCAACAACAGACGTCAATATCAAACGTTTCTAAGACGGAATAACTTACATCGAAGACCCCACCATGAAATATTGGGCCGGAGACGTCATTTGTCATCGAGAGTAATTAGTCGACCATGAGTGCTTGCATACAGTTAGGTCTGAAATAATTCCTAGGCCAAAGAGAATTTAGTATGTTACTGTTATGGCTCCGGCTTATCTGAACGTGAACCCAATGGACTGCAACCTGCAGTCCGGCATCCCCCTTTCAAAGTATAGGGAGGGACTTGAAAGACTGTGTAACTGGCCAACGAAGCTGCTGCATATGTCAGTACCGCCAGTCTTGAGCATTTCTGTGCAAATCCAAGGATCTAGATTATCTCATGCTTGTAAAATACTTACAGCAATATTCAGTTTAAATCCTTAAAAATTCAGCAAGCTCTCTAAATATGGAACAAGATGGCGAATATTGTCGGAACTGCTGAGAGTGGGGACTAATGTTCTGGAGACGTGTGTTTAGGCATATCGTAACATGTCAGCTAATGTAAGTAGAACATTCCTGTTTCTGATACAATATATTGTTCAGTGAAAACTTTTCTATTAGTCGCTGTAGCTGAGTGGTTACTGTCGTTGCCTGCGATGCTGCTGACCCGTTAGAGCCAAGGTTCAATTCCTGATGGCAGCAGCTGGCATCACGCAGGTGTCCATCCATCCTTTGTGGATTGATAGATAAAATGAGTACCTAGGGTAGCATCTACGGGGCGTAACCGAGGCATCCTGGATCATGCAGTGACCTTGCATCCCAGGCTATTGGATGAATAATCCCCCACAGACTCAAAGAATTAGCACCGAAGCTAAGTGCCTCATCGCTTCTGTCCTCAATTTATCTTTACCATTTAGAGTATGGTAGTGGAGTTTACCTTACTGTTCTTTTTCTTAAACTATATAAGTCAGTTAGGACCTTAGAATTTCAATTTTCCTGCTCATAATAAATTTCTCTAACGTTAGCTGAAATGAGATTTTAGAGTTGCCTGATCACTGGAAGGTTAATGGTGACATTACTAACGCTCTCAGGTTACAATGGATTTCTCTAAACTGAATGATACTGTCGGTTTTATCTGGAAAAGAAAACTAGAGTTGTTTCGATCGTGAGAGAGATAAAAACAAGTCAGCTAATTAAGGTAGAATGCTCCCTCTTGTTCGTATTGTTATGGCACCAGGATCATCAGAAACATCATCACAGTGAACTGTAGCATAAATTTACCTTTTTCGTGCACCCCACCATCCATCTGTCCTGGGATGTTAAAGTAATCGAGTAAACGGGGCACTTGAGCCGCCCTGTTATATCGATGCCAGCGGAATGGCCTCCCTCTCTAACACCTTTTTAAATAGAATATTGTGTTCAGTGGGGTAGATGTTTTGTCTCAAGTAAGGATGGAGGGTAACTCTTCTGTCGGATGACGCATTATATACTTTTGCCATCTGATGACGTATTGAAGAAGTCCACGAAAACTCTGTTTGACTTCTTCATTTCAAAAAGTCAGAACATAGTCACATGAAAGATTGAGAAGTATAAGTTAAGTCATCGGTGTGGAGGAGTTATAGGTCTTGTTTTTAAACTAAGAAAGTCAATACAGACCTCAGGTTTATACGTTTGCTGGATATTGCCCAGGGTACGAAATGACCTTCAGAATTATTGATACTGTAGCGAAGTTAACCCCTTCTGTTTAGGTCATCATTCTTGGGCTCAGAAAATTTGCTTGGAATTGGCGAGAATAAAGAAGCAAAAAGTTGCACATCGTCAACATCGTAAGGATTTACTTAAGTATTTATGCATTTTAATTGTTTCTCATATTACAAATGAGCGTTTTTGTCTGCAATGCTGTTTCGAAAACCACTAAAAATAATACCTGCACAAAAGACAAAGTGTGAATTTTCCACAAACCAGCAGTATCAGGTGGGATGACATGCTCTTCAGGTGAGGGTGGTGGGGGTGGAGTTACGTTTTCCTGCAGCTATCGGCCGTATTCTTAAGCATTTCCTTCCCTTGTAGAGGCATGGGAAGAAAAGCTTTCGCTGAATTGGTATTCTTTAAAAATTCCTTCCGTTCCTGAGCCGATCGGAGGGAAAGATTTTTCCTCTGGGCAGCAGAAATTATTGGAACTTGAAGGACTTACTTTACCACTCTCTTCAAAAATTCCTTGATAAGTTTTGTGCGTTCTGCTGTGGTTCATTGTCTTATATATATTTAAAATGTTGACGGAAGTTACTGTATAACTTTATTGATGCAGTTTACAACACTATAATAATGTTTAAGCGCTATTTGTTTCTCTTAAAGAGTGTTACCCATGTCGACTGAGATAATTAGCCATACATAAACAAAGCAGATGACGTACTACCTCCGATATTCATCCAGTCTTATATGATCTGACACTGACAGATCTTATAAATTATGGCCAGGGTCACACAAGAATTCTTTTTAAGAAAAATTTTGCTTGTTAATTTGCCCGAAAAAGGAAAATCTGCCATCAAGGTCACACGTGTGGTTCGGCTCATGTCTTCCAGCTGGGAAAAAAAAAAAAAAAAAAAAAAGTGAGCGCCGCCATGCGCGTACATGAGACGGACGTTACCAAGTGATTCTTACACTTATTAATAACAACATTAAGGATAATAATATTCCTCGAATATAATTTACTATCAAAATATTGTCTTGAGGAATGAACACTGCTGCGGTGTTAACCAGAATGGCATTTATGGCTGAATACAAACCAACAGTATGGATGTGGTGGCGACCTCCCACATCTCAAATGTGTTGTGCTTTCATTATCCAGCACGAGATATGCGTGTTTTGATGTATTAGTTTATAAATTTAACACTCCACCATAACAAATATCAGCAGGATGAGTCATTTTAGTTTAACAGGGCTACCAACCTGAACATTATTCCTTCTCTTCCAAGGAAATTTTTAAGCATACCGAAGGGAAAGAAAAATCCTTCAAAGGGATGGAAAAGTTTAGAGAAGGAACTATTTTTAAGAATACGGCCGTATGTGATTGTTTGCGTTTGAGCAGCATGTATGTCAGCGAGATTATTAGGGCAGAGGGAAAGTGGAAGACTGAGGATGAGATGGCGAGATAAGGTGAAGAGGTTATGAATAAGGGGGATGTAACTTGGAGAGAGGTCGGTCTATTAAAAGAGGACAGTGTAACATAGAGGCAATTCGTTTGTGGCAACCCCTTCCAGGATTAATGAGTCTGGCTATAGATAGATTACAGAAAGATGGACAGACAGAAAGACAGACGTAATGACCCACAGAAATCTTGATACAGAAGCAAAATGAATCCCTTCCGTGCTGTGGCAAAAATATAACGCCAGAAGACGTCATTATGTTTCAAGTGGTAAAGAAAATATGCTCATTAATGTGGTGTACAGTCGACTGCAGGTTTTCACTTCAGCCTGCCCTGGATCATAAGATCTGGTAACACTATATGACAGAGAGCTGAAGAAGGTGCTTTAGATAGCAATATACTATTTTTAAAAATTACTTATTGAAGGTTCAAAATAAATAGCTTGAATGTAACTAACTAGCAGGCTCTTATTATAATGGAACGTTACAAGTGAATTATTGCTTTTGACTGTATAGTAAGTCTATAATTGTCTAGAGGTGGGATTCTGGAGCACATATCAAATCGAGTCCCTACAGTATCTTGGATTTCTTTTGTAGGAAGGGCAATGAAAGAACAGTACAGAATCTTTACTCTGTCACCTTTCTTTTCTTCAATAAGCAAATATCAGTTATAAGAGGAAAACCACTGTAGGCTATTTAATTTCAGCAGGAAGGACGAGGAAAGGAAATAGCAGAATCTCTCCATGTCCGAAGTTCTTTTCGGAAATATATCCAAGTTACGTCAGGGAATCAATCGTAAATATGCTTGGGAATCTCATCCCAGAGTTTGAATTAACCCACAGAATACTGGTACTGTAGTAAAATTATCTCTTCACATGTAAGAAATCCCATCTATGCTGTATAAAGAATCAATAGTCCTCTTAAGATCCTATAATTTACTGTCAGCTTATCTTAGGTTATTTGGAACAGAAAGCTAGAGATGTACTGCACTTACTACGAGAGAGGTAAGAAAAGTAAAATAATTGAAGTGAGGTCAGTGTTGGGAATATCTTTAAGAGTCAGGAATAGATCAACTTGGATGAGAGAGCAGACTAAAGTCAGAGATATTATTGCACAGAAGTTATAAAAGAACAGAAATGGAGATTGGCAGGCCATATAGCAAGAATAAGGGATAACCGATGGAGCAAGAGGCTGTCTAACTGGACATCAAGAGACTATAAACATAGCATAAAAAGGCCAGACAGGAGGTGGAGGGATGAGATGCAGAAATTTGCAGGGAAAACATGGCAAAGATTGGCTCAGTCAAGGAATTCGTGGAAAAGGTTGGGGGAGGCCATTGTTCAGCAGCGGACTTATAATGACTGATTAATATATATATATATATATATATATATATATATATATATATATATATATATATATATATATATATATATATATATACCCCTGGGGGTAGGATTTTTTTTTTCAAGAATACTCCCCCAGTATCCCTGCTTGTCGTACAAGGCGACTAAAAGGGTTGGCGGAGGGTTAGTGCCCCTCTCCGGAAAACAACTAACTAAAAAGATGAACCAGAAGCCTCGGACAAGGACTGACCAAAAGATGACGACCAAGGACCGGACAAAGGACATGATAACTGGATCATGGAATGTAAGAGGTGCGAATGATGAGGTGAAAGAGAGAGAGATTGTCCAGGTGCTTGAGGGTGCGAAAGTTGATGTATGTGGAGCAACTGAAACTAAATGGAGAGATGAGAGGGTGAGAGAATGGGAGTATGGATGGGGTATATGTGCAGGAGTAGGTGAGAATGAGAGGGCAAAAGAAGGAGTATGTATAGTTGTGAGTAAAATATGGAAGAAGACCATAAGAGAGTATGGATCAGTTGGGTCAAGGACTGTGTGGGTAAGATTGAAATTTGGAATACAAATGTGGGCGATTGCGTGCGTGTATGCGCCAACACAAGATCGTGCAAGAAGAGTGAGTGAAGAGTTCTGGACAAATGTGGAAGTGTGCATGGAAAAGTTTGGAAGAAATGAGAGAGTGTTTTTGATCGGTGATATGAATGGTAAAGTAGGGAATGTAAAGGTGGATGGAACAGTTGGTGAATGGGGTGTGCCTGCTGAGACAGATGAGAATGGCAGTGCGTTAGTGGACATTTGTGCTGGGAGGGGGTTGGTGATAGCCAATACCTTCTTCAGGCACAAAATGATCCACAGGTATACATGGTGAGTGATGAGAAGGGTGGGTGGTGAACTGAATGAAAGGAAGGCAATGATTGATTATGTGTGTGTGGATGAAAGGATGCGAAGATGTGTAATGGATGCAAGAGCTTATGGGGGGGGGGGAGTGGACTTTCTGACCACTACTTGCTGGTGGCCAGAATAAAGATCCAAATAAGATGGACAAATAGAAGAAGGGAAGGACGGGAAGAAGGAGTATTTGCAAGGAGAGTGGAAAGGTTACAAGAGGATGAGAAAAAGGCAGAATATAAGAGAGAATTGGAGGAACGATTGGGCAAATATGAATTGGAGCAGATGGGGGACGTGGAAGGTGTGTGCAGGATATTCACAAAAGAAATATGTGCAGCATGTGATGTGGTGTGTGGGATGAAGAGAAGACAGAGAGGGGTGCAAGGAACAGAGTTGTGGAATGAAGAGGTGAGACAGGCTGTGGCACAAAAGAAGAAAGCATACAATGAATGGATGAGAAATAGGGGCGTGGAAGAAGTTGAGAGGCGGAAGGGAGAGTTATATGTAGAAAGAAAGAGAGAGGTGGAAAGATTAGTAAGGGAAAGAAGAGAGTGGATGAGGAATTTGGAAGGAATTTGAGTGTAAAGTGGAGGGACTGTAAGAAAATGTTCTGGAAACAGGTGAAGAGAGTAAGACAGGGTGGTAGTGAAGTTAGCAGGGGAGTGAAAGATAAAAATGGTAGATTATTAGTGGAGAAGGGAGAAAAAGTGGGCAGATGGAGAGAACACTTTAAGGAATTGTTCAACATAGAGGATGGAAGTAATGCGAGTATAAGTGGCTGGGGAATGGCTGGGAGAAGAAGGGAAGTGAGAAAACAGGAAGAAATCAGTAGGATAGAAATTGTGGAAGCAATGAAGAAAGTTAAATTGGGGAAAGCCCCAGGAATTGATGGAGTGTGTGGTGGAATGCTGAAGCATGGGGGAGAGATAGTAGTAGAATGGTTGTGGAAGATGTGCAGATTAGCATGGGAGGAAGATATAGTCCCGGAGGATTGGAAGTCAGGTATAATTATTCCCTTGTACAAAAGAAAAGGGGAAAAAGAAGTGTGTGGTAATCATAGCGGCATTTGTCTTCTTAGTATAATGGGAAAAGTGTATGGTAGGATACTTATTGACAGAGTTAGAGAAAGAACAGAGGAATTAGTTGGAGAAGAACAGAGAGGCTTTAGGAAGGGTAGAGGTTGTGTAGATCAGATATTCATTCTTAGATCTTTAGTGGAAAAGTCTCTAGAGAAGGGAAAGAAGTTGTATGTGGCTTTCATGGATTTGGAGAAAGCATATGACAGGGTGGATAGACAAGGATTGTTGAAAGTATTAAGAATATATGGAGTAGATGGGAAGTTGTTGAATGCTGTGAAGAGTATGTATAATGGTGCTAAGGCTGCAGTGCGTGTGGATGGTGAACTGAGTGAATTTTTCTCTTTGACGGTTGGGTTGAAACAGGGATGTGTCATGTCTCCATGGTCGTCCAATCTGTACATGGATGGGGTAATAAAAGAGGTACAAGTTAGGGTAGTGGATGTTGGAGTGGCCCTGGTGAGAGAGGGTAGTGTTTGGAAACTCCCTGTACTATTTTTTGCAGATGATACTGTGTTGTTGAGTGAAGACGAAAGGGAGCTGCAAGGCTTGGTGGATGAGTTTGGGAGAGTGCGTAAGAAACGGAATCTAAAGTTGAATGTAGGGAAGAGTAAAGTGATGGTCTTTGAGAGAGGTGAAGTCAGTGAATGTACAGCGAGGTTGGACGGTGAGGAATTGGAAAATGTGAGTACGTTTAAGTACTTGGGTAGTGTGATGAGTAAGGATGGAGGTTTGGAGGGTGAAGTGCTTGAATGGGTACAGCAGGGAAGAAAGGTTGCTGGTTCCTTGAAAGCAGTGATAAGAAACAGGGAAGTGAGCATGGAAGTGAAAAAGTTACTACATGACAGTATTGTGATACCAACTCTAACGTATGGAAGTGAAGCTTGGGCGTTGTTGGAAGGACACAAGTCAAGAGTGAGAGCAGTGGAAATGGGTTATTTAAGAGGAGCATGTGGAGTCACATGGAGAGACAGGCTGACAAACGAGGATATAAAGTAGCGTAGTGGTATGGATGTGGATGTGATAGGAAGCGTTAGGAGGAATACAATGAGGTGGTTTGGTCATATGGAGAGGATGGAGGGTGACCGACGAAGAGAGATGTATGTGAGTGAGGTGGGTGGGGGGGAGAGGGAGGGGGAGGCCGAGGATGAGATGAAGGGATGGGGTGGAGAGGTATATGAGAGAGGGGGGGGTGAGTTGGGAGCGGGGCAGTGAAATGGCGGGGGACAGGGCGACGTGGAGGCGATTTATTTGTGGCCACCTCGAAGGGGATTGAGGCGTCTGGCAATAGATAGATAGATAGATATGTATACATATATACACTACATCCCCAGAGTATGCGAGATCTGAGTATGCGATCCCCCTTGTAGGCGAGGACCCATTTTTTTTTTTTTTTTTTTTTCATTTTTTATTAGTATGCGAATTGAACTCCTTTGTAAGCGGGACGGGCAGAGAAGAGTGGCCCAAATCCGGGGTTACCCTGAGTATGCGACATTGCCCCCCCAAGAAGCGATGACGGTTGCCTACGCTCCACCCACCTTGAGCAGGAGATAGTAGCAGAAAAGGCAGCAACACCAGTGATGGAGAGTGAAGATTTGACCATGATCGAGATCAGCAGGATACTGTGTGCCCTTGATAAATTCACGGAAGAATTCAAGGACATCGAACACTCTCAGTTGCGAGTGGAGGAGGTGATGTCTTCACTGGACAGAATCTTCCACTACTACACCGACAAGCACAACCAGGAAGTAACTAGTCGGAAACAAAGACTCATCACCCGTTTCCTTTGGCTTGAACAAAGTGAGGAATCACTCCCTTCAACATCAGAAGAGCCATATCCTGAGGAGGATCAAGAGGCTGATTCGATGTCTGAGGTGTCAAAAATAGACTTTGAAGGGTTTATGAACGACGTCAGTGCATTAGGCAGTGAAAGTGTCAAAAGTGCTGGTGACGAAAGTGGTGAGGAAGGTGGTGTGTTGGGTGGTGTGGTGGGTGATGCAGGAGATGCACGCTAGGTGTCTTATCCTGCCTCGGATTCTCTTCTTACCTCCATCACGCCTGTTGTCCTCTTGGGTAAAGGTAAGCAGCCATATTCTTGTTGGTTTAGTTAAGCCATATCCTTGTTGATTTACCTAGTAAAGCCATAACCTTGCTGGTTTACTTTATCTTAGGTAATATGTCTTAGGTAATTTCCCTGTATGGTACAATACTTAGGTCTGAAAGACGTCTCAAGGGTTGCCCATGAAGGAGGGTGCAGCCCATATGTAATTTTTCCTATAAGTTTATGTATTCACAGTACGCAAATTGCTAGTACGCGACGTCCTCTGCCGCCCATATAGGCGAGTACTAGGGGGATATATATATATATATATATATGTATGTATGAGTGTGTGTGTGTGTGTGGGTGAGAGAGAGAGAGAGAGAGAGAGAGAGAGAGAGAGAGAGAGAGAGAGAGAGAGAGAGGGAGACAGACAGACAGACAGACAGACAGACAGACAGAGACAGAGAGTCCTGAATTAATCATTAAATTAGTCTACTGGCTATTTGCATATTTCCATTTCTCCGGCCTAAATTACCTGCCTTCACTCCTGCAGTATATGCAAATTAAATGTAGTGCTAAGTGCTGTATTGCAGGTTGTGTAGGAGAATTCGTAACACCTCCTGAGCGATCTGTTTCCATAACGAATGTGTTGCATGCTATTAATGTTTTTATTCTGACACAGTTTCCATCAGTAGCATTCAAGACGATATTGAAGTGTAAAGGGTGGAATACATCGGTAAGGAGTAGATTTTACAAAATAGCCAAAGCCACTTATTACAATGCTTTTTGTTGCGTTTATTTCCTGATTTCTTCCCGTTATTCCTGCTAATGTGTGTGATGGAAGGAAGTCCTTTTATTTTATCGTATATTATTTTATTCTCTTGGTTCTAAAACCTATCGTAAACCAGGTCAGTTACACCTTCCGTCAAATAGTTAGTCACTTGATATCGCATCTGTCTAAGGTAATAATAGGGCAGATCAGCTTATGTCAGAAAGGAAGGTTCCTTCTGGTCAGGCCAGGTCAGTACAGCACAAAACTGGTCAGCTCAGGTCAGGACAGGTCAGGTTAAATCAAATCAGACCGGATTAAATCATGTCAAACAAGTATAGGCTAGATAAGTTTAGTTGATATCAGTCCAGACATTGTTACAACAGATCAGGTAATATAATGTTAAGTCACATCAAATCAGGTCACATCATTTCAAGAAAGAAATTGACATAACAGGCCATGACAGTTCAAGTTATTTCTGTTCAGGGTAGATCAGGTCAAATCAAATCAGGTTAAGGTATGGCAGGTCATGTCAGGTCTCAATCGGTCAGATCACGAATGATCAGGTCATCCCAGGCCATGTTAGGTTTGTACCAGGTCACGTCATATCAGGTCACGTGTGCTTAGGTCATGCCAGGTCAGGTTAGATCCGGGCAGATCCGGGCAGATCAGATCAACTGAGATAAAATGAGCTGAGGATAGTTGAGCTGAGTTGAGAATAGATCACATTAGGCAAGGTCAGGATATAAAAATCATGGATCAGATCAGAAGGAGTTTGACCAAGGCACTCCCCAACCCTCATAAAACCAACCAACTCCCATTTACTGGAAATCCGAAAAAAAAAAAAAAATGTCTGTCTGTCCGTCTGTCTGTCTGTCTGTCTGTCTGTCTCTCTCTCTCTCTCTCTCTCTCTCTCTCTCTCTCTTTCTTTCTCTCTCTCTCTGACAATGCGTGGGCCCAAGAAAAGTTTGCGAAAGTTTTTCATAAACGCTGAGTTTGGAATAGGTTTTTGAGAGCAGAATAATGGGGACTCCTGCCTGACTCGATTTTTTTTTTTTTTTTTTTTTTTTTTTGAGAGAGAGAGAGAGAGAGAGAGAGAGAGAGAGAGAGAGAGAGAGAGAGAGAGAGAGAGAGATTTATACATACGTAAGTCATACAAACATCTAGTGACGCAGAACTCTACATACATACATACAAATGCCGAACTGAGCCTACAGCATACTTTCTTGTTCATGAGCAACTGTAAGTGTTTCTGGACTCCAATAGTTATATACTGTAATTACTAAACATACATAAGCTTGATTATTCATAGGCATACATGAATACTAAGTGGTGGGAACTGACATGAGACCAAACCCAGGACTGGGAACTAAAAAGGTGATCTGGTTAACTTGGAAATGGAGGATGGGGATGGTTGGGGGCCGAAGGGTCAGTAGGTTGTTTATGTCGGTAGTGTAGAGGATGTGTACAGGGATAGTGGTGAATACACGTTTAAACTCGGAAAATGTCGAAGAGATCAGAAAGGGAAGGGTCCAGGATGTTTCTAAGCAGCGTGGAGAAGATGCTTGAGGAGTTAAGGGTGGGAACTGGGGGAGAATATGGGGCAAGGTGGGGATAACCAGTGATTAGAATGTGTCATACGTAGTGTGTGGGATTGGTGGGAGAATTACGTTAGGGTGTGTCTGTGAGCAGTGTGGAGGGAATATGAGGATGGGTCAGAAAAGGGGCATTAGTGGAGACGGTAGCAAAATGTGAGGCTAAGAACTGGTTAAAATGTGAGGTGAGGTGAGGCTACCAGTTGACAAGATGAGTGGGTATTTTTTTATATGCTTGTGTGTGTGTGTGTGTGTGTGTGTGTGTGTGTGTGTGTGTGTGTGTGTGTGTGTGTGTGTGTGTGTGTGTTACAGTTCTGGAGAAAAGGAGAGTGGAGCTAAGGGAGGAAGACTGGGGAAGAGAGAGAGAGAGAGAGAGAGAGAGAGAGAGAGAGAGAGAGAGAATTACAGGTAAAGACGTTGTTGTACTACTGCGGTCCAACTGATCGAGCAGACCCATCAGCCGCTGGCAAGCAACCGTCCCTGCAGGGCCATCCTATGCAGTGAAACGATGTTCCCATGCGAATGTCAGGGCCTCATCACAACACTGTGTAGGGATTAGTGTGGATATTTGGTTCCTGGGGGGACGCCGCCTTTGCGTCTCTCCACCCAATTATCAGGGGCACCATAGTAGCCTATATTCCACGTCACCCCATTATTTAGTTACATGGTTACCGCCCAATCCTGTAAATGGTTTTCTGAATTAACAGAAAACCATTTGGCTGTTCACTCAATGTAGAACCACCAGCTGTAGAAAGAAGAGTAACAAATAGTGATAGCATGGATGGGTGAAATAGCATGAAAGGTGGCCACACACACACACACACACACACACACACACACACACACACACACACACACACACACACACACACACACACACACACACACACACACACACACACACACACAAAACGAGTGACAGACATGAACGAAGAAACTAGCAGCACTACATTAAGGAAGTGGATGATGGGTGTCTCCACCTGCCACCATGCTAGGGAAGTGAATTACAGACAAAGGAGGAATTATATATATGACGGGAATTACGGAGATGAGACCGGCAATAACAGATCTGGACGAGAATAATACGGTAGACATAATTGAGCATCAAAGACTTATACATTGGAAATACAAGTGTGTTAGCAAAATTTACAATGCGAGTAGTAGTAGCAGCAGTAGAAAAAGAAGCAGTAGTAGTACTAGTAGTATTAGTAGTGGGTGGTGGAGTGAGAGGACGTGTGCCAGGCGTTCCGTGTTATCGTCTCGAAATCATAGCAAAAATGATTGTGGGCTCTTAGAAATTGATACCCACTCCAGCATAAAGTGGACATCGATTCATATGTGAAAGAAATTCTTAATTATCAGCTATATAAAGCTTGGAAAATGTGAAAAAGTGTTAAAATTACGGTGTGAGCGGAAGGAAGGGTGTGTGTGTGTAGTTACGGTTAGCGAGCCGAGGTGCTGACCTGGGAGGTTATAAGGACTGCTGTCAACACCATTACATTATATCATCAGCCACCCGGGACCCCACCACCATATGTGCGCTGCCCCACACACCCACAATACAAGTATCCCCCACCGCCACTTACAAAATAAGTACCTCTCTGAAACCTATTTTTCAATTATTAATTTTAACAGGGAGACGTGGAATGCTTATCACACACCTCTTGCTCACTCCATTATCCTTGGAGCATTAACTCCCTTCCCCAAACACATCAGCTTTTACCACACACTGATTATCACCCACTGATCACTAGCATACACACCACCTAATAATACGGTTTATAAACACTGTATTAAACAATAAATATAACAAAAACTACCACTAACTATACAACAATCACCTACATACACACCACCAGCATAGCCAGGTGGTATAGAAGTGTGGCATACAAAAACATTTAGGTAGGGAATCTTACACACACCTTAGATGACAATGTAATGTAAACACATCATACATACAGACACACACACAATGACTGTTCATAAATTACTATAAAATATTATACATAGAATCTCATCATATAAATATATAGCCAATCATAGTAGATAAGTCAATAATATAATAATAATTAGCATAGTAATGATTAAAACTTTAATTTTAATACATATAATTCATAAATATACCTTCAATTAAATAACAAATTTATGCATAGTAGCCTAGTTTTAAATACACTATTATTATTCAATACAGTAGTAATAAGGGTAATTTTAATATAATATCAATATAATAGGGCTAATGTAAAGACCATTAAATTAAAAACCAGAACTACTTATTCAACCCTCTCAAACTTCTCTGTCACAGTCTTGTAATCAAAACAAATACTAAACAAATCTTGCTAATGCCAATGTGCCTTAATAAACCAAGGTGCCTCTATCTTACCCCCACAACACATCACAACCACACATCACACATCACCTGTCACAACACCAACACACACACACACACACACACACACACACACACACACACACACACACACACACACACACACACACACACACACACACACACACACACACACACACACACACACACACACACACACACACACTGTCCCAACGACACCCACCACACCACTCTCACACCTATACCATAACGTCTGAAGACCCAATATCACTAAACCACACACACACACACACACACACACACACACACACACACACACACACACACACACACACACACACACACACTGCCGCTACACCACACACCACCCTCACCCCTACACCGTAACGCCCAAAGACCCATTACCAATAAACAAGGCTCCACAGTATTGCACCACACCCATTGACCACTTATTTTACCCTTAAACAATGAAGCGTTGTTTTACTTCATATCAAACTTAAAATACATAATAGTATCAGTTCAGTCGAATTTTAGCATAAGAAACCCAATTAGATATTAACTGATATGCAAAACCAGAGAAAAACGAGCAAACTGCTCCAGAACTTCATCATATCATCAGCAAAAATAGAAGTAAAACAAGCACATTCTTCATTTATATCAAATCCAAATTTAAGAATCGTATAATAAAACAGTAGTTCTAGTAACATTATATTTAATTTTCATTTTAAAGTACTACAAAAAGGAGCCATAATTATTATTATCAATACTATACTACAGTACAAAAACTTTATTAACACCATGGCCACGCCACAGTATTGTTGTCAGTGCTCCAGTAGGCAGCATAAGTGTATCAGTTGCTCATGTGTAACAAACAGATCGCTGTGTGCATACTGTAGGATGGGACCTTTCTGTATGAATGTGTTAGGGAATCACAGCCCCCCAGAGCGGCACTTGACCGCTTCCAACATGGCAGGCGACAGATTGGTGACATGGAAATTGATGGGGCGGTCACTGACAATATGCACGATTACACGGACATGCGTGGTGGTGAAAGACCCCGTGGTGAAGCGAGGGATAGGGATGGACGCCAAGATGCGAGAGATAAGGAAGTGCAGGGTGGGTTAAATCACCATGGAGAAGTGAACAGTAGTGAAGTTAGGGGTGAGGAACATCAGGAAGTTTATGATAGAAATGAAACTCAGGATGAAGACCACCATAGAGGAGTGCATGAAGGAGGGAATCATCCAGGTATTATATGTCCTCAGAACGGTAGTGACACAAACAACGAGGAAGCAGAACAGCCTCACAGGTCTGTGCGAGAAGGTCGTCCCACATACTGGATGGGAAAATCCCGACAAAATGCAGTAACCTGGGTGAACACCACATATAATGAAACTGTTGGATGGTCGTCAAGTAACCTTTTCGAACCTCCCAAATGCAATGCTACAGCTGACATGATCAAGGAAATCACTCGCCTGATAGCCAGTTACAACAGTAACTCACCCATTGCCTCATTCTCTCTTAAGGTCCTTGCACTGATACCACATCTCTTCCTCATCAAGACCCGCTCAAGAGCTAGCATTGCAGAAAATATTAAGGCCACCCAAAGGCGGGTTGAAACATGGAAAAGAGGTGAAATCGACAACCTACTTGAGGGAGAAAGGGCCTTGCGGATGACAATAAACAACCGAGGCAGAAGAAATCAGAATCCCAACGATGTGGCAAGGATTTTTGGCAGCAAGATGAGACAGGGGAAGGTCTCGATGGCAACAAGATCCCTGTCAGCTGAATCACCAAGCGGAGTACTTGACCTGACAGATGAAACAATGCAACAACTAAAAGAAAAACACCCGACTGCACGACAAGCAAGTGCCCAGTCAAAGCATGATGGCACCAGTCAACTGTAGCATCAGTCGAACAGGGCAGTACTCCCGAGGTTGATGGCAAGCTGGTGATAGGGAGAGCTGGAGCTCCCGTTTCGCCAGCCCTCAGGACCTGATCCTGACCATCTCCCTTTGCTGAACATTTTCAGTGCATTCATTTACAGAGAGTAGGCCAGCATGCTCTCATAATACCTCTACCTTCAACTGTCTACACCACACTACATGCGCATAACATATCACACCTTCTATTCACTGTCTTTAGTAATGGCCGCTGCAATGTTACTATCAAATGAGGTGGTAACTCGGATTGTCACCACCGGCAGGGTAGGGCTGGCGGCACAGGGTCCTCCCGGTCGCCATCAAGCGACTGTGCCGGCAGCGACTGTTGCAATTTCCGGGAATGCTCGTCAGCGAAGAAGTGAAAGTGCGGCCTAATTCTTCACCAACATCCCTGGCCTTACCAGTTCATTTTTTCCTTTAGTCCATATCCTCTTTGGCCCTTTTCCTCACAGAACCACAAAATTACCTTCTACCGATATATCTCTATTTTGTTTTCCCAGTTACCATCTCCTTACAAACTTCTGTAACAAGGATGGCAACTGTTGTTATATCAAATCCCAACATGCAGTTGACACTATTTTAAACTTCACTTCATCCAGTTTTGATTACTCATTATATAAACTAAATTGTCAAAATATTACCAAATATATTTGTGTAGTTTATCGCTCCCCCAATGCTTCTTCAGAACCCAGTGAATTTGATTCAATATCCACTCAGTTAAGTAACCTTAACCCTGACCTTAGCACCGAAATTACCATTTTGGGTGATTTTAACATAAATAATGTTGAATGGTTATTGCAATTTGCCAGGACTGACGACGCTGGTCTAGAGTGCGAGCTGTTTGCAGAATCGTTTAATTTCACCCAGCTGGTAAAGCAACCAACCAGAATACCTGATAATCCTGACCATAATGCCCATCTCTTGGATTTATTCTTGACAAATAATCCACATCAGTACAGGATAGAGGTACTATCACCACTTAGATCCTCTGACCACAATCTCATAAAAGCCTCATTAGTTAACGCCCCCACACCTCCCCATTCTGAACCTGTCAGGGTGACCCGATGGCACTTTGATAGGGCAAACTGGGATGGATTTAGAAATTATCTTGCTGACATTCCATGGCAGTCTTTCTTCTCTAGTGATCCCAGTTCTACCCAGTCCCACATTTGCGACTTAATACTAGCTGGTATGGATTTATTCATACCAAGTCAACAGTTCACTAAAAGATCGAACTCTCCAAAATGGTTTGATGGCAACTGTTCCAGAGCAACAACCCAAAAGTCATTAGCATATAACTCTTACTTAAAATCAAAAACATCTGAATCACTCTCCCAATTTAAAATTGCTAGAAATCATGCAAAATCAGTACTAAATCTATCTAAATCAAACTTTCTTCAAAAGCAAGCATCAAAACTACTTAACAACCCTAATGACAATAGAATATTCTGGTCAACTCTTAATTCTTTCAATAATAACTTTAACAAGTCATCTTCCATTCCCCCACTAAAATCTTCAGATGGCAACATTACAAATGACCCGTATGGGAAAGCAGATATCTTTGCCAGTACATTTGCCAGAAACTCTACCATAGACGATACCAGCCAGAATGTCCCAGTACTAGAACTTGACTCTCCCGAAATTGACCCACGTAAAATACAGACAAGATACGTAAAATCCATCCTAGAAAATTTACTCACCAACAAAGCTCCAGGCCCAGATGGAATTCCGCCAACTGTTTTGAAAAAGTGTTCCCCTGATCTTGCCTCTGTTCTAGCTAAATTATTCAGACTATGCATACGTACTTCTTTATTTCCAGATTCATGGAAAGAAGCCAATATCCACCCAGTTCCAAAGAAAGGAAGTTCCTCTGACCCCTCTGATTACAGACCAAGAGCTGCCACATCTTCTCTTGGTAAGGTTTTTGAAACTTTAATTAACAAGCACATTGTTAAACATCTTGAATCCAGCAACATAATTAGTGATAGACAATATGGTTTTCGCCACGAAAGATCCACCATTGACATACTCAATCTCCTAACTCATACCATTCATCAATCAATTGATCTACATGGAGAAACTCATGCAGTAGCTATTGATATTTCTAAAGCTTTCGACAGAGTATGGCACCGTTCCCTGCTGTCCAAACTCCCTTGCTATGGACTAACGTCTTTTGTTCCTTTCATTTCTTCATATCTTAGTGACAGGAAAATAGGAGTAAAAGTAGATGATGTATATTCCAATATCCACTCAATTAACGCCGGCGTGCCGCAGGGATCAGCTCTGGTTCACATTAATGATCTCTTATCTGTCACTCACAATCCCATTCACTCATATGCAGATGACTCAACACTACATAGTTCATTCACACTCAGACATCCATTTACAAAGTCTAATATCTCTACCTCTCAACTCAGTACAGCCATCTCCATAAATCAAGATCTATCTACAATCAGTGAATTGGGACAAAACAACCTTGTCTCTTTTAATGCTAGTAAAACTAAATATATACAGTTTACTAATAGACAGATATTGCCAGATTCGTACATTACCTTCAGTGCTACTAATATTCCCATCTCCAAAATTCTTGGTGTCTCACTTAACAGTGCCCTCAGCTGGACCTCTCATGTCAGATCACTTGCTAAAACCGCCTCAAAGAAATTTGGATTATTGTACAGAGTCCGTAACTTCCTCGCTGATGAGCAGTTAGCTATAATTTATAAGAGTCATGTGCGCTCTCAGCTTGAATATTGCTCACCCTTGTGAAATGGATGTGGAGAGGTTGCATTAAAACAACTAGACAAAATTCAGAACAAAGCTGTTAGAATCATTAAAAACCCTGCCATTACAAATAAACTACCTCCCCTGCAAGTAAGAAGGAATGTTGCGTCCCTTGCATTATTTTACAGATATTTTTTTGACAAATGCTCAGACGAAGTTGCGTCCATGGTGCCACCTCTCCATGCCTTCCCTCGTGCTACACGTGCATCTGGTAGCGCTCATGACTGGAATGTCACTCAGCCATATTGCAGAACTTCTGCCTATCAGAATTCTTTCATTTCCCGAACTGCATCTCTCTGGAACTCGCTTTCCCAGAGTTGTTTCCCTCCAAATTTTAACCCACAGCTGTTCAAGTCTAACTGTTACAGATATTTTATGAACAGAGGGCACCAGTAATCTAGTGTATGGATTATTTTTTTTATTCGTTTTTCCTTCCTCTGTTCTGTTATTAAAAAAAAAAAAATAACTACACTCCTCCCAATCCCATCATATATGACAGGATGACTGGAGATATGGTGTGGCGGAAGGCAATGCACACACAAGGAGGGGCAGGACCGTCAGGCCTGGATGCAAAATCTTGGCGAGTAATCCTCAGTAACATCAAGTTTGGGAAGGCAGCAACAGACCTATGCAACACCATTGCCTCAATGTCGAGGAAGCTGGCTTCAAGTCAGTGCAGTAACATCGAAGCACTGACGGCTTGCAGACTAATCTCCCTTGCTAAGAATCCTGGATGCAGGCCCATCGGGGTGGGTGAAGTCTTAAGACGGATTATAGGAAAATGCATCATGGAAGTGGTGAAAGATGATGTGAAGCAGGAAGTTGGCAACCTCCAAGTGTGTACAGGCCAGCAGGCAGGAGGTGAGGCAGCAGTTCACTATATGAGGCAAATACATGAGGAAGAGGACTGTCAGGCAATATTATTAGTTGATACCTCAAATGCATTTAATTCTATCAACTGGGAGGCAATGCTACACAACATCAAAGTTAAATGCCCAGCATTTGCCCAATATGTGGAAAACATCTATAAAGAACCAGCAGACCTCTACATTGTGGGTAAGACAGCTGCTCACGATGTTGGTGTAATCCAGTCCACAGAAGGAACTACCCAGGGGGACCCCGTTGCCATGCCTATGTACGCCCTGGCGATGACAGTGCTACAACAACAAATCAAATACGAGGCCACCAATGTAAAACAGGTAGCCTATGCAGATTATTTCACTGGTGCTGGCAAAGTTGAGGATGTGAGGAAATGGTGGGACCTTGTAACATCTCATGGCCCTGAAATAGTTTACTACCCTAATGCAAGCAAGTCCATCTTGATCGTGAAACCAGCTTACCATGCACAGGAAGCATTTAGAGGCACAAACGTGATAGTGACCAAGGAAGGTCAGAGGCATCTAGGTGCTGTGATTGGAACTGAGAAATTCAAAGACAAATATGTGGGTGATAAGGTACAGACATGGGTAGAAGAAATTCATACACTATCCAGCCATGCAGAAACAGAACCCCATGCAGCATATAGCGCATTTGCCTATGGTGTAATGCACAAGTGGACCTTCGTGATGAGGACCATACCAGACATCGAACTGCTGCTACAACCACTGGAGGATGCTATCAGGGATTCATTCCTCCCATCTCTAACTAATGGCCACATCCCCACACCAAAAGAGACAGACCTTCTAGCACTACCACCCAGGATGGGAGGCCTTGGCATTATAAATCCAGCAGCCATGGCAAGCTACGAACACAGAAATTCACTCAGGCTCACCGAATCCTTGTCACAGAAGATTTGCGCCCAGGTTGAGATGAGTGAAATCGACCACCAAAGGCAGAAAGACATAAACACACAGATAAGCAAGGAGCATGAAGCAAGACAAAAGGACCTGCTGCAGCACATAATCGAACTTCTAACACAAGACCAGTGCAGAAGAGTTGAAATTGCACAGGTGGTTGGGGCATTGAACTGGCTCACAACCCTACCTCTCAAGGCGAAAGGCTTCCACTTCAACAAACAAGAATTTACTGACGCTATAGCCATAGCCTTGAGATACGGGTGGCCAAGAGAGAACCATCCTCAACATTGTGCCTGTGGCACTGCATTTGATGCAAACCATGCAATGGTATGCAATAAGGGAGGCTTTGTTTGCATCTGACACGATGAAGTACGCGACCTCATTGCCAAAATCTGCAGGAAATATGCCATAATGTCACGACTGAGCCAGCTCTGCTACCCCTGGACGGCGAGCACTTCACCCACAGAACAGCAAACACATCAAATGATGCAAGAGTGGATGTCAGTGCTTGAGGTTTCTGGACAGGTGGGCAGAGGGCGTTCTTCGACATCAGGATTTTCAATCCCATGGCAGCATCCCATCACGAACTGTCTCTCGAAGCTGCACACATAAGGAATGAATAAGTAAAAAATAGAAATTATCAAGAAAGGATCCAACATGTGGACCACGGTCGATTCACTCCCCTTGTGTTCACAACATCAGGTGGGATGGGTCCAGAAACTGTGAGATTCTACTCGAGACTGGCAGAGGTTCTTTCTGAGAAGAAACGTCAACCGCAGAGTTCTGTTATGGCCTGGATGAGATGTTGACTGTCATTCTCCCTCGTGAGGTCTGCTTTGCTATGTCTCAGAGGCACAAGGTCATCAGCCCTCAGGCCTGTCTCTCTGGTGGGTATGGATTATGAAGCTACAGTGGTCGAGAGTCGCATAGACCAGCGACTCCAATTGTTTAATGTCATTATTTACACTGTAACATCAATAAATATAAATTAATTACGGTAATAATAGTAATAGTTGATAATTGGAAACCACAGCCGTTGACGTGCTTGGGGCCAATGGATTGTAATATGAGGGTTAGTGTTAACCTTCACATTACAACTCCAAATGGTGAACTGTATTAGGAAGCTTGGTTTTGATCTTCACAATATAATTCCCCAATGGATGGAGGTGATTTTTAAGTAGAAGTACAAGTGGTACGGTAGTAGTAGTGATAGGATCTTGTAACATCTCATGGCCCTGAAATAGGTTACTATCCTAATACATGTAAGTCCATCTTGATCGTGAAACCAGCTTACTGTCAAGATGCACAGGAAACCTTCAGTGACACAAAGGTGATAGTGACAAAAGAAGGTCAGAGGCATCTAGATGCAATGATTGGTACTAAAGAATTCAGAGATAAATTTGTGAGTGATGAGGTAAAGACACGGGTAGACGAAATACATCCAGCCATGCAAAATCAGAACCTCGTGCAGCATACACCACATTTACATTATGGTATAAAGCACAAATGGACCTTCGTTATGCGGACCATCCCGGACATAGAGCTGCTGCTGCAACCATTGGAGAATGCCATCAGGGAATCATTCCACCCATCACTGACCAATGGCCACATCCCCACACGGAAAGAGAGGGATCTTCTAGCACTGCCACCCAGGATGAGAGGCCTTGGCATTATAAATCCAGCTGCCATGGCAGGCTGTGAAAACAGAAATTCACTTAGGCTCACCGAATCCCTGTCACAGAAGATTTGTGCCCAGACTGAGACGAGTGAAATCGATCAACAACGGCAGAAAGATATAAAGACATGGATGTGCACAGTGATCTGCAATTTCTGGAGTCATGTCATGCCCAAAATTTAGGTTTAAACTTAGCAGTCGTAACCCCTAACATTCCAAAGTTTACGGAAATTGCCAACGTTACCTACTGAAATGTGAAATAAGGACAAAGAAACGTAACGATAAATGTACTCAGAAAAGGCTTGATTCTTTGCTTCTGACTCTAAAGTCACGTATATCTCGCATAGATTATACTTACGCAGTCTAGTCAACAATACTAATTCTAATTCAATCTCCAGGGTTCATGTCGTTCAGTATCAGAAACTCAGGAAATTGGACTTTACTCATTATAACGACGTATCCCCTGAGCAAATTATATATAATTTCTCTGACATTACACCGTCGACTGTGGAGAAACAGACTTTCTCTAAAGCCTCAGGTTTGTGCTTAATCCCAGTAAACTAGATTTTATTCACCATTTCCTAAGATTTGAGAAGTTGTTTAAGATATTATCCACACTTAACGTTTATGATTCAACTTCTAAAGGCCTGCAATAGTTTATCAATTCTCTACGTCACCTAGCATTTTGTCTTACTACTCGTATAATCCTTATAAACTGAAAGAGGCACCTCCCAACGATGAATTTTATGCTTTAAAAACGTTATCTCAGAACAAAAATGTTATTATTACAAAACCAGACAAAGGCAATGCTGTGGTACTATTAAACAAAGCTTCGTATTTGGAGAAGATGTTAGTTATTTTAGGTGATCATACAAAATTTGCGCCCGTAATGGAAGACTTAGTCACAGTAATACTCAGGTGTGAAGATAAAATAAACAGATTTTTACGCACACTTAAGAGTGCTGAAAAAATGGATCTGTTTTTTCACAACTGTATGTAAGTGGTCCAAAGCCTGGCAAACTTTATGGCCTTCCTAAGATTCATAAAGAGGGTGTCCCTTTACGCCCCATCCTTTCTGCCATTGGTACGTGTAATTACTGCCTAGCAAAATTCCTTGTCCCATTGCAATCACCCATTACCACCAATGAGTATACTATGAAAGATTTTTTAAGTTTTACTAAAGAGCTGATGAATAAATCCTTTGGTGATTGTGTTATGGCCAGTTTCGACATCAAGTCTCTATTTACGAACATTCCTGTTGCTGAAACCATCAATATTTGTTTGGATCGTTTATTCTCCAGTACTCATAACTGTAATTGATTTGATTCTTCTCAGTTTAAGAAACATCTGGAACTGGGAACGAAGGACAGCATATTTTTATTTGACAATAAAGCTTATAAACAATGTGATGGTGTTGCCATGGGATCACCTTTAGGACCGACACTAGCCAATGCTTTCCTGTGCTACCACGAAGGGCGTTGGGTGGCTGAGTGTCCTGCTGATTTTAAACCCATGTTTTATCGTCGTTATGTTGATGACACCTTTTTGGTTTTTTGATCTACTGACCATGTCCCGTTGTTTCTCAGTTATTTGAATTCTCAACATGGCAACATCAAATTCACCTGTGACCTAGAAAGTAATAATAGTTTAGCATTTTTTTTTTTTTTTTTCATTTTTAAAGGCTCCAACATGCTTGCGTGCGTCGGTCTTGGTCACCTAATGGCGGCTCTTCACGCTGCACGATCCATTGCAGCCTCCCTGTTCAGTCCCTTAACCCTGAGGTCACACTTAATGACCTTGTCCCATGTCTTTCTCTGTCTACCCCTCATAACCCCACCCCCAGTATTAACACTTCTCGCCTTCCTCACCCAATTATCATCCCCCATCCTCTCCACATGTCCAAACCATCTCAATCTACCTCTCCTCATCACAACACCAATACACTCCATTCCCATCCTACCTCTCAACTCTTCCATCGTAAACCCAGCCCCCCCAGACCTTGGATGCAGGGACGCACTACACATCCACTTAATCATTGTAATTTCTGTACGTCTGAGCCGACGAATATCCTCCTCCTTCGCTGCCCAGGTCTCACTACTATACAGCATTACACTCCTAACACATGCTGCATACAAAGACCCCTTAGCATATAGTAGAGAGAGTCCTCTCAATGTCAGGAGAGGCAAGAGCTCCCTGAACTTCTTCTAACCATTTCTCACCCTAGCCACAGAGCTAGCTCCAGCCCCACCTCCAGCACACAACATGTCTCCCAGATTTTTTTTTTTTTTTTTAAATAACAGAACAAAGGAAGGAAAAACAAATGGGTAAAAAAAAATAATCCATACACCAGATTACTGGTGTCCTCTGTTCATAAAATATCTGTAACAATTAGACTTGAACAGTTGTGGGTTGAAATTTGGAGGAAAACAACTCAACTCTTCCACACACACAAGAGATTCACCAGCAAGTTCAATCCTTTCACGTCTGACAATCTCCACCTGCTCTCCCCGAGACGCTGTACACATAAAATCAGCATTATCTTGCAGTCTACCTCTGATACCACTACATCTCTTATGCACCCATTTATCACAAACACCGCACAAGATGGAATTACTTCCCACACCCTTGTGGCAAACTGCACATGGCCACTCTCCCTCGTATTCGACAGTACCGCCACCAACCCTAGATATCATCACTTTTGTTTTATCTGCATTTACCCTTAAGCCCTTGTGCCCCATACCATCTCTCCACTTCCTAATCCTTTCCTCTGCCTCCTATTCGCTCTCTGCAGTCAACACCAAATCATCAGCATACAACAACACCCACGGGAGTCCGTTTCTAAAGTCACGTGAAAGGGCTTCAAGTACCATGATAAACAACATGGGACTCAAAACTGACCCCTGATGCACACCAACATTCATGGAAAACTCATCATTCAAATCTCCATTCACTCTTATCTTGGTGCGAGCACCCACATACATAGCCATAACCACCCTAACCAGCCACTCCTCCAAGCCAAGCTTTCTCATTGCCCACTTCACCACCTCTCTAGGGACTCTGTCAAAGGCCTTTTCCAAATCAACAAAAACAAAATATAGATCCCTTCTCCTACCAATACATTTTTCCTGAAGCTGTCAAACAATGAATATGGCATCAGTGGTCCCCTTACCTGGCATAAATCCAAACTGCATCTTATCAATATTCACTCTTTCTCTAATCATACCTTCTAAAACTGTCTCCATTACCTTCATTATCTGATCTAAAAGCTTTATACCTCTATAATTTCCTCTTTCCAGGGCATCACCCTTCCCTTTATACACATTTACAATTACACTCTTCAGCCAATCATCTGGGACAACACACTCATAAATAATCCTATTCATCAGGTCAGTGACTAACCTCACCCCTATATCGCCTGAGGCCTTCAACATTTCGGCAGTCAACCCAGACACACCTGCTGCCTTCCCCACCTTCATCCTGCCTATTGCCTCACTCACAGTAGCAGCATCAATCACAGGCCAAGGGCCAGACACTGGATCTGCTGGCTCCAAACCTTCCCTGTCAAACTCCTCATTCAACAGCCGGTTATAATGCTCTCTCCATGCATTTTTAATATCCTCACTGTTCACCACTACCCCTCCTTCATCATTCTTCACACACTGCTCGCCTGTAATATCCCGATTATCCATCTTCACCTGACCTGCCACCCTAAATATCATATTTTTCCTTTCCCCATGATTTAGGTTATCAAGTAAAAGTCTCTGTGACTCAGAATTTGTCCTGTATACCTCTCTTCTAGCCCTACGCTTGGCAGCCAAATATTCCTCTTTGCTACCACCCTTCTTCCATTCCCGGAAAAGCCTTCTTTTCTCCTCAACTTCAGCTTCTACACTCTCATCCCACCACCAAATTACTTTATGTCTTGGTGGTCCTCTTCTCCAACCGCATGTTACATCAGTAACTCTCAAGAGATTGTTCTTGAGGGCTCTGTACTGTTCATTAACGCCTCTGTCTACAGCTCCCTGTTCAGCCACCACTCTCCTTAACTCCCTATAGAAGGCATCCCTTACTACTTGGTTTTTCAGCTTCCATATTTTCCTCCTAGGTACATAAGTTCTCTTTTTCATCACTCGTTCTTTAAGCACCATATCACAAATCAATAGTTTGTGCTGCTGCACACATTCCTCACTTCCTATAACTTTAACATCCCTCACTAACCTCCTATCGGCCCTCCTAACCAGAAAATAATCTATCTGACTGCTATTTCCGCCAGACTCATATGTGTTGCACACAATCATGTCCGTTGCCTCCCCAAACTCGAGTATCATTTCCCCTTCTGCATTCCTTAGACCATACGCACATCCCCCATGCACTCCTTCATAACCTTGTGCTGCTTCACCTACATGACATTTAAGTCCCCTCCCAAAACCACTATCTCATCATCCCGCATACCACCTACTACACGTGCTAAGTCATCCAAAAATCTATCTTTCTCCGCTTCATCCAATCCTGGCTGTGGAGCATATGCCGATATAATCACAGCTATCTTTCTACAGAACAGAATTTTCACTACCAATATCCTATCTCTTACTTTTATAACATTCATAACATATTCCACCCATTTCTCCGCAACCATCACACCAACACCTCCATATCCGTCTGTCCACCCCTGCCAAAACAACTTATAGCAACAGTCCTTCCCAACAATCTTTCTGGCTGATCCACCCCTGTACCGGACTTCCTGCAAACACGCCACATCCACCCACCTCCTACTGAATGCCTCAAAGACTTCCCCTGCTCTTCCCCTCAAACTTCCCACATTCCATGAACCCACCCTCATCCCCCTGGGTGATTTACTGTCCTCAGGCTTGCTTTGAAACTTATTCTTAAGTTTTGTCATATTCAGTATTAATAAAGGGGGATAGACATACCACAGGCCCCACTCACTGCACAGTCCCAGGTCCAGGCAATGGATCTGGGACCCGTAGCCCACCAGCTTACCAGTGGCTGTGGTAGTGGCCTCGGGGCACCCTGCCAGGACAGCTGCAGGGACACCCTCCAAGCGCGCCTTGGCACTGCAACTATCCCGCCATTATACACCCACTGATAGGGCAGCCTCCTGGGGTGCTACTCCCAGGTTCGGGCCCCTCTCTATTGGGCGAAAGTGGCAGCCTGGGAACCGCAATGCCCTGTACCCTCTGGCACAGGCCCGAGCCCCATCTCGCCATGGACCCACTATCTATGCCGACGGAACCTCCGTTACGCCTCCCGCCAGAAGTCCGCCACTAGGTAGCGGGGGCAAAGTTTTCTGGCCGCATGCCCTTGGTGGCGCCAACCCCTGTAATGTAGTGGGATACGTTGTGTGAAATGCAAAGTGCATTTAGTGTAGTGCATGAGATAGAGGAAATGTTTGGGAGAGTATGCTGGTCTACTCTCCATTTCTAGATATAAATATTCTCCGTAGGGACAATAGTTTTGAAACTACATTATACAGGAAGCCTATACCTTCATTGGATTAGGTATGAAATTTTCCTCATTCCTCCAATTGAGATATAAATGTAATCTAGTCAGCACTCTCACCCATAGAGCTTATGAGTTAAGGTCGAATTATTTTCATCTTGATAAGGAACTTAATTATACTTAAAAACTTGTTTAAAAATGGTTTCCCTAAAAGATTCACAGAAACGCACATTGGTAGGACCCTTAATAAATTCTTTACGGGTTCATAGGTCCAAGTCATTACTGTTCCAAAAAACACTATACACTTTCCCATAACATACGCGGGACCCCTTAGCTTCACACTGAGGAATAAAAAAAACTTTTAGCTCAACACTTCCAACAAGTGTCACTTAGAGTTGTGTTTAAAACCCAAAAAACTATCCAGAGTTTTTTCAAGGTAAAAGACACCATTCCCTCACACTTACAAGCATCCGTTGTTTACCTCCTCACATGTGCCAGCTGTAGGGCGGCATATATAGGTAAAACAAAAAGACACCTAAAGACACGAATCCATAATCAGTTAGGTCGTTCAGTTGGAAGAGGCTAGTTAATCACCAGTCCACCACACTCAGCAATACGGGACCACTCACAGCAACACGACCATCCTTTCTCTCATTCCCACTTCACAGTTCTTGGTGATTGCAGCAATGGCACGGACCTTCCTATTATGGTAGCTATGTACCAATATCGATTTAACCCGTCTATCAGTGACATGGCTTCTTGTGAACTGTTTTGTTTTCCATACTAGGTAAGTTTTTTACGGTATTGCACTTACGAATTTACAGATATTTTTTGCTTTCTTACTCCTACCCCCTTCATTTTATATTTAATTACTCAATGGTTTAAAAACGCAGTATTTTAATGGACATCGTTATTGTACTTTCGTGTTTTTAGTCTCTTTTTGAGCGTTATAACATATACACATCTTAACTGTGTATATTTCTCGACTGCAGATTTTCCTCTGAAGATGGAATAAGCATTTTCCGAAACGTCTATCTATCTATCGATCTATCTATTGCCAGACGCCTCAATCCCGTTTGGGGTGGCCACAAACAAATCGCCTCCAAGTCGCCCTGTCCCTCGCCATTTCACTGCCCTGCTCCCAACTCACACCCCCCTCTCTCATATACCTCTCCACCCCATCCCTCCATCTCATCCTCGGCCACCCCCTCCCTCTTCCCCCCTCCACCTCACTCACATACACTCTCTTCGTCAGTCTTTCACCCTCCATCCTCTCCACATGGCCAAACCACCTCAGTGTGTTCCTCATAACGCTTCCTATCACATCCACATCCACACCACAACGCTTCTTTATATCCTCATTCGTCAGCCTGTCTCTCCATGTGACTCCACAGACTCCTCTTAAATAACTCATTTCCACTGCTCTCACTCTTGACTTGTGTCCTTCCAACAACGTCCAAGCTTCACTTCCATACGTTAGAGTTGGTATCACAATACTGTCATGTAGTAACTTTTTCACTTCCATGCTCACTTCCCTGTTTCTTATCACTGCTTTCAAAGAACCAGCAACCTTTCTTCCCTGCTGTACCCATTCAAGCACTTCACCCTCCAAACCTCCGTCCTTACTCATCACACTACCCAAGTACTTAAACGTACTCACATTTTCCAATTCCTCACCATCCAACCTCGCTGTACATTCACTGACTTCACCTCTCTCAAAGACCATCACTTTACTCTTCCCTACATTCACCTTTAGATTCCGTTTCTTACACACTCTTCCAAACTCATCCACCAAGCCTTGCAGCTCCCCTTCGTCTTCACTCAACAACACAGTATCATCCGCAAACAACAGTACAGGGAGTTTCCAAACACTATCCTCTCTCACCAGTGCCACTCCAACATCCACTACCCTACCTTGTACCTCTTTTATTACCCCATCCATGTACAGATTGAATAACCATGGAGACATGACACATCCCTGTTTCAACCCAACTTTCAAAGAGAAAAATTCACTTAGTTCACCATCCACACGCACTGCAGCCTTCGCACCATCGTCCATACTCTTCACAGTATTCACCAACTTGCCATCTACTCCATATATTCTTAACACTTTCCACAATCCTTGTCTATTCACCCTGTCATATGCTTTCTCCAAATCCATGAAAGCCACATACAACTTCTTTCCCTTCTCTAGAAACTTTTCCACTAAAGATCTAAGAATGAATATCTGATCTTCACAACCTCTTCCCTTCCTAAAGCCTCCCTGTTCTTCTCCAACTAATTTCTCTGTTCTTTCTCTAACTCTGTCAATAAGTATCATACCATACACTTTTCCTATTATACTAAGAAGACAAATGCCTCTATGATTACCACACACTTCTTTTTCCCCTTTTCCTTTGTACAAGGGAATAATTATACCTGCCTTCCAATCCTCCGGGACTCTACCTTCCTCCCAGGCCAATCTGCACATCTTCCACATCCATTCTACTACTATCTCTCCCCCATGCTTCAGCATTTCACCACACACTCTATTAATTCCTGGGGCTTACCCTGATTTAACTTTCTTCATTGCTTCCACAACTTCTATCCTACTGATTTCTTTCTGTCTTCTCACCTCCCTCCTTCTCCCAGCCATTCCCCAGCCACTTATACTCGCATTACTTCCATCCTCTATGTTCAACAATTCATTAAAGTGTTCTTTCCATCTGCTCACTTTTTCTCCCTTCTCCAATAGTAATCTACCATTTTTATCTTTCACTCCCCTGCTAACTTCACTTCCACCCTGTCTTACTCTTTTCATCTCTCTTTCCAGAACATTTTCTTACAGTCTCTCCACTTTACACTAAAATTCCTTCCAAATTCCTCATCCACTGTCTTCTTACTCTCTCTTACTAATCTTTTCACCTCTCTCTTTCTTTCTACATATAACTCTCTCTTCCGCCTCTCAACTTCTTCCACGCCCCTATTTCTCATCCATTCATTGTATGCTTTCTTCTTTTGCGCCACAGCCTGTCTCACCTCTTCAGTCCACCACGCTGTTCCTTGCACCCCCTCCGTCTTCTCTTCCTTCCACACACCACATCACATGCTGCACATATTTCTTCTGTAAATATCCTACACACACCTTCCACGTCTCCCATATGCTCCAATTCATATTTGCCCAATCGTTCCTCCACTTCTCTCTTATACTCTGCCTTTTTCTCATCCTCTTGTAACCTTTCCATTCTCCTTGCAACTACTCCTTCCTCTCGTCTTTCCCTTCTTCTATTCCTCCATCTTACTTGAATCCTAATTCTGGCCACCACCAAGTAGTGGTCAGAAAGTCCACTCTCCCAACCTCTATAAGCTCTTGCATCCATTACACATCTGCACATCCTTTCATCCACACACACATAATCAATCATTGCCTTCCTTTCATTCAGTTCACCACCCACCCTTCTCATCACTCGCCATACATATCTGTGGATCATTTTATGCCTGAAGAGGGTATTGGCTATCACCAACCCCCTCCCAGCACAAATGTCCACTAACGCACTCCCATTTTCATCTATCTCAGCAGGCACACCCCACTCACCAACTATTCCATCCACTTTCACATTCCCAACTTTACCATTCATATCACCGATCAAAAACACTTTCTCATTCCTTCCAAACTTTTCCATGCACACTTCTACATTTGTCCAGAACTCTTCTCTCACTCTTTTAGCACGATCTTGCGTTGGCGCATACACATAAACAATCGCCCACATTTGTATTCCAACTTTCAACTTTACCCACACAGTCCTTGACCCAACTGATCCATACTGTCTTATGCTCTTCTTCCATCTTTTACTCACAACTATACATACTCCTTCCTTTGACCTCTCATTCTCACCTACTCCTGCACATATACCCCAACCATACTCCCATTCTCTCACCCTCTCACCTCTCCATTTTGTTTCAGTTATTCCACCTACATCCACTTTCGCACCCTCAAGCACCTGGACAATCTCTCTCTCACCTCATCATTCGCTCCTCTTACATTCCATATACTCATTACCAAGTCCTTTGTCCGGTCCTTGGTCGTCATCGTTTGGTCAGTCCTTGTCCGAGGCTTCTTGTTTTTTTTTTTTAATTAGTTGTTTTCCGGGGAGGGGCACTAACCCTCCGCCAACCCTTTTAGTCGCCTTTTACGACAGGCAAATGAAAACCCTAACTTCGCCACCATGTATGTGTTCTGCCTGGTGATCCTCTTCCTATTACGTCTGCGATTTCCACGCTCCAAGTCAATATATGCATATATATATATACTGTATATATATATATATATATATATATATATATATATATATATATATATATATATATATATATATATATATATATATATATCATCATCATCATCATCATCATCAGTCGTTGAGTGTCCACTTCAGGACCGGCCTATCTGTACCGAAGCAGGGATGATACACTGACAGCATTAATCACTCGCCCCCCCCCTCCCCTAGTAGCCTGAGTCGCGGCCAGTGAGCAACCAGGCGATTGAACATCCTACATCCACCGCCCCTACCCCAACCCGTGTAAGCTTTGTTGGATATATGTGGAATGGCCAAAGCTGGTGATGTTACAATGTGTCATGATCGTCTTATATATACAATCAGAACCGGTAGAGGAAAAACTAAAATAATGTTTAATCCTCAAACACCAAAGAGCGTCATCAGAATAAGTGGAGAAATTCTTGAAGAAGTAGAGGAGTATAATTACCTGGAACAAATATTAAAATTAAGGAAAGATAATGATAGCGAAATAAAAAAGACCCATTACAATGGGATGGAAAGCTTTCGGTAAACATAGGGACATTATGAAAAGTAGCTTGCCAGTTTGTATGAAACGAAAAGTATATAACGAATGTATAATTCCAGCTATGACATATGGTTGTGAGACATGGAAACTGACAAAATCGATGGGAAATAAATTAATTCGTTCTCAGAGAGCAATGGAAAGGTTAGTGTTGGGAAAATCTTTAAGAGACAGGAAAAAATCAACTTGGATGAGAGAGCAGACTAAAGTCAAAAATATTACAGAAGTTATAAAAGAACAGAAATGGAGGTGGGCAGGCCATGTAGCAAGAAATAGGGATAATCGATGGAGCAAGAGGTTGACTGACTGGACACCAAGAGATGGTAAGCGTAGCAGAAACAGGCCAGACAGGAGTTGGAGAGATGAGATAGAGAAATTTGCAGGGAAAACTTGGCAAATATTGGCTCAGTCAAGGAATTCGTGGAGAAGGTTGGGGGAGGCCTTTGTTCAGCAGTGGACTTATAATGGCTGATGATGATGATGATTATATATATATATATATATATATATATATATATATATATATATATATATATATATATATATATATATATATATATAAAGCCACAGTGGTAGAGTGTGCGTTTTCATACATGGGAGAACCACGGTTCGTGTCCCGCCAGGGTAATAAACTTTGGGAGTTTTCACCTCGCCACATACTGCTTTGGCGGATATAAGGGGTACTGTGGTTGAGCCTATGTCGCATACTGTATAGTATGCTTGCACCCAGTTGGCTTAAGTGGGCCAATTACACTTGGTTCACAGACTACACATATATCCAAACCCACTCCAACATTAGAGTCACACTTACTAGCACTTCTCATCCTATGTGCAATTTCTATCAGACAGCCTAAGCCACTTGGTAGAGATACATAGGCTGTATTGTCTCCACTTCGGTCGGGATAGGCCAGTCCTGCAGTGGATATTCAAACGGCTGACGATGATGCTCTCTCTCTCTAGCTCATGCTAACATTTTTTTTTTTTCAGCCACCAAGGTGTTGTTCATGATGATTGTTCACCAGAAGATCAAAAAGTCTGCAAAGACTTCCACCTGGGAGTTCTCTGTTGCCTACAGATTGCAGTGCATTAGGAGAAACAGGAGCTGTGGGAGGTGGAAGACTGGCAGCTCCACCACGACAATACTCCAGCCGACTCATCCCATCTCATCCCAGATTTTTTGTCCAAACACAGGGTCATACAGGTTTGGCAGGCTCCCTCCTCTACTGACATGGCTTCTTGTGACTTTTGGCTACTTCGTGAACTGAAGAGGCCGCTGAAGGGTTCGAGATTTGATGAAACAAATGAGATAAAGACAAATGCGACAGATATCTTGGGGATTCCCAAAACTGACATTACAAAATGTTTCCAGCAATGGAAGGAGTACTGGGCTAAGTGTGTTTAGACCCAAGGGACATATTCAGAAGGGGTTTGAAGTCTGAACTCAGTATTGTTTTTCCCACCAGCTAAAGGTTGCATACTTTTCGATCACACCTCGGATATATGTGTATACAGTACATTATATATTATTATCTTATTTTAATGATAATAATGATGTTAATAATAATGATAGTGCTTACGGTGATGGTGGTGGTGGCGATGTCTAATATGATATTTAAGATTATAGTTATAATGATTGATTATGTGTGTGTGGAAAACATGATGAGAACGAGAGTAGTGGATGCAGGAGTATATAGAGGTTGGGGGAGTGGTTAAAAGTAATGTCCAAGTGAAATGGAGAAACAGAAGAAGGGAAGAACAGGAGGAAATAATTCATACAAAGAGGGCAGAAAGGTTACAAGAGGAAGGAAAAAGGGAAGAATATAAGAGGGAAGTGGAGGAGCGAAAGGGTAAATATGGATTGGAGCAGATGGGGGACATGGAAGGTGTGTGCAAGATATTCACAGCAGAAATCTGTGCAGCATGTGAGGAGGTGTGTGGGGTGAAGAGAAGACGAAAGGGGGTGCAGGAAACAGCTTGGTGGAACGAAGACGTGAGAGAGGCTGTGGCATAAAAGAAGAAAACATATAGTGAGTGGATGAGAAACAGGAACTTGGAAGAAGTTGAAAGATAGAAGATAGAGTTATGTGTAGTGAGGAAGGAGAGGTGAAAAGATTAGTAAGAGAGGGTAAGAAGAGAGTGGATGAGGAATTTGGAAGGAATTTGAGTGTAAAATGGAAGGAATGTAACAAAATGTTCTGAAAAGAGTTAATGAGAGTTAGACAGGGTGCCAAAGAAGTTAGTTGGGGAGTAGATGATAAAAATGGTAGATTACTAGTGGAGAAGGGAGAAAATGTGGGCAGATGGAGAGAAGACTTTAAGGAATTGTTGAACATAAAGAATGAAAGTAATGCGAGTGTGAGTGGCTGGGGAATGGCTGGGAGTTGGAGGGATTTGAGAAGAAAGGAAGAAATCATTAAGATGGAAGATGTGGAAGTAATGAAGAAAGTTAAAATGGGGAAAGCCCTAGGAATTGTTGGAGTGGGTGGTGAAATGCTGAAGCATGGGGGAGAGATAGTAGTAGAATGGATGTGGAAGATGTGCAGATTGGCCTGGGAGGAAGGTAGAGTCCTGGAGGATTGGATGTCAGTTATAATTATTCCTCTGTATAAAGTAAAAGGGGCGAAAGAAGTATGTGGTAATCATAGGGGCGTTTGTCTTCTCAGAGTAATAGGAAGAATATATGGTAGGATACTTATTGACAGTTACAGAAATAGCAGAATTTGTTGGAGAAGAACAGGGAAGTTTTAGGAAGGGAAGGTGTTGTTTAGATCAGATATTCATACTTGGATGTTTGTGGAAAAGATTCTAGAGAAAGGAAAGATGTATGCAGTCTTCATGGATTTGGAGAAAGCATATGACAGGGTGGATAGACATGGAATGTGGAAAGTATCAACCTGCCGTGTCCCATTGACGTATGGATACGCCACCACACGTTGTCACGGTGACAAGCGTTGACGTATCCATACGTTTTGCAATTGCGAGGTCTATCATTTGCACATTTTTCAAATTTCGCACAAGATTTTTGGTACGTATACGTGGGACACCTTCCTTTACCCACTGCCAGGCAGGGACACTGCCTTACCCCATGTGACCTCCCCTCCACCCTGCATGCCATTGTCTCAGCAACTCACCTGTTAGCAGTGACCTGGCCAGGAAAAACATGTTGCACCACTGTATGAAATTCAAGGCAAGAGTGATTGCCCAATCGATGACAATGTGGAGGACAAAGATTACGTGGCACCAGATAAATAAACAAGCAGAAGTGATGGGGAGGTGACGTCGCCAAGGAAGGTGCAGTATGTTGATGTGTTCAGTGAGTGAAACCGCTTATATCGCCTATAGTATTGTGTGAAAACCAAAATATTCTTGTACTACATATAAACTCGTACCAACTGAACAATTATCTACCTAGTATGAGTGGTTTGCAATAGTTACCGCTACATAATAAACACGACAGCCGCAGCACGTCTTCAGAGAACACGGTACAAGGTGTTTAAAGGCTCACCTGTTTAGACCACTTCTAAGCTCAGGTGAGCACTCTGGGGGGCAATTTCCAATGTTTCTTATAAAATGTGGAAATTTTAGACCAATAAAATTCTTTCCAAAATTTGCCGAGATTGTGGGGGTGGGGTGAGTGGTGAAAAATCGGTCGGGATGCGACGGGTTAAGCATATATGGAGCAGATGGGAAGTTGTTGAATGCCGCAAAGAGTATGTATGTGGTGCTAAGGCTGCAGTGTGTGTGGATAGTGAACTGAGTGAATTTTTCTATTTGAAGGTTGGATTGAAAGAGGGATGTGTCATGTCTCCATGGTTGTTCAATCTGTATATGGATGGGGTTATAAAAGAGATACGAGGCAGGGCAATGCATGTTGGAGTGGCCCTAATGAGAGAGGGCAGTGTTTGGGAGCTCCCTGTACTGTTGCTTGCAGATGATCCTGCGTTGTTAAGTGAAGATGAAGGGGAGCTGCAAGGCTTGGTGATTGAGTTTGGGAAAGCGTGTAAGAAAAGGACTCTACAGTAAAGGTGAATGTAGGGAAGAGTTAAGTTTTGGTCTTCAAGAGAAGTGAAGTCAGTGAATGTACAGTGAGGCTGGATGAGAAAGAAATGGAAAATGTGAGTGCGTTTAAGTACTTGGATAGTGTGATGAGTGAGACTGGAAGTTTAGATGGTGAAGTGCTTGAAAGGGTATAACAAGGAAGAAAGGTTGCTGGCTCCTTGAAAGCAGTGACAAGAAACAGTGAAGTGAACATGGAAGTGAAAAAGTTACTACATGACAGTATTGTGATACCAGCTCTAACGTACGGAAGTCATGCTTGGACCTTGTTGGAGGGACAGAAGTCAAGAGTGAGAGCAGTGGAAATGAGTTATTTGACAGGAACATGTGGAGTCACATGGAGAGACAGACTGACAAATGAGGAAGTGAAGGAGCATTGTGGTGTGGATGTGGATGTGATAGCAAGCGTTAGGAGAAACACACTGAGGTGGTTTGGCCTTGTGGAGAGGATGGAGAGTGTGAGACTGACGAGGAGAGTGTATGTGAGTGAGGTGGAGGGGGGAGAGGGAGGGGGAGGCCAAGGATGAGATGGAGGGATGGAGTGGAGAGGTATACGAGAGAGGTGGGTGCGAGCTGGAAGCAGAGCAGTGAAATGGCGGGGGATAGGGCGACATGGAGGCGATTTGTTTGTGGCCATCCCGTACGGGAATAAGGCGTCTGGCAATAGATGGATAGATAGTTATAATGATGATAGTCATGATGGTGGCTGAAGTGGTGGTGATATTAAAGACAATACTTACAATGATGGCGATGATATAAGTACAGAGACGAAGACTGGAATGATTCCAGAAATAATCCTGGCGACGATAATGATGATGAATATGAGGATAATGATGGTCTGATGGTAAGTATGATGGTGATGATGGCGGTAATGTAGTAATGACAAGATGAGGGTTATACGATGATGATGCAATGATAGTCATCATGATCAATATGAAAAATTTTTTAGAAAGACCTCCATAAGCACTCTCTCTCTCTCTCTCTCTCTCTCTCTCTCCAAAATACAACAGATAAAACGCCTACCCACCTCAACGTTACCTACAACTTCAATAGTATTTCAGCGGCGAAATACCGTTTCATTTAACCAGCACTTTTCCTTTTATTTCTGCCGGCTACATTCCTCCTTTCTGTACCGCCTGGATCGTTGGGATTTAACCGGCTGCGAGAGGATATTGGGTTTTCAGGATAGGGTGGAAGAATGCAATGTAATGGAGGTGTGTGTGTGTGTGTGTGTGTGTGTGTGTGTGTGTGTGTGTGTGTGTGTGTGTGTGTGTGTGTGTGTGTGTGTGAAGCTACTCGTAAAATCTAACATAATTTTGGATATTCTTTAGCATTAAGATTTCAGACTTCCTAGAATTCCAGGATACTTGGGAAGGCTATGCAGGGAAAAATGATTTAGTATCTTCAGTCGGATGACGTACTTCTGATTTCAATCTTTCTGTCTCTAAGCGATTTTTCTCATCTTTGGGGAGATATATTATCTTGGAAATTTTAGATACAGTCTTCGTGAACTCCTTGAATACCAAAAATTGTACATGAGCTGATAAAATGCAATTTGGATTGTGCAAGAATAAAGACGAAATGTGTCAGGGGAGTGAATGACTTAGATTTTTAGTAAACAAAAGCTCGTTTACGTTAAGCTGGTGGAGAATTTCGTCCTTTTGCCTCTTATATTCCGTCACACAAAAGCTGAATATGATGCTACTCCTGCATCCACTTCTACAGTATTTCTTCATGACTACTATCATATTCTAGTGTCTAATCTCTTGTTGTATTGTACGAGTGGCTGCCTTAATGTGTAGTTAGTTGTACGATATAACTGTAGGAATGCACTGTATAATCGTTAGGATACCTGTTGTGGTTGGTCAGACTTCTGTCAGACTCTGCACTGACCTTTTCCTCACGCCCTCGGGAATAGCGGTCAAGACTTCATAAACGCCAGACCTATATCACGGCATATTAAATCATGGAGCTTCAAACTGTACCATCTTTTGACTCCTGTTACAAAGTGGAGGGACTGGAGAGACGAACCAAGCTTGTTCCTGACGTCTATTTTTTTTTTTTTTTTTTAAGCTTTACATTTCTGCTGTATCGGCAAACCTTACCGTCAGTGTCATGCCCTGCAGTGGCTGTGTCTCCTGGGAATCTCTTATGGGTTTGTCATCATATATCTTGCCAATATCTGACGTGTGTATTATTATTTGGGCTGGTAACGACTATTCTCAGTTCTTCATTTTCCAGTGGTTACCTCATCAGTCCTTCACTGAGCCAGGGCCATGTCCCTCCCAGTCAGCTTCATCCAGCCAGCTTCAGTGTCTTTTCTGTAACATTTGAGGTGACGTTTGCTATGATGTCACTGCAGCCTCACCAATCCCGTCCTGAAATGTGACACCACCCTAGGGTTGCCATATCTGAGCAGTTAAAATACAGGACGCCTGTGCTGAAATCCATGCTTCCCCCCTACCCTCCCATCCTCTAACACACAATTTGGGCCTTTGGCGTTATGAAACCTTGATATATATATATATATATATATATATATATATATATATATATATATATATATATATATATATATATATATATATATATATGGGGCCTCTGACCCAGTGGTCGGGTTTGCGTTTCGCACACTGGTGGACACGGGTTAGCCTCCCGCCAGAGTTGTTTAAAACTTTGGGAAGTGTTCACCGAGCCACTTACTACTTTGGCGGACATAAGAGATGCTGTGGTTGAACCAGTGTCGCATACTAGTATGCTTGAACTCAGTCGGCTTAAGGCGGGCAGATTACACTTGGCTCACCAACTACACACACATCCAAAGCCACTACAACACAACAGTCAACTCACAAGCATTTCTCACCCGACATACAGTCTCTACCAGACAGCTTAAGCCACTTGGTATCGTCCCTGCTTCGGTAGGGATAGGTCGGTCCTGCAGTGGATCTAAATGGCTGATGATTATATATATATATATATATATATATATATATATATATATATATATATATATATATATATATATATATACACACACCAGTACTGTACCACGATCTTTACTCTTTTTACATTATAGTGGACAACAGGCAAAGTACAAAACTGGCTAGTTTATGACTGAAAAACGCTAAAACGTCTTGGATGCAAGACAAGATTTTAAGAATAACAAATGCTACAGTGTATAAATGAAAACTAAGCCAATAATTGTGTGCAATTACCATTTACGTGACGGCTCTAACATCACCAAGCACGAAAAAAAAAAAAAAAAAAGAGCTCGTAGTTGAACAAGAGGAAAAGGCAGGGCATTCTAATGAGCTGGGAGTGCTAAACCAGCCAAGTTGGCAACACCTAACAGCTGACAAAAACAAATAAGGTCTCTCTGTCTTTGTCTCTGTCTGCCTGTCTGTCTGTCTCGTCATTACAGAGTTTCATGGTTTATTAAATTTCTCGAGAAAAAAATGATGGATGGTGAAATTCCGGACTTTTGGAGAATTTTTTAAATTCCATCCGAACGAAGAGTTTGACACCTAAATGCAAGACATGTCCGGGAAAATCCGGACGTATGGCAACCCTACACCACCCAATTTTCACACACCCAGACGTGTGTGTGTGTGTGTGTGTTGCCTACCCTGAGCCAGCGCCCATTCCACATATGACATGTGTATGTGAGGCTGTGCTCACACTGCTGAGTGTCAGCTGAGCACGTGAATGTATCACCCACAGTTTAAGTAATATACATTCATCCCGTGCGCAGGAGGAGGAAGTCACATGTCTCCCATAGAGAGAAAACGAGAAGTAAAGGGATAACTCAAGTGTGACAAGTATACCCTGTTCACTCAGCTCGGCTGCATTGAACCAAGAAACTTTTGAATTAAAACTGTTAAATACCAATGCAACACTGAGGAGCATGGTAAATCTATAGCTCTTATTATTTTAACATAAATATCTGTATACGTAAACTGCTTGCAATATAAGCAGCCAGTTTAAATATGGAATAATTTCCGAAGCTAAAGAGGTCAAAGTTAGCTTTAGAAGTTTACCGTTATCAAAGAAAATTAAAGTTGATCATAAAGTTTTATAAAACGATGAATGACGTTTGAAGTAAATGCAGGCATGTATTTACAACATGCGGACATAGGTGTATACCGTGGTAGGATAATTTACTTCAAACGTCACTCATCGTTTTGTAAAACTTTATAATCTTCAATTTTCTTTCATAAAGGTAAACTTTTAAAGCCAATTTTGACCTCTTTAGCTTCGGAAATTATTCCACATTTGAAGTGGCATGTTTTCAATTTTCGCATGTCTAAACTTCCCACACGAGTGAGAAGAGACTGACGGGAAACACACCTACTCCCTGCCACTGTCCCGAACCAGCTGACGGCTGCTAGGGGACCCTGTGACGTTATGCACAGGCTTCCCCAAAACTTGAACCATGAGTGAGTGGACTGTGTATACAGTACTTAGACTGTGGTATCCCCACAGTCTAATTACAATCCATTCTATTTTATCAGACACAATGCTGAATATAGCTTTGTTCTCTGGAAGCTTTCTGTTAATTGGAAACCCTCCACCATTTGTTCATTCAGTCTGCCTTCTTCTTTGGTAAAATAAGTGGTTGTTGTCTTGAAGCTGAAATTCTTTTCTTTTCTGTGGATATCCCTCAGACCAATAAAATTCCCACTAATGTCTTCTAACACAATTATGAGAGTATCAAGTTTGTAATCTTATGCGAGGCATCTTAAGCCCCGGTCACACACAAGTGACTCAAAGTCTGACCGCCATGCGACTCAAGGTCGTGTCTTAGTTGGCTCCCATGCCTCCCGACTGGCCCCAAATCTGCTCTGCTCATGACTGCCTAACGACCGCGTCACGACTGCCTCACAACCAGTCGTGCCATCCTCAAGAATGCAACAAGATCACGAGGCGACTGCGAGGCAACGGAGCTATGAGTCTTCAAATTCTAAATTTAATGAATTTTAGTCAGCCATGACTGTGACACAACCGGCCACGAACGCAAGACGACTGCGTGATGCGTTTGGGGAATGCACCTCTACCCCCACGACACCCCGACGACCGACCCATGGGGCAGGGCGTCACACCTGGACCATCAAAGACACCCAGTGTGGGGCAGGGCATCACACTTGGACCACCAATGACAACTAGCATGGGATGGGACAGGGCATCACTCCTGGACCACCAGTGACACCCAGCGTATCACCATGGACCTCTCCTGTGTCTAATCAGTTGATGAGGGACACGCAGTCGTAACGTTTTTTGTCGGCGACAGCATCACGACATGCAACAACCGCATCACAATGCATCCAATTAAGCTAAAACTGCTCCACGACTGACGTAGAACACTCCCGACTGGAACGAAACTGTGACATGACTTTTGGCAAGTCGTGAGGCCCGACGAGACGTTCCACCGGCTCACGAGCAGCTGATAGAGTCCAGGCTTTGCCAGTGAATCAAGGGACGATCGATGAAAAAATGCATTACGATCGTGACTCGTGTGGTGATCGGACCTTGAGTTGCTTGTGTGTGATCGGGGCTTTTTTTTGTACATGTGGATTTTTATGGATTCATTTTGTTTAATGTCCCTGTCTGATTTGCTCAGTAGCCATTAAGGACAGTTTCTTTAGGTTAGGCACATATTGCTGTCCCTCATTCTAAATAATTTTAAAAAATAAACCTTTTCTTTTTTTTTGGATTCATGGCCAGTGTCATGCTTTTGAAGCACTAAAGACAGGACTCATTCATGTTCCTGTCTTGGCATTTCCTGATTATAATAATCTCTTCCTCTTTTGTATACACACATATGGTGTAGGTTTAGGAGCAGTAATAATTCCAGTTGATCATCCAAAGAGGAAATGTGTAATAGCGTATGCTAGCCGTGCCCTCACTATTGCTGAACCTAACTGTTGTGTCCCTCATTTGGAAGCTTTAACATTTGTTCGGTGTCTCGAACATTTCAGATATATAATTTACGATGATTAGGTTCATATCCAAACATACCGGTATCATCTTCCACTTTGTGACTTATTCAAACGTGCCTTGAAGTCTTCAGATATTGTCCATGGCTGCCAGTGCTCAGACCCTCTGCAGTCTAAGGTAATTTACTTCTTAGAGTCAGGTGGTGCCTCATCCATACCTCCTCTACCAAGTCAACAGATGAGTTCATGTTGGACAACGATATCTAATACAGTAAGACAGCCCTTACTGGTAGGAACATGCTTGATAGAGAGGGACAGCAACTCTTTGTTCCCACTGATTTGATTTCTTAGTACCTCACATCATTCATGAAACATGTCACACATCTCATCCGAGGAAAGACAGGTGTTTGAGACATGTACGTCTTTCATTTTCCTGGACTACAGTGCTTAAATATCATTGTTCACTGTAGTTCCTGTGGTATCTATAATCGTCGTAAAATGTCAACTGGATCAACTGCTACAGAGGGTGCAGCAATGATGCTGGAGAACATCATCGTCCTCTGCTATGATCTACAGAGCTTGCTGACATTCACCAAGAACTTCCAAAATTTGCTAGTCAACTGACCACCAAACGATCTCTGCTCGCTCTTTAGCTTATAAACATGTCAACAGATTTTTCTGGGTTCAGCCGTATGAACCCTTACAGTGGAAATTGGGTTTCATACAAAAAATTATTTTGCTAAATTTGAATGGCTCACTGCCTCACAATGCCCCTGTTGGAAGTTCACGTGTAAAGCAGGGTCTTTTTTTCTCCCCTGGGTGACAAGGATGTTGGTGCAATCTGTTTAGCAACATCTTGTGATCCGGTAGTATTTCATGCACAGTTACACAATTTTGCCTCAGTGTTGGAGGTATGTACAGGATAGATTGCTAAACGGACATCATAAATTACTTTAGTAATATTGTCACACATTTGAATGAAATGAGTACACAGTAGAACAAGTTTTCTGATGTCTTATTAAAACTGGATAATTTTTTTATTGTAAAAGATAAATTGCACATCAGCTTCCATCTTGACTCATTGTATCTGTCTGTACAGTCATTAATACTGCAAACTGAGGACATTATTCGCCTTTTAGCAGATGCTGTCAGTGGTCATATTACTCTAGAATAACCTTGTTCCAGTAAGAGATCATAGCTTAGTCTTGGAATGGGTTCACACTTACTTCAGTCTTGATCTGATTTTCTCTTTCTCCAACCAAGAATTGTATATTCTTTCATTGCAAGCAACCTTCCTTTCCACGACTGTCATGGTCCATGCCAAACTTTGTTCCTTAATCACCTTTGATCTCTTTCAACTAATTCCTTTTCCTCTGCTCTTCAGCTGTTCCCTATACACTACATCTGTGAACTCTGAACTTTTCCTTCCTCGTCTGACTTCTTACATTTGTGTTCGTCAGTTGCACTGTCTCTTCGATTTGTTCTCCCTATCACAGCAGCTCCATGCGAGAATGCTCTAGTCCGTAATCTTTAAATGAAACGTATTGCTACTGCATGTTCATTCACACCTGCATCAGATATGCCCGTTTTCCATACTCACTTGCAAACACATGAACTACTTCTATTTCCGTGATCTGATATTTTTTGTATTACCTGCCCAACGGTCACTCTCAAGTCACTCGAAGCTTCTGGTGTTTACAATGCTCGAAACCACTATGCAATTTTTTTTTACTTAATGACACATTATTGAGTTTGCTGAACTATTGTGGCACACGTAACAACTGTTTATCACGATGAGTGTCAGAATTAAATAGTTATTTTTATTCTTGCCAAGAAATGAAAGGAAATCACAGTTGCTGGGTGTACATCACCTTGCATTTAACGTAACGTATTGGCCTGTTTAGTGTTCAAGGAATTTTCAAAGTTACTAAATAAAGATGATTTTGAGTGCCTGTAGTTACATGCATTTGGTTACAACACATCGGATAATCAAAAAAAAAAAAGAAAAAAGAAAAAAAGAAGGGGGTAGGTTCCCCAGAAGATAGACTCAGCCAGTTTACCAGAGGAAGGTTTTGAACTCAACATATAACAACAGTTGTATTTCGAGAGCTAAGGAAAATAAGTTTTTATTGAAACTTTCTGTAATACAAATGAATCAAAAATTTTTCCCATAAATAAATAAATGTGATATTTTCACTGAAATCTAATTAGAAATCTGTGCCTGTTTTGAAGGACACAGGTTTCTAACGTCTGGTTAGGTTATAGAAAATCCCACACGAAGTTCCTCATCCAGTGACTTTATATTTGATCTCTTTTTGTTCTTTATATTGTAAATGTTAATTATGAAAACTTAATTACCACAAATATGCTGTTGCAAATGGCACCAAGTGAGGAGCACAGCTGGAGATACTTGGATTCTGTCATTTCAGCTCTACCCAAAGTGTCTAATGTTACTTCACTGACTTTTGTTTGAGGTTACGATCACTCTGAGAAATAATAGACCGATATCTCAACAACTAAAGCAAAATTATCGCATACCCAGTTACACTTTCTTGTATAACACAGGAGTTTTCTACTACATTATTCCTTCCGAGTAAACAGCTCAATCTCGGGTTAAATTTATGTAATACTAGCACTAAAACACACCAGCAGCTAATTTCTCCTACACGTGCAACAGTCTAAGGGGCCAAGGAGTATCACACTCATGTCCGAATGTGACCTCCTTGCAACAGTTTCAAAAGTAGCATTCTTGCATTACGGGAACCATGAAATTGATTAGGGAACAACATTACATCCGTTTATTTATCTCATGCATTTTATCTATGTTGTTCATATATATAATATTTATTTATCCATAATTGTTATTCGGGGGAGGAGGGTAATGAGCCCTCGCTCACCAGGAAGCTTTTGCCTGCAAACCAATGTGCTGGCAAAAGCACACTGGTTGCGGACCACTGGTCTAGACTCTTGTTCTGTCAGGTCAAATTCTTTTTACAGACAGCCAACACGCCGACGTTGTGCCATTCGGTTTCTCAGTTTAGAAATCTTTGTGCATATTAATAATTCTTCCAAGATTTCTTCCACTTTCCCCACTGGTGATGTAAATATTACCTCCTCTCAGTTGGGCATAAATCATTACTTAAACAGCGCTGACTCCATGGAAATTCAGAGGTATCATTTCCTTCATCAATCTTTCTTGAGTCCTCATTCCGTGTACCTTCTCTCTCTCTCTCTCTCTATCATCCGGTCCACCCTAGGGCAGGGTGAAAAGTAGCAATGTCCAGACAGCCCAAATATGCCTAGCCTAATGGGCCATGCTTCCATTCACTCATCATCCAAGCCCCCGGAATCCTGTCTCTATCGGATAGGCCAAAAACATTCACCACGTTCTGTAGCTTCACATAAATGTATCCGACTAAGTCCATGTGGACGCTGCCACGTTAAAAGTGTCCCAAATCCCTGTCATGCACTTCTCCTTACAACATTCATCCAGCCAGCTCGATCTCTTGTCAGTTCCCTAGTCTCACCGACTTCCAAATCTCTCTTCCTCACACACTCATCCACCTTATCTCTCCACCTTCTCCTTGGCCTGCCTCGCCTCCTCCTTCCTTCAAATTTGCTCAGATATAAATTTGTCACCACTCTTTTGTTATCCATTCTCTCCACATGACCATACCATCTCAGTACACTCTCTTCGATTCTGGTGTCCACCGACTTCCTTACTCCACAACTTTCACGAATCATATTATTTCGTATCCAATCCACCCTCTGTACTCGACATATATACCTCAGCAGTCCCGTTTCCACTGCTCACATCCACATGTCAAAGTTGGCACTAACACTCCTTCATGTAGGCCTCGCAGCTGCAACACTCAAGCCTGTTTCTTATCAAGGCCTTCATTGCACCAGCTACTTTTCTTCTTTGTATCACTCTACTTTCCACTTCCTTTGCATATTTTTCTCTTCTTTCTAGCACTGTACCCAGGTATTTGAATTCTCTCACCAAAGCCATTCTCTCTCCTTTCACTGTAACATCGCACTGGGAGTCACCTTCTCTCTCAGTAACCATCACTTTACTCTTTTCTACATTTACTCTCAAAGTACGACGCTCATAGACATCAGCAAAACTCTGCACTAACGTACCAAGTTCTTGTTCGGTATTGCAAGTAGTACTGCATCATCAGCATACAACAAATTTGAGATATTCCATCCATCACCATTCATTACCAACGCCATCCCCCTCTCCAATGCTCGTGTTTTTACTTCTCTTGTCACCCAGTTCATATATATATATTGAACAACCATGGGGACATCACACAACCTTGTCGCACGCCCACACCGACCGTGAACCACTAACTTGGATGCTCATTAACCCTTACACATGCCTCACTTCCATTATAAAAACTTTTGACGGCACCTAGCAGCTTACTATCTACACCATACATGCACAAAACTTTCCACAATCATTCTCTGTCCACTTTGTTGTGTGATTTTTCGAGATCCATGAATGCCATAAACACTTTATTGTCCTTCTCACAAGCCTTCTCTGCTGTCAGTCTCACTGCAAATATTTGATCCACACATCTTCTACCACTCCTAAAGCCACCCTGTTCATCACTCACTAGGACTTCTGATATCTCTTACTTTGTAATAATTCTTCCATATACCTTCCCAACCACATTCAACAAACTTATGCCACGATAATTCTTGCACTCACGTCGCTCACCTTTATTTTTTTACAGGGGTACAATTAGAGCCTTTTTCTACTCTGCTGGCACAGTTTCACTCATCCATATCTTCTTACATATCTCCAACATGCACTTCATTCCACTATCTCCACTATGCTTAATCATCTCTGCATACACCTCATCATGCCCAGCTGCTTTCCTTTTTATTCAGACGCTTCACAACACTCTTCACCTGTGCGAGTGTCATGTCTCTTGGCACTGCATTCCTTCTCTGGACATTCCCAGAACCAGTTACGTTTACAGCCGCTCTGCTGTCTCTATTCTCATTCATCAGGTTTTCAAAATATTCTTTCTATCTGGTCCTTACTTCATCCCCATGGCTTAATAATCTACCACCTACATCCTTCGCACCATCACATTTCTTTCCATTTTCACTTCTACATTTCTGCACCTCTTTCCAGAATAATTTCGTATTTTCAGAGTAATTTGCATTCATTTTTCTTCCTAGATCATCATTTACCACCTTCTTTTTCCTCTTCACTAGTATCTTTAAGTGCTTATTGCTCTCAGTATATTCAGTTCTTATTTCAACTGAACCCCTGTCCTGTAACCATTTTAACCACTTCTTCCTCTTTTCCTCCGTGCTCTCTTAACTTCGTCATCCCACCATGCTGTACCTTTCTTCTTTGTTGTTACTCTTGCAGCACCATACACCGCTTAAGCATTCCTAACTAAGCAGTCGCTATATACATTTCACAGGAGGTCCAGATCCATTTCATTCCAATTCACTGATTCTAATATCTTCTCTACTTTAGTCTTGTAACTAACTGCCATTGTTTTTATCCTCACCTTCTCAACTTTCAGTCATTCTCCCTGACTCTTCCTCTCCCTCCTGATCCATCTCACTCCTCTCAGCTTGATCATGCATACCACAATCAAATGATCTGACAGACCTCCACATTGTCCTCTCACGGCCCTCATATCAGCAGCCATTCCCAGCATCGACCTCTCTACGAGCACATAATCAATCAGGCTTCTTTCAGCACGATCCCCATTCCCTCTATACCGTGTATTTTTATGAGCATCATTGTGTTTGAAATACGAGTTACAAATGCACGGCCTCCTTTCCTGACACATATCCTTCAGTCACTTCCCATTACCATTTTCTCCTGGTAGCCTACACCATTACAACCCACTATGTTATCCTCAAGACCAGTGCTTACTCTTCCATTCATATCACTCATTACGATCACTTTATAGCTCCTGGGCATTTCTCCCACTACTTCATGTAGCTCATCCCGAAACCTGACTTTCTCTCTCTCACTCCTGTCCTCAACCGGTGCATATATATACATATATATATATATATATATATATATATATATATATATATATATATATATATATATATTGTTATGGGGGTGTATATTACAGTGCACTCTTAACCCTTAATTAAGCACCAAAAGGGATAAGATAAAGTTTAAGAAAACTAACTTAACTTTACTGTACATTATAACATACACAACCAAAGAAGAAACCAGGGTTCGTTTTACAAAAGGGAGGATTCATATAGGCCTCAGGATACAAAATATAAAACAAGTTATTTCTTACCTAACTAGAATATACTCAGTGGAAGCTAAGTACTCACAAAGCTCGAGGAAACGTGGAGACTTCGAAGGTTAAATCCAGATATAAATCACACACTAGTTTAAATGGAGGAGTGAATAAAAAATGGGAAATTGTACACAGACAGTGTGTTTTGTAATCAAAGTCACGTGTTGAGTAGTGTTGGGGAAAAGTGCAACACAATGTGACAAAAGTGTAACGTGACAGAAAATGTGTATAAATGTGTACAAATGACAAAATGTGTACAGGGGTGTGTGTACAAAATGAGATAAAATCTGTCTCCTCACACTTTCCTGGAGCTTATAAAGGTTACTTACTCCGCCTTTCTCAGCTAATTAACCACTAGGCTGTCTTAAAAATAATCTCTGTCCATACAGAAACAATTGAGCCACCTGCTACCAATGAGGGCCTCATACACTTCAGACAACCAATTGCGTGCCATCAAGAACGTGACGAAAGCGCCGTTTAGGCTTCTAATTGGCAAACATCCCTACTTTGCTCCTCCCACATTATGTCACACCCACAGTTCAAGGACAAGAGGAACTTTCTGCATGATTTGTGAGAAAAACAACTGGTGTCTTATCAGCTGAGAAGGCAAAAGTGACCTCTTGGGTTTACCCTTACAGGCAACAAAACTGATAAGAAAAATGATTTACTGTTCTTGAGGCTCGCTTCTCTCTCCTTTCATTATCATCCTATTTCTATTTCACCCATTCACTACTGGGGTAATTACGCCAGTGACAATATATATATATATATATATATATATATATATATATATATATATATATATATATATATATATATATATATATATATATATATATATATATATATTAGGTACACAAAGTGAGGGCTCAAGAGAGAATGATGACTGAACAGTGAGTAAGTAGTAATGTGCAAAGACGGAATTATCGAGAGAGAGAGAGAGAGAGAGAGAGAGAGAGAGAGAGAGAGAGAGAGAGAGAGAGAGAGAGAGAGAGAGAGAGAGAGAGAGAGAGAGAGAGAGAGAGAGAGAGAGAGAGAGAGAGAGGCCACAGTGTTTTCCTAGTATATTCATATTTCAACTTTGCTTGGAAAGAAAAACCCTATGGAGTAACAATTTTGTGGCAGGAGTAGGGAAACATTTTGAGATATGGAGACCTGTGGACTGGCTCCCAAGGAGATACTCGTAGTGTTGAAAGCACAACGAGAAGCACAACAAAAATAAAAATAAAAAACAAAAGAAATATCGATAAAAACAAAAGAAATATCAGGAACGAAGGAAACTTCAAGAAGAATAAAAGAAATATCAAGAACAAAAACGCCACAAAGCAAAAGAAAAGGAACAAAAGAAATATGAAGAACAAAGGAAATTCCAAGAACAAGACGAAGCCTAATCATAACTCCTGTGAAAAATAAAGGAATTACTAAGTGGCTACAGACAAAAGCTTCACCAGCCAGAAAAGAAGATGCTCAATGGGACCAAGAAACTGAAGCAACAACCAGAGGTGGTGAACAACAAGGTAGAGAGAAAAAGCAACCATGTAAGACAGGTGAGGGAAGTGGTTTCCTGTACAGTGGAGGATAAAGTGAGAAGTAAAATACAGGCAGTGAGTAACAGGGTCAAAGTTCTTGAACAGTGTTTGGACGTGGGTCAGCACCCAGCACATCCCTTAGGTACCATGACAGCTGTGCAGAGGGGGAGGTTGGATTAACCTCTCGCACTGAGTGTACTTTTTAGTTTATTCCCTTTACTACCTAACAATGTGGTAGGTTGGGGCACTTACCATCCACTCACTCGATGTAGTGCTGCTTTAGGTGTCTGCCTTTTCCTCTCTTCTTTCCTTCCTCTTCTGTCTTTCTTTCCTTCATTCTTTCCTCTTCCTTCTGCATTCGGGTGACTTTACACTCCCTCTTCTTTCTTTCCTACGCTCATTCCTCTTCCTTTTGCCTGTGAGTGACTCTACACTGAGTGACAAGCAATGTGGTTTCCTGTACACCAGGAAACCATTTACTACGATGGGTGGTAATGATATAACCAAATTATGGCGTCTGGTGGTTTAGTGGGTAATTTCGGAGCTCAACTCGGAATGTCTGCGTAGATTTATATCCAAGGGGTCGTCGGGGTTTATTGCTCACGTTAAGCGACTCAGGGATGAGTGAGGCTGGTCACTCTCATTTTAATTATCAGGACCAACTTGCCTGGCTCCGGGCTCCTACTCTCCTCATGGGGCGGCATAGGATTGGATGTAGGATGGATGTACTACCAAACAATCGTAATTACCTTGGAATTTTCTCCTGACATAAAGGTTTTACTAAGGCTCTGCAGTGTCTAGTAATTTCACTTTAAAGATCGTCAGGATAAAGCAATAATAAAAAGGAAAAGTCTTCTAGGGGCTCAGTGAGTAAATAAATCCTTCTTATAAAACAATTGTCCTTCACAGGATACGAATACAATTATCAGGTAGTTTTAAGAATAATTTGCAATGAAAATAATAAGTTGGAAGTTGAATAAAGTGTCTTTTCCTTTTAAAAATCGTGACTGGAAAAAGACGATGAGGAAGAAAACATACGCGCCACACCACTTCCGTATCTCTCCTTTCTGGTGAGATGTTGTTTCAGTTTGCTGAGCCAACAATGCATCTTGAAACGACCTCTTTTCTGGAAAGTGATGTTGCTTTATAAGTATTAGCAAGCCGAAGAAGAAAGGGAAAAAGAAAGGAGGAAGGGATGCGAGCATGTGCAAATAATGGAAGGGGACAAGAGGTAAGAAATGATGGCTTCGAAGAAAAGAAGGAATGAAATTGGAGAAGAATTTTAATTTCGGTATCAAAGAGCCTGTAGGGGAACAAACGAACAATCAGACGATACGGAAGTAGACGGATAAGGGAGAAAAGGAGATGATAAAAGAAAAATAAATGAAATTTGAAAACATAAAGAATTGTAACTTCAATTTTAAAACGATAGTATCCTTGCTAGTTAAGGTTATCACAAGACAAAAGAAGAATTAGACGATGAGGAAGTATTTACACAGGAGAGAGAGAGAGAGAGAGAGATTTTCAAGAATGAACATAGGTGAACAAATAAAAGGACGCTACACCTTCTTAATCCCTTTATTTGCAACCAGGGAGGGGCGCCTTCATGTAGTGGCACCGATATAACATCCCTCATTAACTTCCAACCTCCGAAATGAAAAAAACGGTGGACTGCAGGGGGAGGGCAACTTAAACCTGCGGCCCACTTGGTTTACGTTTTAGATGGGTCGGGGACTAAAAGAACAAGAAAAAGAATTCCTTCAAGCCTGAGATGCGTTTTTAAATTACCAGTATATTCTTTCTACTACCAAGCTTTGTTATTCAACCTAAACTGATTTCTTATATTGAAGGGAGTTAAATGGCCGTCAGAACGGTAAAACAGAACCTGGCACAGTTTCAGGCACATATATCGACTTATTAGATGTTGTTGTTGCCTTTGTAGTTGTTGTTATTGTTGTTTTTGCCCCTGGCTGATCCGGACGAAGCTGCCCTCCAACTGCAGTCCACTATCCTTCTTTCGGGGGATAGGGAAGGAAATGACGTATGTTTGTATACATGAGAAGGGAAGCCGCTTGATGATATCAGGCTACATGGTGAAGGCTTCCTTGTCTAGTACCTCGACTCACTTCATTACGATACATAACCAGACAGTGAATAGTGACTTTCATAACCCAGTAATGAAATTTTCCTAGCTAAGCTATCCTTGCAGAATGGTATGGAAAAGTTTCATAAATGGTCGACAAAATAGCAGAGTTACATTACTGGAATTGAATTTACACACACGCTATACTCTTCTTACTAGTCCTGGAGTGGCACGCCTTCATGTGGCGGCACTGATATAACGTGAGGACTCATTCCCTGGATAAACCAACATCCTTCAGCTAGTTCTCTGTCCCATGAAACGAGGACGATTGACTGCAGAAGGACAACATAAGCCTGCAGTGCACTGGGTTCACAATTCAGATAAGCCTAGGGTCACAGCAACAACGACGACATTTTACTTTTTAACGACCTAAATTTGCCATTCTTCAAGTCACACGTTGTGGTGTAACAGTAAATTTACTACTAGACTATATGCTAGTCATGAAAAAAAAAAAAATATATGGACAGGTTGACGAGTTACGACGTTCTTTTTCCTGTTATATTGGGGCAAAAAATAGGCTGCGATAGAAAATTAATATGGAACTTAAAAATGTAGATGTAATTACAACCCCATGCTTATCTGCTGACTGCTCCCAGTAACTGCCCTTCTTCCGCAGTCCGCCCATCATTACTGGGGTACTTAGGGAATACTGTGACGTTTGTACAACCGGACAGCTCTATCGCCTGAGCGTAACAATGCCACCACGTGATGGCGTCTCTCTCCAGTACCAAAGTTAAAGTGAAAAGAGTAGGCCTATATGAATTTTACCATTGGGGTTTGAACTACAGAGACTTTCTGAAATGAATTTACAGTAGATACAGCCTTCATTAACCCCTTCAATACTAGAAGTCTGCCCATGGTTCAGTATAATTATCTGGTGACAGAGAGCAAAGGCTACAATTTACTTCACTGGAATGAAGGCCATGAGAGTAACATGCAAAAGTAATCGCAAAGTGAGAGCTGCAAATAACAATACCAACCTCACCAGAAACCGGACAGTGTTTTATGGGGTCAAAGTGGTTTCGTATCAACTCCTCCTTAACGATTTATTATGGATAATACTCCTTAACGTTAGCTTGATTGGCGCAGTTGTCATAAGGACGTTGTTGCATCAATAATATACAAGGGCATATTGAGGTTGTTACGGAACAGAGAAAGATAACGTACACTTTAAGTGAGAATGCTAAGAGTCACTACTGTCCCGTAAAGTTCCAGGTTCAAACAAAAGAGTTAGGTAAAATTACAAGTTAAAGTTTAATGCACAAACTAACAACAAAACATTCAGGACTCATAAGGATAATGTAATGGCAAAAACAGGTTAAATATATGGTTAACTGCAATAGCCTCTATTAACACGAAATTAGCAAGAGTAAATTTATCTAAGTCAGCCCTGATAAAATGAGATACCAGATAATACTCAGTGAATGCCAGATAAATTATTACAGATACAAACTATTATCAAAAATAACTGATATAAAACCCTACATTAATAAAAAAACCTCACTAGGTCCAAGAATCAACCTTACGCTATACAGTACAAGAACAAAATGCAATAACAGTTATACTCAAATTACACACAGCTGCTAGATGGTTGGAGCTTTCTTGAGCACTCACAATAATAATATCTGTACAGGGGAGGACAGAGATGTGAACAAAATGAGGAGCAGATCTAAGTGGCAATGATGCAGAGACTGAGCTCATTATATAGGGGCTGGCAGAGCTTGATACAACTTGTAAGAGGGACGCGCAAATGAAGCCATGGGGACAGAGAGCTGAAAATCCCGCAAAGTATAACAGAGAGAACGACTTACTCTACTATAACGGTAGAAGGGGGGAACTGAGGCAGAACACGCTCGTGATCAAACATGCAGCATACTGTGCGTTAAAATTACACAAAGGATGATGAAATCATAGGCTATGTAACACCTCCCCACAAAGAAAAAAGAAATTTACAAAGGAAATTTCTTATTACTCTAAAACAATCTGTATATGGCATTACAGAACATGCAAATGTCTTTCCTAATGTTACAAAACATGAGATCTCCCTAGCACGTTCAGTCATAGGTACTTGCCAGTATCCCTTTAACAAATCAAACTTGCTTATGTACCTAGCCTTTCCGATCTTGTCTATGCAATCTTCCACACGAGGGAGAGGGTAAGTGTCTGTTTTAGTTATCTGATTAACACGTCTGTAGTCGATGCAAAGCCGCTGTGACCCACCTGGCTTAGGGACTAGAGTGACAGGAGAACTCCACTCGCTCTGACAGGGCTCAATCATCTTGTGGTCCAACAGGTAGCCAAGCTCCTTCTGGATGAGAGGAACTTTCACTGGGTTCACACGGTAAGGAGGCAATTTAATTGGCTTTGCGTCTCCAACATCGACATCATGCATCAACACAGTGGTTCTTCCTGGAGTGGCACGGAACACTTGCGGGTACTCCTGCAGTAATGCCGAAAACTCCTGCCTTTCCTTGGGCGGTAGATGAGAAAGCTTAGTCTGGAGATCATTCATGATATCAGGATTCTTCCCCAAACTATCACTCAGGCTCATACTGCATGGGAGAGCTTCACTTGCAGACTCGGGTGGAACAGCTACAGTGCAGACTGGATTATTTTCGTCCCGCCTGTGATATAACTTTAGCATGTTGATGTGACATAGTTGCTTGCTCTTTCTACGATCTGGCGTGGCGATGACATAGTTGACATCACTGAGTTTCTTCTCCACGAAATAAGGACCACTAAACTTGGCTTGAAGAGGTTGCCCATGAACTGGTAGCAGAATCAAAACCTGATCTCCTGGCTGAAAGTGGCGTAACCTGGACTTCTTATCATACCAAGTCTTCATCTTCTCCTGAGCAGCTCCTAAATTCTCTCTCGCCAGCTGTAAAGCAGTGGACAGCCGTTCTTTGAACTTCATCACATACTCCAGCAGGTTGACGTCATCTTCCTCCGACAGCCAGCATTCCTTGAGTAACTTAAGGGGTCCTCTTACTTCATGGCCAAACAGTAGTTCAAAAGGTGAGAAGCCCAGTGATTCATTTGGAGGTTCTCTTGCGGCAAACACAACGAATGGAAGACCTTTATCCCAGTCTTTCTGATGTTCCAAACAGTATTTCTTGAGCATCGATTTGAGTGTTTGATGATATCTCTCCAACGCTCCTTGGGTCTGGGGATGGTAAGCTGAAGACGTGATCTGGGTGATGCCCAACTCTTTCAGAGACTGTTTGAAAACGTTTGACATGAAATTACTTCCCCGGTCTGACTGTACCTCCTTAGGCAGACCAAACTTTGTGAAGAACCCTAGCATTTCCTTAACCACGTTCTTTGCTGAGATATTTCTAAGTGGAATGGCTTCAGGATAACGAGTAGCCATATCAATCATGGTCAACACATAAGAAAATCCTGAAGAAGTCTTAGGAAGAGGGCCCACAATATCCACCAACACACGGGTGAAAGGCGCCTCAAAAGGAGGAATGGGAACTAGAGGTGCAACCTTTTCGGTCTGATTACACTTCCCCACAACTGGACAGGTGTGACAAGACTTACAATACCAGGAAACATCCCTGAAGATACCTGGCCAGTAGAAGTGTTTCAAAATGCGTGCCACAGTCTTCCTCACTCCAAGGTGTCCTGCCAAACTGGAATCATGAGCCACTCGAATGATATCCTGCCTACAAACACGAGGGATGACAACTTGATGCACAACCTCCCATTCACAGTCGGCTGATGCTGTTGGGGGTCTCCACTTCCTCATAAGTACTCCTGACTTTACATAATAACAAGTAGAAGCACCGGCTGACTCTTCTTCACTGTAAGCAGAGTTAGCTAGACCTTTCAACTCAGGGTCAGCAACCTGCAACTCAACCAACTCTTGACGAGACAAATTATCAACACTACTGGGTACTGCCTCATCTGGTGAGTGGTCCAAATTAGCAAGAAAAGTGTCAGCTAGGATAACATCATCATCATCATTATCCTCTAAATCACCAGTAACTTTAGACTTAGCCCTAGTGACAGCACATGCAGGGAACACATCAGGGACATCACAATCCTGGGACGCAGCCACTGGCTCACTAGACAACTGAGGAGCTGGACACACTTGACTTCCACCAATATCATTTCCAAGTAAGAAAGTTACACCTGACATTGGGAGTGTCTCAATCAACCCAACCATAACGGAACCATTAACAAAACCAGACTCTAAATTCACTCTGCACAGAGGGACAGAGAAGTAATTATTCCCTACACCTTGTAAGATCACAGTTTCATCAGAGGAATTAACATTAGAGCCTAGAACACTGGTCAGCATAAGGGATTGGCAAGCACCTGTATCACGATATATTTTAACTGATTTCCTGTCATTACTGTCCAGAGGACTGACAAAACCATCAGACAGGAAATTAGCACATGAACTCTTGAGAGTGTCACCCACGTTACTGCTCAAAAGAGGAGCTCCATCATGAGAATTTAAGTTACCCCTCAAAGCAGGTTCAGTTAACTCAGTTAAAGAATTCTGGGAACTCTCAAGAGTGGACACTAGACCAATTGACTGAATATTTAAAGACTCCTTTTTGTTCACATCACGCTGTCTCCTGAAACATCTCTCCGTAGTATGACCAAGCTTACTACAATAAGTACATTTACTTTTCTGAAATCTAGAGGTGAAGCTGGTATTTACTTCCTGAGAAACATCATCCTTATTCTCTTTCCTGTTACCTGTACTCTGAGTAGAGGCAACGTACTGACTCTCAGCTTTCCTTTTTCCTCTAAAATATCTCTTGTGAGTGAGAACATACTCATCAGCTAAAATTGCAGCATCAGACAAATTATCTATTCTTTTCTCATCAAGATATAGGCTTACATCTTTATAAATACACCTTTTGAAGTCCTCCAGGAAAATCATCTGCTTAAATTTGTCAAAATCAGAATCCACATTCTTAGAATTTAACCACTGCTCTAACAGATCTTCTTTGATTGTTGCATACTCAACATGGGATTGCTTATCTTGCTTGTAAGTTGTCCTAAATTTTACTCTATAGGCTTCAGGAACAAGCTCATAGGCCTTAAGAATCAAGCTCTTAACTACATCATAATTATCAGACTGATCCTGAGGCAAAGATGCATAAGTTACTTGAGCTTTACCGGTGAGAACAGTTTGAAGGAGTACTGGCCAATACTCCTTAGGCCAATTAAAACCTGTAGCTACCCTCTCAAACAACTGAAAATACTTTGTTAAATCAGATTTATTAAAAGGAGGGACAAGTTTAACATTTTTAGCCACATCAAAATCATCAGAGCTAGATGATCCAGTTCCACCTTGTTTCATGCGATACTCATGGTCTGCCTGAATCCTAGCAAGTTCAATTTGTGCCTGAGCCTGTACCTGTGCCTCTTCAATACGAGCATTTGCCTCATTAACACGAGCCTCCTGCAGGGCTAGCTGTAACTTAGCTAATTCAATCTGCGTTTGCTCATTTGGAGGAGTTACATTAAACAGGCTTTCATTAATCATATCAACAATTTGATCTTTAGAATGATGAGAGCGAACAGCAATTCCCAATTGTTGAGCAACAAGCTTAAGTTCATTCTTTGTTCTGTTTTCTACATCACACACTGTTTGCACATTTGACAAAAAATCCTTGGCTTCATCAAGTGTAGTAATAGTAGACATCATGACTAAGTAACAGTCACAAAATATCAAGCAATATCCTTATGATAATATCCTGAATATCCTGATAAGAGGTCTCCAAATTTATGTTACGGAACAGAGAAAGATAACGTACACTTTAAGTGAGAATGCTAAGAGTCACTACTGTCCCGTAAAGTTCCAGGTTCAAACAAAAGAGTTAGGTAAAATTACAAGTTAAAGTTTAATGCACAAACTAACAACAAAACATTCAGGACTCATAAGGATAATGTAATGGCAAAAACAGGTTAAATATATGGTTAACTGCAATAGCCTCTATTAACACGAAATTAGCAAGAGTAAATTTATCTAAGTCAGCCCTGATAAAATGAGATACCAGATAATACTCAGTGAATGCCAGATAAATTATTACAGATACAAACTATTATCAAAAATAACTGATATAAAACCCTACATTAATAAAAAAAACCTCACTAGGCCCAAGAATCAACCTTACGCTATACAGTACAAGAACAAAATGCAATAACAGTTATACTCAAATTACACACAGCTGCTAGATGGTTGGAGCTTTCTTGAGCACTCACAATAATAATATCTGTACAGGGGAGGACAGAGATGTGAACAAAATGAGGAGCAGATCTAAGTGGCAATGATGCAGAGACTGAGCTCATTATATAGGGGCTGGCAGAGCTTGATACAACTTGTAAGAGGGAAGCGCAAATGAAGCCATGGGGACAGAGAGCTGAAAATCCCGCAAAGTATAACAGAGAGAACGACTTACTCTACTATAACGGTAGAAGGGGGGAACTGAGGCAGAACACGCTCGTGATCAAACATGCAGCATACTGTGCGTTAAAATTACACAAAGGATGATGAAATCATAGGCTATGTAACAAGGTGAACTGTGCAGAATAAATAACTGTGGATGACGTGATACGGTACCTTCAAATCCACTTTCAAAAAAATCCTAAGAGACTCAACACGTATGATGTGATATGCGCTCAACCCTTCAGCGTGTGTGTGTGTGTGTGTGTGTGTGTGTGTGTGTGTGTGTGTGTGTGTGATTTCAGATTCCGCAGCGAAATAACACCATTACTGCCGACATTCCAAGAAGGGTATATGCGATCATATTCCCCGGTTCGTGTCTTGTAATTTTATTCTGAGAGAGAGAGAGAGAGAGAGAGAGAGAGAGAGAGAGAGAGGACTGGGTGTTCCAACTTTTTAAAAATATTTCAGCGTTTGTGAAAAGCCGTCAATTCTTCCTCTCTCTCTCTCTCTCTCTCTCTCTCTCTTTTTCTCTCTCTCTCTCTCTCTCTCTCTCCTCGTCAGTGTGTTAACTTCTTTAATCTGTCAGTGTACGGTGTTTTTAAAATTTACTCTTGGTACTTTCAGGCAGTCTGAAATACCTGGAAAGGGTATTAACCGCGTCAAACACTAATACCTGTCTTTCGGACAAATGAAAGAAAGATATAACAAGAACTGACCTATTATAACGTCACTAGATTATAAGTTATTAATAATAACATAATAAAAAAAATAATAATCATCGTCACCATCAGGACCCCCGTTCCAACTCTAGTGCAGGGTGCGGTGCAGCAACGTCCAAACAGCCCTCTCCGTTGGGCCACGCTTCCATTCAATCATCATTCAAGCCCCCGGAATCCTGGCTCTATCTGATACGCCGAAATCTTTTACCACATTCTGTAGGTTCACATAAACGTATCCGATAGTCAATCCGAACGCTGTCGCGTTAAAATGCGGTGCCAAATCCCTGATCATGCATTCCTTCTCACAACATTCATCCAGCCAACTCGATCTCTTGTCAGTTCCCTAGCCGTACCGACTTCCAAACCTCTCTTCCTCACACATTCCTCCACCATATCTCTCCACCTTCTCCTTGGCCTGAATCGTCTCCTCCCTCCTTCATATTCGCTCAGATATACATTTTTCACCACTCTGTTGCTATGCGTTCTCTCCATATGGCCATAACATCTCAGTACACTCTCTTCGATTCTGGTGTCTACAGACTTCCTCACTCAGCATCTTTCACGGATCACATTATTTCGTACCCTATCCACTCTCTGTACCCCGCATACATTCCTCAGCAGCTCCATTTCCACTGCTTTCATTCTAGACCAGTGGTTCTTAACCTATGGGTCGCGACCCAAATTTGGGTCGCCAAGCCATTTGGAGTGGGTCGCCAAGAGACAAATATATTACTGATATTATTAATGTTGTATACTATTACTTTGTAACATATTATCGTACTTGTCGATACTTCACACTTTACATTCCCCCCCTCTCTCTCTCTCTCTCTCTCTCCCTCTCTCTCTCTCTCTCTCTCTAATACAGTAGGCGATTGCATTTGGCTTAAAAAAAGATTATTACCATGCACACAACTGGGAGTAGAGTACCGGTGCTGTACATTTTATATTTTAAAACTTAACCGTTTTCATTTCGGAGTAATGATGCCCAGCTCATGGCTTACGTACGGTACCGAGGTCCAGAAGACATGGAAGAGCAATTTCTGTTCTGTCGACCAATACACACAACCACAACCTGAGAAGTTATTTTCAGTACTGTGGACTCATTCTTCAAGGAAGAAGGGCTTCAGTGGAATCAGTATTTTATGTCTGTTGTGATTGTACACCAGCAATCCTGAGAGTACGTCATGGCTTCATTGCTAGAGTTAAAGAAGAAAATCCATTCGTGCTGATTGTTCACTGTCTCCTTCACCGTGAGAATCTTGCTTCTCAGGGGTTGTCACCTGAGTTACAGAAAGTGATGCAGGAAGTCATCCAGGTAGTCAGTTTCATTAATCTAGGGTTGTGCCCTCCAGGATCATTAGTCGGATGTGTTTTGATTTTGGTTCAGAACATGTACTCGTATTGTACCACTCTGAGGTTAGGTGGCTGTCACGAGGAAGGGTGCTCCAACGGCTGCCTGAAATGCGGAACGAGACTGAGATATTTCTAGCAAAAAAGAATCATTCACTGGCACCTAAGATTCTCTGATTCAAAGTGGGCGAAGCAAATGGCTTATCTTGCGATATCGTTGCTGAGATTAACGCCTTGAACATTTCAATGCAAGGTCACGATCAGACATTAGTTGGGCTGTCAGAGAAGGTAACTGCATTCAAAGGGAAACTGAAGCTGTGGAAGAGTAAAACAGAGACTGGGAAGACTGCGTCGCTCCATCTTTGAGTGAATTTCTGGAAGACGAAAAATTTTCTCTCACCCAGGTCCAAAGCATCATTGTGGAACATATGTCCAGACTAGGCTAATCGAAGAATTTTTCACTACATTCCTGAGAATATGATGAAATATGCCGGGGTAAGAAATCCCTTTAGCATTGAAGCACCTACCTGACGAGATTTCGAACATCAGCTACCTCCAGGAGCAGGTCATCGAGGTTCAGAATGATGAAACACTTCGTTATGATTTCAGGAAACAAAACGAATCACTGAGCTCATTCTGGATCAGAGCTTACAAAGAAAAAATTCTTGGAGGTGAAGCCCTGAAAGCACTCCTTCCCTTTGCTACAACTCATCTGTGTGAGACAGGATTTTCTGCGCTCACAAAGTACAGAAACCGTCTACAACCAGAGCATGACTAAGATGCAGTCTGTCATCTAAATCACCCCGGTTTGAGAAGCTGATTGAAATTTTTCAGTGCCAGGGATCTCACTGATTATAGTATTTTATGTCTCAGACAACATCCAAAATAGTGACTCTCTCCTTAATGGTCAGAGTAAATAGGTGTATCATGAACATGAATGAATTATTTTGATTTTCTGATCTTCGATTTATTTTTTTCCTGCCAAAATGTGTTGACATTTTAGTTCTTAGGAAGAACATATAATAAAAATGAAATTTATTTATTATTACATCAATAAAATATTGAAATATTACTTTGGTTTTAGTCACATGATATGACACATATGTTTGTTTCAGTTCTGGTGCATTTACGAGGGTTTGGGTCGCCATATAGACCATCTTATGGATTTTGGGTCGCCAAGAAAAAAGGTTAAGAACCACTGTTCTAGACTTTTCATTTTCATGCCACACCATAGTCTCACATCCATATGTTAAAACTGGCACTAACACTCCTTCATGTAAGCCTCGTGCAGCTGCAACACTCAAGCCTATGTTTATTATCAAGACCTTCAAACCACCAGGTACCTTCCTTTCTTCCTTGTGTCAGTCTACTTTCCACTTCTTTTGCACATTTTCCTCTCTTTTCTGTCCCTGTACCCAGGTATTTGAACTCTCTCTCACCAATTTTAGTCCCTCTTCATTCACTGTAACATCGCACTGGGAGTCACCTTCTCTCTCGATTATCATCTCTTTACTCTTGTCTAAGTTTACTCTCAAGGCAAGACGCTCACAGACATCAGCAAAATTCTGCACTAGTCTACCAGGCTCTTGTCCGGTATTTGCAAATAGCACTACATCATCAGCATACAACAAATTTGAGATATTCCATCTATCACCACTCATTACCAACGCCATCGCTCTCTCCATTATTCGTGTTTTACTTCTCTCTTCACCCCATATATATATATATATATAACAGCCATGGGGACATCACACAACCTTGTCGCACGCCCACACCGATCGTGAACCATTCACTTAGATGCCCATTTACCCTTACACCTGCTTCACAACCTTGCAACTTACCATGTACACCATACATGCGCAAATTCTTCCATAATGCGTCTCAGTCTATTTTGTCGTATGTTTTTTTTCAGATCCATAAATGTCATAAACACCTTACAGTCCTTCTCACAGGCCCTCTCCACTATCTGTCTCACTATATTTGATCCACACATCCTATGCCACTCCTGAAGCCACTCTGTTCATCACTCACTAGGACTTCTGACATCTCTCTTACTTTACAATAATTCTTCCATATATCTTCCCTGCAACACTCAATAAACCTATGCCACGATAATTCTTGCACTCACTTCGTTCAACTTTATTTTTGCACAGATGAACAATCACAGCCTTTTTCTACTCTGCTGGAACAGATTCATTCATCCATGCCTTCTTACGTTATCTCCAACATGCACTTCATTCAGCTCTCTCTACTACGCCTGATCGTCTCCGCATACGTCAACCTCAGCTGGTTTCTCATTTTTCAGCCGCTTCACGGCGTTCCTTACCTGTGAGTGTCACGTTTCCTGGCAATGCATTCCTTCTTTGCACGCCCCCCAAACCAATCACGTTTACAGCTGCTATGCGCTCTATTTTCCCATTCATCAGGCTTTCAAAATATTCTTTGCATCTGGTCCTTACTTCATCTATCTATCTATCTATTGCCAGACGCCTTAATCCCGTACGGGGTGGCCACAAACAAATCGCCTCCACGTCTCCCTGTCCCCAGCCATTTCACTGCCCTGCTCCCAACTCACACACCCCTCTCTCATATACCTCTCCACTCCATCCCTCAATCTCATCCTCGGCCTCTCCCTCCCTCTCCCCCCTCTCCACCTCACTCACATACACTCTCCTCGTCAGTCTCTCACCCTCCATCCTCTCCACATGGCCAAACCACCTCAGTGTGTTCCTCCTAAAGCTTCCTATCACATCCACATCCACATCACAACGCTCCTTTATATCCTCATTTGTCAGTCTGTCTCTCCGTGTGACTCCACAGGCTCCCCTTAAATAACTCATTTCCACTGCACTCACTCTTGACTTGTGTCCTTCCAACAACGTCCAAGCTTCAATTCCGTACGTTCGAGATGGTCTCACAATACTGTCATGTTGTAACTTTTTCACTTCCACGCTCACTTCCATGTTTCTTATCACTGCTTTCAAGGAACCAGCAACCTTTCTTCCTTGTAGAATCCTTTCAAGCACCTCATCCTCCAAACTCCCATCTTTACTCATCACACTCCTCAAGCACTTAAACGTACTCACATTTTCCATTCCCTACATTCACCTTTAGATTCCGTTTCTTACACGCTCTCCTACACTCATCCATCAAGCCTTGCAGCTCCCCTTCGTCTTCACTTAACAACACAGTATCATCTGCAAACAACAGTACAGGGAGTTTCCAAACACTACCCTCTATCAATAGGGCCACTCAAACATCCACTGCCCTACCTTGTATCTCTTTTATTACCCCATCCATGTACAGATTGAACAACCATGGAGACAGGGAACATTCCAGTTTCAACCCAACCATCAAAGAGAAAAGTTCACTCAGTTCACCATCCACAAGCACTGCAGCCTTAGCACCATCATATATACTCTTCACAGCATTCAGCAGCTTTCCATCTACTCCATATATTCTTAATATTTTCCAAAATCATTGTCTATCCACCCTGTCATATGCTTTCTCCAAATCCATGAAGGTCACATACAACTTCTTTCCCTTCTCTAGAAACTTTTCCACTAAAGATCTAAGAATGAATATCTGATCTACACAACCTCTAACCTTTCTAAAGCCTCCCTGTTTTTCTCCAACTAATCCCTCTGTTATTTCCCTAACTCTGTCAATAAGTATCGTACCATACACTTTTCCTATTACACTAAGAAGACAAATGCCCCTATGATTACCACACACTTCTTTTTCCCCTTTTCCTTTGTACAAGGGAAATATTATACCTGACTTCTAATCCTCCGGGACTCTACCTTCCTCCCAGGCCAATCTGCACATCTTCCACATCCATTCTACTACTGTCTCTCCCCCATATTTCAGCATTTCACCACACACTCCATCAATTCCTGGGGCTTTCCCCAATTTGACTTACTTCATTGTTTCTACAACTTCTATCCTACTGACTTCTTCCTGTCTTCTCACCTCCCTCCTTCTCCCAGCCATTCCCCAGCCACTTTTACTCGTATTACTTCCATTCTCTGTGTTCAACACTTCCTTAAAGTGTACTCTCCATCTGCTCACTTTTTCTCCCTTCTCCACTAGTAATCTACCATTTTTATTTTTCACTCCCCTTCTTACTTCACTGCCACCCTGTCTTACTCTCTTCATCTCTTTTCAGAACATTTTCTTACAGTCCCTCCACTTTACTCTAAAATTCCTTCCGAATTCCTCATCACTCTCTTCTTACTCTCTCATACTAATCTTTTCACCTCTCTCTTCCTTTCTACATATAACTCTCTCTTCCGCCTCTCAACTTCTTCCACGCCTCTATTTCTCATCCATTCATTTAAGCTTTCTTCTTTTGTGCCACAGCCTGTCTCACCTCTTCATTCCACCATGCTGTTCCTTGCACCTCCTTCCGTCTTCTCTTCACGCCACACACCACATCACATGCTGCACATATTTCTTTTGTGAATATCTTGCACACACCTTCCACGTCCCCCATCTGCTGCAATTCGTATTTCCCCAATCGTTCCTCCACTTCTTTCTTATATTCTGCCTTTTTCTCATGCTCTTGTAACCTTTCCACTCTCCTTGCAACTACTCCTTCCTCCCGTCTTTCCCTTCTTCTATTTCTCCATCTTACTTGGATCTTGATTCTGGCCACCACCAAGCAGTGGTCAGAAAGTCCACTCCCCCAACCTCTATAAGCTCTTGCATCCATTACACATCTTCGTATCCTTTCATCCACACACACATAATCAGTCATTGCCTTCCTTTCATTCAGTACACCACACACTCTTCTCATCACTCGCCATGTATACCTGTGGTTCATTTTGTGCCTGAAGAGGGTATTGGTTATCACCAACCCCCTCCCGGCACAAATGTCCACTAACGCACTGCCATTCTCATCCATCTTAGCAGGCACACCCCACTCAGCAACTATTCCATCCACCTTCACATTCCCTACTTTACCATTCATATCACAAATCAAAAACACTCTCTCATTCCTTCCAAACTTTTCCATGCACACTTCCACATTTGTCCAGAACTCTTCTCTCATTCTGCTTGCACGATCTTGCATTGGCGAATACACACACAGAATCGCCCACCTTTGTATTCCAACTTTCAATCTTACCCACACAATCCTTGACCCAACTGATCCATACTGTCATGTTCTTCTTCCATCTTTTACTCACAATAATACACACTCTTTCTTTTGCTCTCTCAGTCTCACCTACTCCTGTACATATACCCCATCCATACTCCCATTCTCTCACACTCTCTCCTCTCCATTTAGTTTCAATTACTCCACATACATCCACTTTCGCACTCTCAAGCACCTGGGGAATCTCTCTGTCTTTTACCTGATCATTTGCATCCCTTACATTCCACGTCACGATCCATACCATGTTCTTTGTCCGGTCATTGGTCGTCATCTTTTGGTCAGTCCTTGTCCGAGGCTTCTTGTTCGTTTTTTTAGTTAGCTGTTTTCCGGGGAGGGGCACTAACCCTTCATCCCCATGGGTTCATAATCTAACACCTAGGCTATATCTTTCACAATTTCACATTTCTTTCCGCTGTGACCTATACATTTCCGCACCTCTTTTCAGAATAAGTTCCTATTTTCAGAGTAGTTTGCATTCATTTTCTTCCTAGATCATCATTTACCTCCTTCTTTTTCCTCATCGCTAGTCTCTTTACGTGCTTCTTGCTCTCAATACATTCAGTTCTTATTTCAGCTAATCCCCTGTCCTGTAACCACTCTAGCCACTTCTTCCTCTTTTCCTCCACTGCCCTCTTAACCTTTTCATCCCACCATGCCATAACTTTCTTCTCAGTTGTTACTCTTGCCGCACCACACACCGCTTTAGCATTCCTAACTAAGCAGTCCCCATACACATTCCACAGGCTGTCCAGATCCATTGCATTCCAATTCTCTGATTCCAACTCCTCCCCTGCTTTAGTTCTGTATTCATCTGCCATTTTTTTTTTTTTTTTAATCCAGATCTCGACTTTCAGTCTTTCTCCCTGACTGCTCGTATCTCTCTTGGTCCACCTCACTCCTCCCAGCTTCATCTTGCGTACCACAATTATATGATCTTACAGACCTCTACATCGTCCTTTCACGGCCCTCGTACCAGCAATCATTCCTAGCATCGACCTCTCTACGAGCACGTAATCAATCAGACTTCTTTCAACACGATCCCCGTTCCCTCTATACCATGTACATTTATGTGTATCTTTGTGTTTGAAGTACGAGTTACAAATGCACAGTCTTCTTTCCTGACACAGATCCTCCAGTCGCTTTCCATTATCATTTTCTCCTGGTGCTCCATTTATAACTCATTATGTGACCCTCAGGACCAAACCTTACTCTTCCATTCATATCGTCCATTACGATCATTTAATAGCTGCTGGGCATTACTACCACTGCTTCATCCAGCTCATCTCAAAACCTGCCTTTCTCTCTCTCACTCCTGCCATCACACGTGCATACGTTACAATCACTCCCATTTTCACCTTCTGAAACTTGAACTTGACATACATACTCGTTCATCTCGAGCTGATATATTTGTAATCTCTCATTCCACTCTGCCACACTTCATTCATCAACAAAGCAACTCCTTCCTTGCATCTTCCTCTCCCATTCAAGCCCACTCTTACACATTTCACACCCTCCCACTCCTCCACTTCACGCCCTTTCATCTTTGTTTCACACAATGCCATCACGGCATATCTCGCACTTTTTAACACATTCACCACTTCCACCCTCTTGCACTTCTCATTCACACCTCTCATATTTCACATGGCCATTCGAATCTGCCCATTTGATTGGGGCCCTGGGTAGGTATTGGGACGTTTGCCATGAAGTGATTTCAGACAGGGGAATCTGGGGGACACTTGACCGGACCAACAGCCCCGGTTATATAATAATAATAATAATAATAATAATAACAATTATTATTATTATTATTATTATTATGTAGTGTCGAATATTTTGGGTAATTTGAGAGGGTGAACAATACTGACTTGGTTGCTAATTTTGTGTATTCAAAAGTAAATTAAGCAACGTTGGGTCTGGTTAGTACTTGGATGGGTGACCGCCTGGGAACACCAGATGCTGTTGGCATCCCTACGTGTCAAGTGGGGTTGGTGGAGGATCAGTGCCCCTCCCTGCAAAACAATTAACTCTAAGCCCTTGACCACCCCGTTTGGGATACATGGCGTCTGGTAATGAATGAATGAAAAAAGTAAATTACGATGTGAAGAAATATGGTAAAAACTGAAACTCTGTTTGCTAGCACTCACCGTACCCTCACCCCTCGCCATTGTTCATACTAGGCTCTTCGTTCGCCTTTCTTTTAACCACTAAGCCTAATCTGCTTGATTCCACTTGATGCGTTTTGTTTTTCCTTTTCTTTTTCTGGTAAGAATGATGGCATCACTTTTAAGCATGCTCCTGTGTCTTATGTGATACGTGTATGGAGAGTGCCCTCATATTGGTGTATCATGGTGACTAGTGTCTCCAAGGACCATACAGTTTTAAATTATTCATCGTTTTCAGATTAAGCAACTGTTAATCGTTGTTTATATCTCCAGAATTATTCAATCCATAACTGTATTACATTCAGTATTATTCTAGTACTCTCCGTATTCCTAACAAAGAACATTCCCGTGATATGGGTACGAAGACTGCTAGCACACAGTGCCATCCTTGCCATTTTTATGCACATCGATCATCCACTCACTTGATGTAGTGCTGCCTACTTCCTTAGCCTTTATCATTTTTTTTTTTTCTGTGTTTGTCCTCCTCTCTTCCTATTTCTCCCATCTTTCCTGTCACTTCTTATTGCTTTTCTTTCCTTTACAGGTGGCTTTACATTGAGTGACAAGCCTAATGGTTTCCTGTAAACCAGGAAACCATTTACAACGCTGGATGGTAACCATATAACCTCCCCGTAAAACAAATAACTCAAAGTCAAGTGGCCACCCCTTACGGGATTATGGCGTCTGGCAATAGATAGATAGATAGTAACTACTTTTCAACGTCGTTCTATATATAAGAAAACAAAGTTAATAACTATATCAATATCGCACGCTGTTTCAGGTTACCCATATTATCATACACTAGACTGATAGATTTAAGTATCCATACATTAAACATTGATGTTAGTACAGGATACAATAGGTCTCCTGTTGTTATCTTCATCAGAGCCTAGTTTGGTGAAATGTGCATGGCTAGGGGTTAATGCTCGTAGCCTATATCATTTATCTGCGCTTAATGTTAAAGAAGTTTCATGAGCGGAGTGGTGCTTCCAGGACAACGCAAGAGTGACTCAAAACACGCTATCCATGAAGCAACATTTGAACATCAAAAAGGTCAATATTCGTCACTCCTGGTTACCACGACTCTACCACGTCTTACATTTTTCAGAAAACTACTTACAAAGCTGGGTGGTAACCATATAAGCACACAAGGAGATGATGTACCTACTATGGTGCCCTTGTTAACTATGTGAAGAGAAGCAAATGCGAGGTCTGTCCAGGAACCAAACCTCCACACTCTTCATCAAATATTGCTCTGACGAGGCGTTGTCTACCAGAACATCGGTTCACTGTACGAGACGGCCCTGCATGGGTCAGTGCTTGCCTGTGATCGCTAATGTCTGCTTGGCCAGACAGACTGGGTTGTTCAACAACAGTAGCAACACTTTCATAATAGAAGGGGCCTAGAAATACTTTTCTGCAACTGTACCATCTGATTAAAAATTCAGGTCAGACCTCCAAATATTAAGGTTATAATCATGGGTGGATCCAGGAATTTTCGTTGGGGGGGTCTGATTCGCTGATTCAACCAAAGACTTGACGCGAGATACTGATATTTCAATGCTGAAATTACCTCTTTATTCAATGATGCATGGCCGGTGGGGGGGGATGCATCCCCTCCATTCCCCGCTCCCTGGATCCATCCCTGATTATAATCCCTTCTTGAAGCTCTTCAGTGCCAGACAGCTCCCTGAAACTTAAAAATGAATTCGTCTGCATGTAGCAAGATAACGGTACTACGGGTCAGTATCCTTTCCGTTGCACATCATTGTGACTAACATTACATTTTAGCGTTGGCCTCTAACTAGATTTCAGCATTCAGGATAAAGGGATATCAGCCTTAAGCCACGTTATAGTGGACAAAGGATACTGTCTGGAACCGGAAGCTGGGTGGGTGAGGAGAGGAAATTAAAAAAAATAATAATAATAATAATTGAATCATCAGTTGTCTAAGGCAATAGTTTGGGTTATATCCATTTTCTCTTAATGCTTCTGCATACAGAAAACGTCACAGTTACAACTCTTCTTCAGTAACTATTTTAAAACCTGTCACTTCCTTCCCATAAGGCTATCGTGTGTAAATACCATCATCATCATCAGCCGGTGAGTGTACAGTGCAGGATCGGCCTATCCCGACCGAAGTGGAGACGATACAGCCTATATTTCTCTACCAAGTGACTTAGGCAGTCTGGAAGAGACTGTATGTAAGGGAGGAAGTGCTTGTTAGTGTGACTGGAATGTTTGAGTGGCTTAGGATGTGTGTGTAGTCTGCGAATCACATGTAATCGACCCGCGCAAGCGAACTGCGTGCAAGCATACTTCAACCACAGCATCCCTTATGTCCGCCGTAGCCGTACGTGGCCGGGTGAACACTCCCGAAGTTTATTACCCTGGCGGGGCGCGAACCCTCGTTCTCCTACGTACGAAATCTCACACTACCACTGTACCACAGAGGCTCCGATATATATATATATATATATATATATATATATATATATATATATATATATATATATATATATATATATATATATATATATATATATATACAGAGAGAGAGAGAGAGATAATGGTAGGTATAGTTTCCGAGTTGTACTGGTCAGTAGAAGTACTGGTGGAAAAATAACCACCAAAATCCCACTTACAAATAATAATAAGAGACCAGTACATTTAAATTAAGGAAAACTTAGAGAATATATGAAATATCTGAGGGAATAATAATGAGTAATATACTCTAATATAAAATAATAAACGGACCTAACTTAAAGGGGTGTCCACATTATGACTTGAAGAAGGGTATAAGATGTACTTGGTAGCGTTGACCCTTTAGATACTGTGGGAAGGAGAATAAGGTAATCCAGGATGATGATGAAACACCCTGACTGTAGAGACTGGTCCTTTATTTACATGCTGCTTCTCCATACATGCTAGATGATAAGAGGGAGATTGGACTTGTTCCAGGCCTGGGCAATTCTTCCATGAGAAAACAGACAATGGCCATGCTGGACCCAGTGTCAGAAGTAAAATACTCTGCCAGCACTTGAATAAAGTCCACTCCCAGACTTCTATCCAAAAATTGCTCCAAGACTTGTTCCTAGACTGGTTCCCCTGAAAGTGTTAGAACTTTCAGGTAGTTTCAAGCAATATAAGAAGATGAAAGTATTACAATTTGTGAAAAAATAAAACTTTTCATAGAATATTCCAAGGAATTAGATAATGCAGCCGCCCTTTGATCACCCTAACCTCTAGGTGCTAGGATGATATTGCATAGGATAAGGATTTGTCACCTTACTCTATAATTATAACACATTTTAGCATCACGGTGGCGTACGTGACTACTTAGCCTTACCCCAGGGCGTCATAATGCTGACACAGGCAGATTTCTCTCTCTCACCCGCAGAGAGGCTGCTCAGTACTCTTCTCATATTTAACAGTTTCTAGAGCAGATTTCACTTCCAAAACATTACTAGCATAAGCACAATACAATCAAAATACCTTTTAGGGAAACAGAAGTCCGTACACTAAATCATCATGGGAACAGGAGAAAGAAAAAAACTCCAGGCAGGACGCTGTGCTGCTGCCCGCTCAGAAAGCAAAACAGAGAAGAGCCTTGAATCTTCCCTTTTAGAGATCGTTGCAATAAATGAACCCTGAAACTGCCTATGATAGTTTCTCCCAGAAATGTGGACAAACACCACAAAATATATAGGAACTCACTGGTAAAATATTAGCCCCAAGTGCCATCGTTCAACTGAAAAAAAATAAATACTGAATCGATGCGGATTATACACACCATCAGCGTAAAAATGCACAAAAACACGGGATATTTTTGTGCAAGGTGTAAAAATATTCCTGGCATTAATTTCCAACCTGTACACCTGACCATCCTCCCCAAAATTTATTTTTTTGGTTGTACGAAGACACTAAAATGTAATAATTGAAAATGTGAAGAGAATCACTACTGAGGTATTTAATCATATACTGCTAAAATGACATTGAGCCAAAAGATACTTAAACAAAGGAGAATGTTCTCACAAACATGGGTGCACTTACTAAGAATAACATGGAGGGCTTAAAGTACCAGATACAATCAATACACAAACAAAATCCTCCTAAAACTGGCTTTTTGTCTGCCACAGTACACACTGTCCCTTAAAGACACATCACAGGGATGTCATAGTCTGGTTTTCCCAGGGTGCCTGTATCCTTTCCCAGAGTAAACTGCCAGACGAGGCAATTAGTGCACGCTCAAAAGACTGAATTGAGCCTCAACTAGGAAACCTTATACAATTTCAGTCACTATTTCATACTCTCCACTAACATATTACCATTCATACAAAAGTTTCCTAGTGGAACTAGACAATTCTTTTAATGAGGATTATTCAAAATCAACGTCCCAACGGGCCAGAAGGAAAAAGGCTGGCAGCCTGTAAGTGTAACCTGTCTCCTACAGATTGGCTTTACCTCGCCATGATAATACCCTGATATTTTGTTTATTATTGTGTCATTGTGGCAGTGTGTCATCATGGAGGGTAGAACTAGTGATGTTACTGTGGCACCCCTACATATTGTGAGTCACCAAGATGCAGTTGACTTTATCAACTCAGCACCAACGGAGGATAAGGTTAGGAGGTTGCAGAGGCAGGAGTTAACCTTAGTTGCCCAAGCTCTTGATATTCAGGGTGAGTCAGGTAATGCATTCCCGTTAATTAACTTAATCTGCCACCGACTGTTTGACACAGACCCATATGGAGTCCCAGGACCCAAGCTAGACCATGAATTAGTTTCTAGATCAATTCATTCATCCCATGATAGTTTAGCTGAGGTCACTGTCGTCCAGCAGAAAGAAACTATTGATGCAGAGCAGGGTAAGTGTGATCATGAGTACAGGATGTTACAGCTTCAGCTACAGCCTCAGAGGGAGAAGGAGGAGGAGGAGAATACTAAACTACAGGAGGAGAAAATAGAACTGGAGCAGATGAAGCTTAGCTATGAAATGCGTATGAATTGCCCAAGTGCCCCAACCAATTTTCCCCATTCTTTTTCAGAATTTGGAGCAGTTAACCTCACTAAATTAGTTCCTCCATTCGATAAGTGCTTCTTCCTAGAGTTCTTCGACGATTTGAGAAGATTGCTACAGGTAACAAGTGGCCCAGAGCCAGCTGGTCATCTTTAGTTCAGAGAGTAATCAAAGGTAAAGCGTTGAGGGCCTATGACAGTCTTAGCCACGAAGAATCACAGGATTACGAGGTACTAAAGAAAGCTATACTGCGCACATACGAGATGAGACCTGAAGCTTACAGGCAGAAATTTAGGAACCGTAAGGCAGGGATGGATCCAGGGGGGGAATGGGGGGATCATCCCTCCCCCCCACCGGCCATGCATCATTGAATAAAGAGGCAATTTCAACATTGAAATATCAGTATGTCGCGTCAAGTCTTTGGTTGAATCAGCGAATCAGACCCCCCACCGAAAATTCCTGGATACACCCCTGCTGTAGGGAGCGCCCTTATGACGCTTTTGTAGATTTCAGTAGGCAGATAACTGATGCATTTAATCAATGGATGCGAAGTGAGGATGTCTCAGAATCTTGTGTTAAGCTTAAGGAACTTGTTATTCACGAGAACTTCCTTGATAAAATTGCCACAGATTTAAGGACTTACCCTGCTGATAAGAAAGTCAAGAATGCTGTTGAGGCTGCAGTTTATGTAGATGATTATTTACTGTTTATAAATTTGAATAAGGGTAAGGAGGTTCCGAGGGGTATTCCTCAGAAGTGTTACCCCCCTCAGCTCCCCAAACAACCATCTCAGAAGCCCAGCTCCACGAATTACTCCACACGCAAACCTGATACACCTCACATTTCCCCAGAACGTACAGGCCGCCCATTTACATGTTCATATTGCAAGAGGCCAGGTCACACTGCAGATAGATGCTGGCGAAAATCAGGTGTTGTGAAGCCAGTGAGCTTTGTTTCTCATGGAGCTCCCGTGGTTACCCATTCAGTTGGTTCCCCAATTGTTAGGGAAAGTCTGATGTTTTACCCTCTTCTAGGATTGATGTTGTTCCGGAAAGTGGGAAGAAGGAGGCCACAGTTGTGTCGGAGCCCACTGTTTCAGGATGTGTGGTACAGGTGGTGACGAGCAGTGTTGCCCCTGCTTCTTCGTATGCCCCCTACCTGTATTCTGGTTTGGTGAAGGTGATTGGCGTGCAGCATCCGGTATGCATTTTTCATGACACTGGTTCTTCAATTTCTTTGTGGGTAAGGCCAAATAATGAAGTTTTTGATGTTGCAGGAGGAGAGTTTGTTCTGATTAGGGGAGTAACAGGTGCAAAGACTGTGCCACTAGTTTCTTGTGAGGTTAAATGTCAGTTGTTTGATGGACTGGCACGATTGGGTGTTGTAGATTATTTACCAGAGAGTGGTGTTGATTTAATACTTGGCAAGACCTAGTGACAGGTGAGGAGATTACCACTTCAGTTTCGTCAGAGGTCCAGTTCCCAAAGTTCCTCTGCAGGTTGATCCCAATGATACAGAGGTATTCCCAGTTTGTGCTGTGACTAGGTCCATGTCACGTGCAGAGAGGAGTTGACAGGAGATGGTTGCTTGTAGTATGCCCTGTGTTACCATACCAGAGGCAACAATTAGTCCTATGTCGGAGGACGCGAAACAATCAGACAATGAGATATCTTCGGAGGATACATTTATGAGTTCTTTGGAAGATGTCCCACCTGTTCCTTTGGAGAAGGTGAACAATGAGAAGTTAAAGGAGTTGCAGTCTGGAGACCAGGAGATTCAGAGGCTGAAGTTGTGTGCAGTGGATGATTTTGAGAAGGAGAAGGGTGGATGTTTTTATGTGAAAGATGAGATTTTGTGGAGACGGTGGAGACCCCCACATGTGAATGTAGATGAGAGGACGTAAGACTACCATCAGATCGTTGTACCTAATGTGTGCAGGCAGGAGTTAATTCAACTGGCCCATTCTACTCCATTTGCAGGTCACATGGGTGTAAGAAAGACCATGCAGAGGCTGCGTGCGGAATTCTGCTGGCCCCGCATGGCAGCAGATGTGGCTAACTTTGTCAAACATTGTCATACCTGTCAAGCAGTGGGTTAGCCAAATCAGTCTGTCCCTAAGGCCCCTCTTGTTCCCATTCCTGCCATTGATCCCCCTTCTTCCAGGTTAATTATTGATATGGTGGGACCCTTGCCCCCAGCTTCTAGCAGTAACTCATATCTGCTCACTATTGTTGACACCTCATGAGGTTCAGTCAAATAGAGGGTCAAATTTCCTTTCCAACATCTTCCAGCAGTCATTAGCTCAACTTGGCATCACACACATCAAGAGCACTGCCTACCATCTGGAGATGGAAGGTGTCTTGGAGCGTTACCACCAGACGCTCAAGAATTTGCTCTGCAAGTACTGTCTGGAGCATTCTAAGGAATGGGACTGTGGTGTGCCGTTCCTCCCGTTTGCTATGAGGGAAGTCCCCTAGGAGAGTTTGGGTTTCTCTCCTAACGAGCTCTTGTTTGCCCATCGAATTCGGGGTCCCCTGAGCTTGGTTAAGGAGACTTGGAGCAGTAACCTCGCTGAAACCTAGAGCTTACTCCATTATGTACATTACTTCAAGACCCATATGAGTGAGACTCTGGAGCAAGGAAGAGGAAAACATGGTGTGGTACGATCAAAAGGCCAGGCTGAGGGAGTTCAAGGTCGAGAAGAGGTTTTGGTGTTGCTACCACTGCAGGGTCAGCCACTGGCCGCTAAGTATAGCGGTCCTTACCCTGTACTGTGGCGTATTGGAGACACCGACTATCTGGTGGAGACCCCCAACAGAAGGAAAAAGCACCAACTGTGCCATGTGAACATGCTGAAGCTGTACCATTGTGCACCAGATTCCCCGGTTCTCGTACACCTTGTCTTCGTCAATGCCGCTGCTGCTGCGGAGTGTTGATAGCAGCTTGTTTGAGGTGGACTGCAAGTTTCCAGATTGTAGCTGGGTGACGAATGATGAGACGAAGTCCACTTTCAATTCCAAGTTAGCACATATGCCTCGGGACCAAGCATCTCAGTTGGTTGCCCTCTTGTCAATTTACAAGGAAGTATTCAGCAGTAACCCTGGGAAGACCGATTGGATTCAGCACAACGTGGATGTGGATTATGCCATTCCTGTGAAGTTGCCTCCTTATCGAGTCAGTCCTCAGCGTGTTGGCGTGCTGTGTTAGGAGCTCAGTTTTATGTTGGACCTCGGGCTTATCTCCCCCTGTGTTAGTCCCTGGAGTTCCCCTGTGACGTTGCATCCTAAACCAGACGGCACCACAAGATTTTGCATAGACTACACACAGGTGAACGCGCTAACCAAGACTGATACGTACCCATTGCCCCAGCTTGAGCACTGCATCGATCGCATTGGCTCGTCTAGTTATATCACCAAGTTAGATATCAAGAAAGGCTTTTGGCAAGTGTCTTAGACCGAACGGGCTAAGGAACTCTCGTGTTTTGTGGCAGATAGACAAACATATCAGTATAATGTGATGCCGTATGGTATAAAAAATGCCCTGGCAACGTTCCAGCAATTAATGAACATGGATGATGTCGCATGCTTTCTGAGGCTCGCCTTGTAGTAAATTTAAAGAAGTGCGAGTTTTTTTGTGCACAAGTTCAATACCTTGGTTATGGAGTTGATCATGGTTGTGTAGGCCCCCTTGGGGCCTAAGGTGGAGGCAATGAAGAGTTTTAAGGAACCACAGAACAGGCACGAGCATCAGAGATTCCTTGGCAGTATTGGTTACTACCGTCCTTTTTCTGAAGAACTTTGCTACAATAGTAGTCCCTCTCACTGAATTGCTTAAGAAAGAGAGATAATACGTTTGGACTGACGTGTGTCAGAATAGTTTTGATGCAGCCAAGGAGATCTTATGTAATTATCCAGTTATGGCTGCACCAAACTTTAATAAGACATTTAAACTTGCTGTAGATGCTAGTAATGTGAGTGCAGGAGCTGTGTTAATGCAGGATGATGATCATGGCAGAGAGCATCCTGTTTGTTATTTCAGTAAGAAGTTTTCTGTTCCTCAACGTAATTTTTCTGTTATTGAAAAGGAACTGTGAGCCCTGATCCTCGCCCTGCAGCACTTTTCTGTGTATGTCCCTGCATTTGGACCTAGTGTCATTGTACACACTGATCAACACCCAGTCAAATTTCTGAATAATTTGAAGATGAAGAGTCAGTGATTGACACATTGGAGTTTGTTCCTCCAACAGTTTCATTTGGATGTTAGACACAATAGGGGGGTGTTGACAATATCATCGCTGACTGCTTGTTACGTTCTCAAGAACGAATTTTCCTAAGGAAAAATTCTTTTTTAGGTGTGGGCATGTTACGTGTGTAAGAATATATATATATATAAGTATATATATATATATACATATATATATATATATATATATATATATATATATATATATATATATATATATATATATATATATATATATATATATATATATATATATATTGCCAGACGCCTCAATCCCGTTTGGGGTGGCCACAAACAAATCGCCTCCAAGTCGCCCTGTCCCCCGCCATTTCACTGCCCTGCTCCCAACTCACACCCCCTCTCTCATATACCTCTCCACCCCATCCCTCCATCTCATCCTCGGCCTCCCCCTTCCTCTACCCCCTCCACCTCACTCACATACACTCTCTTCGTCAGTCTTTCACCCTCCATCCTCTCCACATGGCCAAACCACCTCAGTGTGTTCCTCATAACGCTTCCTATCACATCCACATCCACACCACAACGCTCCTTTATATCCTCATTCGTCAGCCTGTCTCTCCACGTGACTCCACAGGCTCCTCTTAAATAACTCATTTCCACTGCTCTCACTCTTGACTTGTGTCCTTCCAACAATGTCCAAGCTTCACTTCCGTACGTTAGAGTTGGTATCACAATACTGTCATGTGGTAACTTTTTCACTTCCATGCTCACTTCCCTGTTTCTTATCACTGCTTTCAAGGAACCAGCAACCTTTCTTCCCTGCTGTACCCTTTCAAGCACTTCACCCTCCAAACCCCCATCCTTACTCATCACACTACCCAAATACTTACACGTACTCACATTTTCCAATTCCTCACCATCTAACCTCGCTGTACATTCACTAACTTCACCTCTCTCAAAGACCATCACTTTACTCTTCCCTACATTCACCTTTATATATATATATATATATATATATATATATATATATATATATATATATATATATATATATATATATATATATATATATATATATATATATATTATATTGTGCGTTTATGTATAGTGCATGCATGTCGCTGGGCGTGTATGTAGCCTATGTGCGTTGATGCTGTGTATGCCAGCATCTATGCACATGCACTCACTCATGTTGTTACCTGTTTAGTGCGTACACATTTAAAAAGTCTTAGTTAATTCTGTTTGCTCTCTTGATGCGGGTGTGACTAAAATTGTTTTCAGTATCAGTGACTTACTGTGGAGCTTAATTTGGCGATATAAAGATTTATATTCACCAGTGATATTAATAACGTTTGGAGTATGGGAGAGAGATTAATTTGCATAGCTCTTTTCTGTATATTTCTCGTCTGGCCCCAAGCTGCATGTTGACATGTGCACAGCCCGAGAATATATAAGGCAGGGAATTTTGGATGGATAGAGTTTTTGTGGGAGAGTTTTGTCTGGAGATCAGAGAGGGAGGAGAAGCAGTATTTTGTGTGTTGTATATATTTCTGAACATCTTTTCACTTCGTATCAGCATCCAATCGCAAGTATTATTGTTATTGTATCATTATTATTCTGTGGCAATCAAGTGCAGTTTAGTTATCTCTTTTTGTATGATTTCATTTCTTTTGTCTTGGCAAATTTGTTCCCAGACTTTAGTGTAATTATTCAGGGTATTATCAGGTTGCTTGTTTTTCTCATTCGTCTGTGTTTCATTATCTCATTGTAAATATTGTAAATATCTTTAGCTTGTATTATATTGGGTATATTTTTCATTGTATTTGTTTTGCCTTTGCTAACGTCAGCTGATTTTATTGATTTTCGGACCTGTGTTGCGCGATTGGAGTTAGTTTTATTATTATTTTTCATCACTTCAGTTCTCTTTTCACTTTATTTTTCCTAGTTTTTACACAGTCAGATGTAGTTGTCTAGTGTTGCCTACTCCCATCTCGTATCAATATAAATATATATATATATATATATATATATATATATATATATATATATATATATATATATGTGTGTGTGTGTGTGTGTGTGTGTGTGTGTATGTGTGTGTGTGTGTGTGTGTGAGAGAGAGAGAGAGAGAGAGAGAGAGAGAGAGCAGGATTTTTCCTTGAAGGCATAAGAGGTTAAAAGCTATTGCACATTCTCCTTAATTTTTTTTTTTTTTTTTTGTAATGCACAGTTTCTCTTTGCCGTACAATTTTTGGTTGTCTTCATGGAGTTTCTTCAGGAGTTTCTCAAAGGGCAGTGTTTTGGAATTATTTTGTTACATCTTCAGGCTAGATCTGATTTTTTTTTTTTTTTACTTAATGGCCATCACCCACAGTGAGGGGTATTAGGCCGAACAAATAGAAGCAAAACAAAATCAGTGTAAAAAGAAGCTTGCACACCGCATGAAACAGCCAGTTTAGGGGCCAAGTGTGGAGGGAGCATGTGACAGAACGCTCATAGATCAGCTAGACGCTCCTCCTCCCCCCTGACAACCAAAACGAGTGGAATCCTGTCACCCAGGTAGGTGCCCCTTAGCAGATCATAGAGGTTGGAGTAGATCATGGCCCCGAGCTGGTAAGACCGGGTGTGGGCAGCAAGGGTCAGGAAGTGTCAGTAGGAGGATATGTCTAGTCAACCCTTGTGGACCAGAATAGGAGGGCGAGATGGACCGCCCTCTGGCTGAGGAGGGCAGGACTCAATGACCTCCTTGGCTAAGGAGCTGGTCGACGCATCCTCGGCCATTGACACAGAGTCAGAAGAGTCCTGCCCCTCCTCGGTCACTGATGGTGGTTGGTGAATGTCGGCAGCAATGTGTCTTGGCGCGGTCCTGATCAGGGTCAGAAATCAATATTACAGTCTTCCTGTTGAGGGGAGCATCCAGCCTCAGCCTCTTCTACGGTGTTGTTGGGGGTAGCAGGTCGTGGCTGCTGGGCCTGACGCTCCTGATGGTCAGGAACAGAGTGTACATCGCCGGTGAAGCACTCGGGGATGACAAGGTGAAGCAGACCGTTCTCCTCAAAGATCCTGGGAAGAAGAACATGCAAAGCTCCCTTATCACCCCCGCATATCCTTTGCCGTCGTGATGTACATCTCCACGATGGTGGTTATCTTCCCAGGACTCCAAGGATCCCTGGCCTGGTGTCCACAGGCCGTGAGATGCTGCTGTGCATGGGTAGAACCCTGCACGGCCATCCCTCTCGGTTCAGTAACATCCCGAGCCTCAGGACCCTTGGGGGTCCCAAAGAGACAAAATACCACCAGCTCACCATCCCCGAGGGAGCTCTGGAAATGTCAAGGGTTTGGTGCAAAGACAGCCTGGCAGTGCACAAAACATCAGTGCCAGTATCTTCACGCTTGATCATACTGTACCTCGCCCTGACACTGAACCAAACCACGGCTCCCCTGATCTTCTGGGCCGCCGGAGACGGGTCTGCTGTTTGCCCCCCTCAACGGGTAGCAGGTGGTAGCAGGAGATGCGTCATCCATTGTAGCTCGATCTGCTCCTCCCTCCCTTTCTCTCCAGATCTCTAGTACTTCCCCTCCTCTGATGGTTCTTTTTTTTTTTAATGGCCACAACCGCAATGAGGGGTATTAGGGCAAACTCTTCAGGCTCACAATAATAAAAATCACTCCCACACCACATGAGACAACAATCTAAGGGGCCAACCGTGGAGGGAGCATGTTGTAGAATGCTCTCAGATCAGCTAGACATACCTCTCCTCCCCTCCCCCCGACAAACAATACTGGTCTGACCACCTCACCATGGTCGGCAGCCCAGAGAAGATCATTGAGGTTGGAGTAGATGGTAGCTCCGAGCTGGTATGACCGGGTGTGGGCGTTGAGGGTCAGGAAGTGTCGGCAGAAGGATACGTCTAGCCAGTCCTTCAGGTCCATGATGGGAGGGCGAGATGAGGTGCCCTCCACTACCTGAGGTGGGGAGGACTCAATGACCTCCTCCTCGGCTGAGGAGCCAGTTGATGCTGCCTCAGCCATGGAGGTGGTGTCAGAGGAGTCCTGCCCCTCCTCAATCTCTGATGGCAGATGGTGTACCTCAGCCGTGGTCTGAGCCATGTCCATTTCCAGCCGTTCGGTGATCGGGGTGGCAGTCAGGCTGTTGAGAGGGGCATCCAGCTGTAGCCTTTTCCACGGTGTTGTGTGGGGGACAGCAGGTCACGGCTGCCGAGCCCAACGCTCCCGTCGGCGATGAATTGAGTGTACATCGCGGGCAAAGCACTTGGGGATGACAAGGTGAGGCAGCCCGTTCTTCTTGAAGATCTTAGGTAGGAAAACATGCAAAATCCCCTTGTCACTCCTGCAAAATGCCTTCACTGTTGAGATGCACATCTACACAACGTTGTTTAGCTCCCCAGGACTCAAAAGATCCCTGGCCTGGTGAAACGTCGTCATGCAGAGGCAGAACCCTGCACAGCCACACCTCTCGGCCCATTAACATTCCTAGCCTCAGGACCCTTAGGAGTCCCAAACAGACAAAACTCCACCATCTCTCCATCCCCAAGGGAATGTTGAAAGTGTCGTGGATTTGGTTTAATGACGCCCTGGCGGTGCACAAAAACATTGACACCAGGTTCCTGGCATTTGATGAATCTGTACCCTGCTCTTGCATTAAACCAAATCATGGTCCCTCTGATCCTCTGAGCTGCTGGAGACTGGGGTCTGTTGGATGCGTCCCTCTATGGGTAGCAGGCAATAGCAGGAGATGTGTCTGCCATGCTGTCAGTCATCCCTCCTGTCTCTCCTCTCCTTTGATGGATCTATTATTGGCAGCTGCTTATATATGATCCAGGTGAATCAGGTGGAGACAGGTGGGAGAAGCTGATGAGCTAAGCTGGTCGCTCATTGGCTGCTACATTGGCTAAGCCTATGTAGCGTTTTGATGATAATAGGACTTGGAAATCATCGAGTTGTGTGTTTATTGTAGGTTGGTTTGTGATAATGTAGATTGTCTCTAGAAACAAGAGACGGTGAGGGTCTTGTTCTCTGTTTAACAGGGAACAAGACCCTCGCCTACCAATTGGCAGTTTACTGAGAGGGTCGAGTCCGTATTTCTGGCGTTTTTTCTTTCTTTTTGCTCGTGATTTCAGATTTTCGTCATCAAACCATTATGGCAGATTTGAATGAACAAAAAATTTGAAATAAATTTGTTTCTTGCTCGCCTTGATTTGTGACAATGTTGGAGCATGCTTTCAAGGAGCAGACAATGAAAAAAGAAAAAGAAAAAAAAGAAAGAAGCCTACGAATGGTAAGCACGTTTTAAGAAAGACATGTCAGTCCAAGACTCTTCAAGTCATGACCGACCCTCGACCTCTCGAAGAGATGAAAACATAGATAAAATTTGAAGGGCAATCTCGGAAGATCGTCGTCATGCTATTGACAAGCTTGTGGGGGCCACAGGCATTTCAGAGTTCAATCCAACGGATTTTAGCACAAGATGTTGGCATGCACCAAGTATTGGCAAAATTTCTCCATCTTCTAATGGAAGATCAAAAGGCAAATCGTGTGAATGTGTGTCAGGATTTGAAAGAATTGTTGGGAATTGACCCAGAACATCATTCAAATGTCTAATGGTGACATGACCTGGGGTTACAGGTATAACCCCGAAACCATGCAGCAGTCCAGCTAGTGGAAGACAGCAACATCAAGGCTGAAGAAGTGCATCAGGTCAAGTTCAACATCAACACAATGTTGAACCCGTTTTTCGACAATGAGGGTGTGGTCCATAAGGAATTTGTCCCCCGTGGATGGGGCAGTTTTACATTACAGTCCTGGGGTGTCTATGGGAATACATTAGGTGCAAACATCCACAGAAATGGTGAACCTAGAAATGGTTCTTGCATCAGGACAACGCCCCATCACTCATCGTGTGGTTAGTTCAACAATTTTTGGTCACAAACAACGTTGTTACCCTGCACCCTCGGTACTCAGCAGATCTCGCACTCAGTGATTATTTCCTTATTCCTCAAAATTAACTTGAAACTAAATGCAGAAGATCTGACAACATGGAAGAAATCCAGGAAAAAATGTAGGAGTTTGCAGACAGGGTGATAAAAGATAACTATTGGAAGTGTTTCCAGGAATGGGAAGAGCACGGGGATAAGAATATTGGGTCTAGAAAGGAGTAGTTTGAAAGTAGTAATAAACTGAGTTATTGTATGTTTTATAATGTTGATTTGTGTTAATATCTCAGGGGATTTGGGAGTCCCCTCCTCGGATATATATATATATATATATATATATATATATATATATATATATATATATATATATATATATATATATATGGCACTGGGTGAAACAAAGATGAAAGGGTGTGAAATGTGTAAGATTGGCCTTGAATGGGCGTGGACGATGCAAGGAAGTTGCTTGTTGATGAGTGAGGTGTGGCAGTGTGGAATGAGAGTTTACAAATGTGTCAGCTCGAGGTGTATGTATGTCAAGTTCAAGTTTGAGAAGGTGGAAGTGGCAGTGATTGTAGCGTATGCACCGTGTGAGGACAGGAGTGAGAGATAGAAAGACAGGTTTTGGGATGAGCTGGATGAAGTAGTGGGAGAAAAGCCCAGGAGCTATAAAGTGATCGTAATAGGCGATATGAATGGAAGAGTATGCACTGATCCCGAGGAAAACATAATGGGTTTTAATGGAGTACCCGGAGAAAATGATAATGGGAAGAGACTAAAGGAATTTGTGTCAGGAAAGGAGCTTGTGCATTTGTAACTCGTATTTCAAACACAAAGATACATAAATATACATGGTATAGAAGGAGCGGAGATGGTGATGAATGGAGCCTGACATTACGTGCTCATAGAAAGGACGATGCTGGGAATGGTTGCTGATACTAGGGCCGTGAGAGGACGATGTGGAGGTCTGTAAGATCATATGACTGTGGTATGCAAGTTCAAGCTGAGAGGAGTGAGGTGTACCAGGAGAGAGACGAGCAGTCAGGGAGAAAGACTGAAAGTCGGGAAGCTGAGGATAAAAAAAATGACAGGTGAATACAGAACCAGAGTAGGGGAGGAGTTAGAATAAGAGAATTGGAATAAATGGATCTGGACAGCCTGTGGAATTCATATAGGGATTGCTTAGTTACAAATGCTAAAGCGGTGTGTAGTGTGGCAAGAGTAACAACAATGAAGAAAGGAACGACATGATGGGATGATGAGGTTAAGAAACCAGTGGAGAAAAAGAGGAAGAAGTGGCTAGAGTGATTACAGGACAGGGGATCAGTTGAAATAAGAACTGAATATATTGAGAGCAAGAAGCACGTAAAGAGACTAGTGAAGGGAAAAATGAAGGAGGGAAATGATGATGTAGGAAGAAAAATGAATGAAAACTATTCTAACTAAAGCAAGTTATTCTGGAAAGTGGTGTGGAGATGTAGAAGTGAAAGCAGAAAGAAATGTGATGGTGTGAAGGATGTAGGTGGTTGTTTATTAACCCATAGGGATGAAGTAAGGACCAGATGTTAATAATATTTTGAAGGCGTGATGAATAGGAATAGAAACAGCAGAGCGGCTGTAAACGTAACTGGTTTTGGGGATGTCCAGAGAAGGAATGCAATGCCAGGAGATGTGACACTCTCACAAGTGAAGAGCGCTGGGAAGCTGCTGAAAAATGGGAAAGCAGCTGGGGTTGATACATGTATGCAGAGATGATTAAGTGTAGTGGAGAGAGTGGAATAAAGTGTTTGTTGGAGGTATGTAAGAAGGCATGGATGAGTGAAACTGCGCCAGGAGAGTGGGAAAAAGCTGTGACTGTACCGCTGAACAAAACTAAAGGTGAGCGACGTGAGAGCAAGAATTATTGTAGCATAAGTTTATTGAGTGTGGTAGGGAAGATATATTGTAGAATTATTATGGTGAAAAAGTAACAGAGATATCAGAAATCCTAGTGAGTGATGAACAGGCTGGCTTTAGGAGTTGAAGAGGATGTGTAGTTAAAATATTTACAGTGAGAGAGATAGTGGAGAGGGCTTATGAGAGGGACTATAAGATGTTTCTGGCATTCATGGATCTGGAAAAAGCATACGACAAAGTGGACAGAGAAGGATTGTGAAAAGTTTTGCGCATGTACGGTGTAGGTAGTAAGCTGCTAGGTGCCGTCAAGAGTTTTTATGATGGTAGTGAAGCGTGTGTAAGAGTTATTGGGCATCTAAAACAATGGTTCACGATCGGTGTGGGCGTGCGACAAAATTGTGTGATGTCCCCATGGTTGTTCATGGGGTGATGAGAGAAGTAAAAAGACAAGTAATGGAGAGAGGGATGGCGTTGATAATGAATACTGATGGATGGAATATCTCAAGTTTGTCGTATGCTGATAATGCAGTACTACTGGCAAATATCGGACAAGCACTTGGCAGACAAGTGCAGAGTTTTGCTGATGTCTATGAACGTCGTGCCTTGAGAGTAAATGTAGGAAGAGTAAAGTGATGGTTCTTGAGAGAGAAGGTGACTCCCAGTGCGATGTTACAGTGAATGGACAGAGACTGACATTGGTGAGACAGCTCAAATGCCAGGGTACAGTGGTAGTAAAGAGAGGAAAATGTGCAAAAGAAGTGGAAAGTAGAGTGACTAATGGAAAGAAAGTACCTGGTGCAATGGAGACCTTGATAAGAAACACAGAATTGAGTGTTGCAGCTGCACGAGGCTTACATGAAGGAATGTTAGTGCCAACTTTAACACATGGATGTGAGACTATGGTGTAGCATGAAAATGAAAGTCAAGAGTGAGAGCAGTGGAGATGGGACTGCTGAGGAATGTATGTGGAATACAGAGAGTGGATAGGATACGAAATAATGTGATCCGTGAAAGTTGTGGAGTGAGGAAGTCTGTGGACACCAGAATCAAAGAGAGTGTACTGAGATGGTATGGTCATGTGGAGAGAATGGATAACAACAGAGTGGTGAAGAAGGTATATCTGAGCGAATTTGAAGGAGGGAGGAGGCAAGGAAGGACAAGGAGAAGGTGGATAGATATGGTGGATGAGTATGTGAGAAAGAGAGGTTTGGAAGTTGGTGAGGCTAGGGAACTGACAAGAAATGGAGCTAACTGGATGAATTTTGCGAGAAAAAGTGCATGACAGCATCTGGATTGACTCCAATGGATACGTTTATGTGAAGCAACAGAACGTGGTGAATGTTTTTGGCATATGCGATACAGCCATGATTCCGAGGGCTTGAATGATGAGTGCATGGAAGCGTGGCCCCATTGGACTGGGCAAATTTTGGCTGTCTTGACATTGCTACTCCTCACCCTGCCTGGGGTGGGAAAGTGGGTCTGGGTGATGATGATGATATATATATTGTTACGGAACAGAGAAAGATAACGTACACTTTAAGTGAAATGCTAAAATCACTACTGTCCCGTAAAGTTCCAGGTTCAAAACAAAAGAGTTAGGTAAAATTACAAGTTAAAGTTTAATGCTTAAATTAACAACAAAACATTCAGGACTCATAAGGATAATGTAATGGCAAATAAACAGGTTAAATATATGGTTAACTGCAATAGCCTCTATTAACACGAAGTTAGCAAGAGTAAATTTATCTAAGTCAGCCCTGATAAAATGAGATACCAGATAATACTCAGTGAATGCCAGATAAATAATTACAGATACAAACTATTATCAAAAATGACTGACATAAAGATCAATACATGAATTACAAAAACTTCACTAAGCCTACAAATTAAACTTATGCTATACAGTACAAGAAAAATGCAACAACAGTTATACTCAAATTAAACACAGCTGCTAGATGGTTGGAGACTTCTTGAGCACTCACAATAATAATATCTGTACAGGGGAGGACAGAGATGTGAACAAAATGAGGAGCAGATCTAAGTGGCAATGATGCAGAGACTGAGCTCATTATATAGGAGCCAGGAGAGCTTGATACAACTTGTAATGAGGACGCGCAAATGAAGCCATGGGGACAAAGAGATGACAATCCCGCAAAGTATAACAGAGATGTCGACTTACTCTACTATAACGGTAGAAGGGGGGGGACTGAGGCAGAACACGCTCGTGATCAAACATGCAGCATACTGTGCGTTAAAATTACACAATGGATGATGAAATCATAGGCTATGTAACACCTCCCCACAAAGAAAAAAGAAATTTACAAAGGAAATTTCTTATTACTCTAAAACAATCTGTACATGGCATTACAGAACATGCAAAAACCTTTCCTAGTGTTACAAAACATGAGATCTCCCTAGCACGTTCAGTCATAGGTACTTGCCAGTATCCCTTTAACAAATCAAACTTACTTATGTACCTAGCCTTTCCGATCTTGTCTATGCAATCTTCCACACGAGGGAGAGGGTAAGTGTCTGTTTTAGTTATCTGATTAACACGTCTGTAGTCAATGCAAAGCCGCTGTGACCCACCTGGCTTAGGGACCAGAGTGACAGGAGAACTCCACTCGCTCTGACAGGGCTCAATCATCTTGTGGTCCAACAGGTAGCCAAGCTCCTTCTGGATGAGAGGAACTTTCACTGGGTTCACACGGTAAGGAGGCAATTTAATTGGCTTTGCGTCTCCAACATCGACATCATGCATCAACACAGTGGTTCTTCCTGGAGTAGCACGGAACACTTTCGGGTACTCCTGCAGTAATGCCGAAAACTCCTGCCTTTCCTTGGGTGGTAGATGAGAAAGCTTAGTCTGGAGATCATTCATGATATCAGGATTCTTCCCCAAACTATCACTCAGGCTCATGCTGCATGGGAGAACTTCACTTGTAGACTCGGGTGGAACAGCTACAGTGCAGACTGGATTATTTTCGTCCCTGCCTGTGATATAACTTTAGCATGTTGATGTGACATAGTTGCTTGCTCTTTCTACGATCTGGTGTGGCGATGACATAGCTGACATCACTGAGTTTCTTCTCCACGAAATAAGGACCACTAAACTTGGCTTGAAGAGGTTGCCCATGAACTGGTAGCAGAATCAAAACCTGATCTCCTGGCTGAAAGTGGCGTAACCTGGACTTCTTATCATACCAAGTCTTCATCTTCTCCTGAGCAGCTCCTAAATTCTTCTCTCGCCAGCTGTAAAGCAGTGGACAGCCGTTCTTTGAAATTCATCACATACTCCAGCAGGTTGACGTCATCTTCCTCCGACAGCCAGCATTCCTTGAGTAGCTTAAGGGGTCCTCTTACTTCATGGCCAAACAGTAGTTCAAAAGGTGAGAAGCCCAGTGATTCATTTGGAGATTCTCTTGCAGCAAACACAACGAATGGAAGACCTTATCCCAGTCTTTCTGATGTTCCAAACAGTATTTCTTGAGCATCGATTTGAGTGTTTGATGATATCTCTCCAACGCTCCTTGGGTCTGGGGATGGTAAGCTGAAGACGTGATCTGGGAGATGCCCAACTCTTTCAGAGACTGCTTGAAAACATTTGACATGAAATTACTTCCTCGGTCTGACTGTACCTCCTTGGGCAGACCAAACTTTGTGAAGAACCCTAGCATTTCCTTAACCACGTTCTTTGCTGAGATATTTCTAAGTGGAATGGCTTCAGGATAACGAGTAGCCATATCAATCAGGGTCAACACATAAGAAAATCCTGAAGAAGTCTTAGGAAGAGGGCCCACAATATCCACCAACACACGGGTGAAAGGCGCCTCAAAAGGAGGAATGGGAACTAGAGGTGCAACCTTTTTCGGTCTGATTACACTTCCCCACAACTTGACAGGTGTGACAAGACTTACAATACCAGGAAACATCCCTGAAGATACCTGGCCAGTAGAAGTGTTTCAAAATGCGTGCCACAGTCTTCCTCACTCCAAGGTGTCCTGCCAAACTGGTATCATGAGCCACTCGAATGATATCCTGCCTACAAACACGAGGGATGACAACTTGATGTACAACCTCCCATTCACAGTCGGCTGATGCTGTTGGGGGTCTCCACTTCCTCATAAGTACTCCTGACTTTACATAATAACAAGTAGAAGCACCGGCTGACTCTTCTTCACTGTAAGCAGAGTTAGCTAGACCTTTCAACTCAGGGTCAGCAACCTGCAACTCAACCAACTCTTGACGAGACAAATTATCAACACTACGGGGTACTGCCTCATCTGGTGAGTGGTCCAAATTAGCAAGAAAAGTGTCAGCTAGGATAACATCATCATCATCATTATCCTCTAAATCACCAGTAACTTTAGACTTAGCCCTAGTGACAGCACATGCAGGGAACACATCAGGGACATCACAATCCTGGGACGCAGCCACTGGCTCACTAGACAACTGAGGAGCTGGACACACTTGACTTCCACCAATATCATTTCCAAGTAAGAAAGTTACACCTGACATTGGGAGTGTCTCAACCAACCCAACCATAACAGAACCATTAACAAAACCAGACTCTAAATTCACTCTGCACAGAGGAACAGAGAAGTAATTATTCCCTACACCTTGTAAGATTACAGTTTCATCAGAGGAATTAAAATTAGAGCCTAGAACACTGGTCAGCATAAGGGATTGGCAAGCACCTGTATCACGATATATTTGAACTGATTTCCTGTCATTACTGTCCAGAGGACTGACAAAACCATCAGACAGGAAATTAGCACATGAACTCTTGGGAGTGTCACCCATGTTACTGCTCAAAAGAGGAGCTCCATCATGAGAATTTAAGTTACCCCTCAAAGCAGGTTCAGTTAACTCAGTTAAAGAATTCTGGGAACTCTCAAGAGTGGACACTAGACCAATTGACTGAATATTTAAAGACTCCTTTTGTTCACATCACGCTGTCTCCTGAAACATCTCTCCGTAGTATGACCAAGCTTACTACAATAAGTACATTTACTTTTCTGAAATCTAGAGGTGAAGCTGGTATTTACTTCCTGAGAAACATCATCCTTGTTCTCTTTCCTGTTACCTGTACTCTGAGTAGAGGCAACGTACTTACTCTCAGCTTTCCCTTTTTCTCTAGAATATCTCTTGTGAGTGAGAACATACTCATCAGCTAAAACTGCAGCATCAGACAAATTATCTATTCTTTTCTCATCAAGATATAGGCTTACATCTTTATAAATACACCTTTTGAAGTCCTCCAGCAAAATCATCTGCTTAAATTTGTCAAAATCAGAATCCACATTCTTAGAATTTCAATCCACTGCTCTAACAAATCTTCTTTGATTTTTGCATACTCAACATGGGATTGCTTATCTTGCTTATAAGTTGTCCTAAATTTTACTCTATAGGCTTCAGGGACAAGCTCATAGGCCTTAAGAATCAAGCTCTTAACTACATCATAATTATCAGACTGATCCTGAGGCAAAGATGCATAAGTTACTTGAGCTTTACCGGTGAGAACAGTTTGAAGGAGTACTGGCCAATACTCCTTAGGCCAATTAAAACCTGTAGCTACCCTCTCAAACAACTGAAAATACTTTGTTAAATCAGATTCATTAAAAGGAGGGACAAGTTTAACATTTTTAGCCACATCAAAATCATCAGAGCTAGATGATCCAGTTCCACCTTGTTTCATGCGATACTCATGGTCTGCCTGAATCCTGGCAAGTTCAATTTGTGCCTGAGCCTGTACCTGCGCCTCTTCAATACGAGCCTGAGACTCCGCCTGCTTAGCATTTGCCTGAAATTCAGCTTCTTTAGCACGAGCCTCCTGCAGAGCTAGCTGTAACTTAGCTAATTCAATCTGCGTTTGCTCATTTGGAGGAGTTACATTAAACAAGCTTTTATTAATCATGCCAACAATTTGATCCTTAGAATGATGAGAGTGAACTGCAATTCCCAATTGTTGAGCAACAAGCTTAAGTTCATTCTTTGTTCTGTTTTCTATATCACACACTGTTTGCACATTTGACAAAAAGTCCTTGGCTTCATCAAGTGTAGAAATAGTAGCCATCATGAATATATCACAGTCACAAAATATCAAACAATATCCTTATGATAATATCCTGAATATCCTGGCGAGGTCGCCAAATTTATGTTACGGAACAGAGAAAGATAACGTACACTTTAAGTGAAATGCTAAAATCACTACTGTCCCGTAAAGTTCCAGGTTCAAAACAAAAGAGTTAGGTAAAATTACAAGTTAAAGTTTAATGCTTAAATTAACAACAAAACATTCAGGACTCATAAGGATAATGTAATGGCAAATAAACAGGTTAAATATATGGTTAACTGCAATAGCCTCTATTAACACGAAGTTAGCAAGAGTAAATTTATCTAAGTCAGCCCTGATAAAATGAGATACCAGATAATACTCAGTGAATGCCAGATAAATAATTACAGATACAAACTATTATCAAAAATGACTGACATAAAGATCAATACATGAATTACAAAAACTTCACTAAGCCTACAAATTAAACTTATGCTATACAGTACAAGAAAAATGCAACAACAGTTATACTCAAATTAAACACAGCTGCTAGATGGTTGGAGACTTCTTGAGCACTCACAATAATAATATCTGTACAGGGGAGGACAGAGATGTGAACAAAATGAGGAGCAGATCTAAGTGGCAATGATGCAGAGACTGAGCTCATTATATAGGAGCCAGGAGAGCTTGATACAACTTGTAATGAGGACGCGCAAATGAAGCCATGGGGACAAAGAGATGACAATCCCGCAAAGTATAACAGAGATGTCGACTTACTCTACTATAACGGTAGAAGGGGGGGACTGAGGCAGAACACGCTCGTGATCAAACATGCAGCATACTGTGCGTTAAAAATTACACAATGGATGATGAAATCATAGGCTATGTGACTATATATATATATATATATATATATATATATATATATATATATATATATATATATATATCCCATTGGAGCCCAGTGTCCACAGTATTGGACAGAACGGGGAATTTTCAAACCTTAATAAAGTAGGGAATCCCCGGGTAGAGACCTAAGAGCTTCGCGACTATGAGCCGATAGGCGGAGAGCGGTACGCTTAGGACCCTCCCGGAATGGTGCCTCGCCCAGCAGCTCTAGGATCCAATGGGATATATATATATATATATATATATATATATATATATATATATATATATATATATATATATATATATATATATATATGTAGTATGTGTCTGTGAATACTTAAGATACGGGACACATCCTGTACTGTTGTTTATAGATGACACTGTATTGTCAAGTGAAGAAGAAAGGGTACTGCGAGGCTTGGCGAATGAGTCTGGGAGAGTGTGTAAGAAACTTCATCTACCGTAAAGGTGAATGTAGGGAAGAGTAAAGTTATGGCCCTCGAGAGAAATGAAGTCACAGAATGTACAGTGAGGTTGGATGACGAGGAAATGAAAAACGTGAGTGCATTTAAGTACTTGGGTAGTGTGATGAGTAAGGATGGAAGTTTGGAGGATGAGGTGCTAAGGGTGTAACAAGGAAGAAAGATGGCTGGTTCTTTAAAAGCAGGGAAAAGAAATAGGGACGTGAGAATGGATGTAAAAATGTCCCTAAATGATATTATTGTGTGTGTGTGTGTGTGTGTGTGTGTGTGTGTGTGTGTGTGTGTGTGTGTGTGTGTGTGTGTGTGTGTGTGTGTGTATTGTGGAACATTGTCTTCGTATGTATATTTGTCCCCAATGCACAGCCAGCGTTTTATATGTCCTTGAAAACGACATTTTGCACAAAGGTAAAATTCCACCTGGAACTGGTTCTATGTACAGTAGGACCTCCAAAGTATACCAGGTCTTCTATATACAAGAGAAGCCTTGTTGGTTTCCCATGACTTGTTACGAGCTAGTGAACGCTGAGATGTTTTCGTTTAACTGAGAAATGAGTGGCTCGACACAACTCGGTCCAGCCTGACACGGCACGGCCCTACTGCCATGGTTTTCATAGGCTAATAGCTATTCTACTATATTATGAGATGGAGAAGAGATTTTTTTCAGGAGGTTGTTGATACATTCAATTAATTTATTTTTAGTTACATATTTACTCATGAGACCAAAAAAAAAACCTTGGTATCCAAGCATTCCAAGGGAATGTACGAAAGTCTTCAATTGACACGCTCCACTACGAAATCGATTAAAAGTTCTACTAGCATGGGTACCCGGCGTTACCCAGTCCAAAAAGTAGAACACTCTAATCCTGTTTGTTCTAGTTCAACCTTTCTTTCTACTCCAGAAGGACCATGTAGCTCTAATGCTTTTGAAGGGAGATTATAAGAGGTCCACGAACTTCTATTTCAGCTTTCGCAGACTAACGCACAGTATTTGTGGGCACTTGTTCACTATTACTGGTGATCTCAAATGACCTCCGACTAGTGACATCAGATGGCCTCAGAGATCAACCTCACATAGCCTGTGTCCGAAATGGAAGTTATGTGAATCTCCATGCCAAATTATTTGGGCTGCTGGGTCAGGTCGTTCGAGTGTGAATTACAAGTGACCTCAAATGACCTGCGACCGGTGGCCTCAAATGACCTCGAAGATCAATCTCACATAGGCTATGTCCGAACTGGAGGTCATGCGAGTCTCCATGCCAAAAAGTGGGCTGCAGGGGTACCCGGCGCTTCCTGGGCCATAAAGGCGTGATTCTACTAGTGACCTCAAATGACGCAGATTTGAATTTTGACCCCCCTAAAACCATCCTTGGGCCACCTTCATTCAGAATATACATGGGTCTGGGGGTCTCGGGCCCTTGGTTGGGCGTGATTGAAGGACAAACAAACAACACGGCTCTTGTGTGTATGTACATATATATATATATATATATATATATATATATATATACTGTATATTTATATATATATATATATATATATATATATATATATATATATATATATATATATATATATATATATATATATATATATATATATATATATATATATATATGTACAGTTGAACGTGACACACGCGAGGCAACAGTTGCTTTTCACTTATATATGTCGTTTGCGGGCCCTCGCGAGTGTGTGTGTGTGTGTGTGTGTGTGTGTGTGTGTGTGTGTGTGTGTGTGTGTGTGTGTGTGTGAATTTCCGTGATACATGGTGTGTTGTGTGTTGTCGTATGAAAGGTGCTATATGTGCTATGTGGTGTATTCATTGTGGTGGTGTATGTGGTGTGATGTGTGTGGCATGTTGTGTGAATGTGGTGTGGTGTGGTGTGGATGTGTGTGTGGTGTAGTGTGGTGTGTTGTTTGCAGTGTGGTGTAGTGTGTGTGGTGTGGTGTGGTGTGGTGTGGTGTGGTGTGTGGTGTGGTGTGGTGTAGTATGGCATGCTTGCTGTCTCAGTTTTGTGTGTAGTGCTATGGTGTGATTTAGTGTGTGTGGGAATGTGTCCTAGCTTGTAGTGTGGTGTGATGTTGTGATGTGATGTGTGTTGTGTAGTAAAGAAAGATGTGCTGTGGTATTGTGTGGAGTATGTGGTGTTAACCTCTTCACGCACACACACACACACACACACACACACACACACACACACACACACACACACATAAACACACACACACGCACACACGCATGCACATTCACACACACACATGCACATTCACACACATACATGCACATTCACAAATGCACTTACACACACACACACACACACACACACACACACACACACACACACATATGCACATACACCCACAGACAAATGTTTTGTATCCAAAAAAGTGACCAAATTATTTGATCATTTAATGGATGAAAGCGGACATGAGGTCATAGGCAATGATTCTTAACCAAGGGTAAATTTACTCCTGTGGGTGAAGTGAACTATGGGTTGGGTTAAATAGACCAACTCAAAAATTGTAAATAAAAGTGAAGGAATAACATTTGGCATTAAATAAAGGAAAGTTAGTAGCAACACAAGAAATACCAGACACTAAATCTTCCACGTTTACCAGTTAGTATAATGTTATATTTTCATTTGTTTTTAGTGATACAGAATAATATTGCAGTTATAAGACTGTGATTATCTGTTTCTAATGAACAGTGTATTTACATTGATATCTGATATATCCTACATCTGATTCACGGAGTAGAAGAAATCAATCAATCAAGAAGGGGCAAACGCCAAGGGGCGCATAGCCTCACCCTTAGACTCCACCCTCGCGGGTCCCTCTCTGCATCCCTCCAGGCAGCGACTCTTCTCGGTCTAAGAATCTCCCAACTGGAGCGATCGACCAGCTCCAACCGTAAGTTACGTGGCCTCTCCTTGGCCTCCTCCATCCTGAGTTAACTCGTTCAGAAATCACCCTGTTAGCAGGATCATCCTCAGGAAAGAGGGCCACATATTCATGTAGCTGGTGTTGAGTTGATGTATTATGTGGGTAACAGGTCTCGAATCAGTTTCACTGAGCAGTTGCTTGTTACGCATGACGCACCCAGTTGTACCAGCGATATCCCATGATCTCTTGCAGACACTTAGTTACAAAGGAGTCAATTCGCCGCTTCAGGTCGCTGTTTGGTGTCCATGTCTCACTGCCATAAAGTAAGACAGGGAGCACGAGAGCCTTGAAGATGCGAACTTTTGTCGTTCTACACAAATAACAACAGCGCCAAATGCCCGAACCGAGTGAATCCATAGCCCTGTAGGACAGACCAGTGCGACGAGAGATCTCACTGTCTGATCTACCGTTGTTATGGACCACACTGCCAAGATAAGTGAATCTTTCCAAGACTTCTATATCCTCACCACATGCTTGGACAGACTGAACTGCTTCATCCAGCAAGCCACCAAATGCCTGGACCTTGGTCTTGGCCTAGGAGACCTTTAATCCTAATGGCTTTGCATTCTCGTTAAATTCCTTGAGGGCACTCAGTAGTATCTCCAGTGGCTCTGCTAGGATAACTCCATCATCAGCAAAGCCAAGGTCAGTAACCCTGAAATTGCCAATTGATACCCTACAGTGACTTCGACTAACAGCCCGGTCCAGCACCCAATTCAAACATGTTTTGAAAAGTGTGGGGGCAAAGGACTCATCCCTCTCATACACCAGAACTTTCTGGGAAGAAGTTGAAAGTTCCCCTCACCCACACTTGACAGCACTCGGTGTTTTTGTACAAGCCAGCAATCAGTCGGATTATCCCTGCGGGGATCCCACATAGTCGCAGGAGTTCCTATAGTACCTCCGAATTTACATAGTCAAACGCCTTGAGATCCACATAGGCTGCTGGCAGACCTTGTCGAAACTCAAGACGGTGTTTCACAAGAACTCGAAGAGCTTGGATATAGTCAACAGTAGACTTCTTAGGCATGAATCCTGATTGCTCAAGCCTCTGAAACTTTAGCAAATGGTCCCGGATACGCATCAGGAGAAAGTGAGGAAGAGTTTTGCCTGGCACACTTAGCACTGTAACAACCCGGTGGTTATTACAGTCAGGCTGGTCTCCTTTCCTTTCCCAGTTAGGGTTGACCAAATCCTTTGTCCAGTCAAGAGGAATGATACCAGTCTGCCAAAAGTCTTCTACTAATGCATGTAGGTGAAACGTGGTTAATAAATTCTTCATTTAACGGACTTCACAAAAATTGCTGGCCTGCATAATGAAGATCAGTATATTGATAATTAAGAACATACAGTATGCATTTATTTGTAACAGCGCCATTCCAAACCCTACGAATTTTGTGCACGATCTATCACTTTTGACACCAACCATACAGTTAGGGGATATTTAGAAACCTTCATTATGATGCCATTTATTTTTTTTATTACCATAGATGATTGTGGTCATGGTACAAAAGAAACCATACTGATGAGGGCTTTTAAGCAATCTCAGTCCCAGAAACCTTCTCTATGTTGAATAAAATAGCTTGTCGGTAGCAAGAATAAAATAAGAACCACCGATAAGAAGACGTTCACTGACCACGTGAAGGTTGTGATAAAAATGCAACTGAGAATGTGTGGACCATGATGTTAAGACTGGGATATGGGAGATGAATGGACCCTTGCCACGACTGATGATTTTGCAAGAGACGAATGGAATGTCTTCGCACTCCTTCCCAACCACTGGCAGTGACTTATGGCATTAGTGTTGCAGAGGTTATGTATGATTATCTCAGACAATGTGGGACGGAGTAAGCATTAGACTAGTAATTCCAACAATGACCCTTACTGACCATATTCGGTAAGGATTTCTCTTTATTTGCAACAACTATTTATGTCCTCTTTTGCTCTAGCTTGCCCTTGAATGATCATTAGTACTTGTGGCGTCATTAATATTTGGTTTTATTCTTTATTAACCCAAGGTCTGCATATTTACTGAAAATTCACATTGTATAACATTCCATGCTTCAGCAATACGTTATGTTTTCTTCACTCCACCTTTCCTTGTGATCATATATTTTGTCAATAAGTGAAAGATTCTTACAAGCTGGATTTGCTATGACATACACTGCCACTGTTCATGCCAATATGCTATTGGAATCTTACTTTCTTCCCAAGATGAAGGACTGATGGTATAGTTACAAATTTTTCTACTTGATTGTGTAATACTTGACTGTGCATACTGTTAAATGAGTTACCGACTTTTATAATATGGATGTATATGCTAATATTTTAATGTATTCATGTAGATGAACATAGCATTTTCAGTTAGGTATAAATATTAATATTTAGTGTCATTTTTTCATAAACGTATCACGAATTTCTGCGGCGTCTGTGTCATAGAAGATATTAACCCGAGTTTTAAGAAATAATATTAACATACAGTACACATTACATATATCAAAACATGTCTTTTCACCAAACAATTACATCATTACTGTGTCTGTATGTACTGTAGTGTCCTCTCACCCAAAATTATTCAGTGTTGTTTGTTACTGGTATATTATTTTTTTATGACAGTAAAAAGTTACGAGCTGTCTGTCTTTATATTTACCTTTTTTTCTATAATATATTTAACATTATATAGCCTTTATTTAAGGCGATTTTATTCAGCATAATTGAGACTAAAAACAGTAAGAACAATTGCCATCACTGTGAAGTGGATAATTTTTCAATTGGAAATATTATAAGTTAAGGTATAGGAAAAGGCGAGAGGTAAACATTCTTATCATATGACTACCTCTTTATGTACTGGAGCAATTAAATTTGTTGGATATTGTGTGGTTGTGTCCAATGAATGCCAGGTGCAAGCTGTCCTCGCCGTATGTCGACATCATAGTTAGGGAATTCTCTAATCGTAAGATACAAATTAAGCAGTGACCAGTATATGGTTAAGGACACTTCCTGGGCAATAGATTTCGAAAAGAAAATCACGCAGGAATCCTTCATTAAGTAATATATCCTTCCCATGTGTTTCTAATAGGTCAGTATAACAAAGGAATGACCATCTCTTATTTTAATGACGATCGCTGTCAGCACCTGTGATATTTTCTGAATAAATTGCCTAAGATTAAGAGTCTGATTCTCAAACCTCTTCAAACGTTGATGTAAAGTTGATGGTATAACTGATATGGAAATTTACACATTTTATATCAGAACTATTCCATACTCAAAGTTAAGCCTCACGTAATGGATTATTTGTTAAAAAGAAATGGGTTCATGTGTATAAAGCAATGATAATGTTTGTATTGTAAGAGTCGGCTTGCACACCCTCTGATATGGCAGGCCGTTCTACTGCATATTTGCATGTCATGTTTTAGAGGTCATAAAAGGCAATTAATCTCTTGGGCTTGTGTACACGTCTTTATCTCACTAAAAAACTGACTTAACCCCATCTTATGCGTCACACGTAGGTAAAGAATGTAGAACAGTTCCTGGAGTGCTAGGTGAGAAACGCATAGAAGCTGTTTTGCAGTGGCTGTCTACTGTATATCAGTAAGAAACTTATTAAATGTTGTCAACAGAACGTGGACAGGGTGGGAACATGTAACTTCATATGAAAGGACACACTACCAGGCACTCTTAGAAGTCACGCCCCCATATGGTTCCAGGCCAGAAAAACTGGTTGGCGCACACGCTACACACCCGACCGCCAAGGCTGATAACTAACATAAATGACCACTATTAGATAATCAAAAAGGGCCCCACTTCCTTGGACCTTTTGCGTGTGCGTGTGTGTGTGTGCGTGGAATGATTATTGCTTCCATGCCGGGAGCCATCTGAATGTGCCTTGCGCATTACGGAGGTTATGCTCTAGGGGATGGATGCATACATTCCATTCTCATATCCTTTGACTAATGCAAGAAAGCCTTTGTTTAATCACGCTTGTTCTAATGCTGTCCACAACAAAGACAGGGCCTATAAAAGGTACCGGAGCCAGTCCACCCCTGAATCACAACTTTTAAATGTTTCTGCCCGGAATCGTGCTAAGTCTGTTCTTCGTTCTGCTAAAAATAATTTCATCTGTACTAAATGCTTTCAACTCTCCAACGAAGTCTTCCTGCTCCTTCTGGCAGCTTGCCAAAAACCTTTCTAACAACATTACCTCATCATCCTTCCCTCCTCTTTTCTACTCTAAATGGCTCTGTAGCTATTTCTTCTACTGATAAAGCAGATCTCTTTCTTTCAGACTTTCTCCTCCAACTCCACCTTTGACGATTCCGGTGCTGGTTCTCCATCACTTCCCCGCCTCTGACTTCCTCATGGCTGACATTAAAATTTCTTCACCTGATGTCTTTTCTCCCATCACAAGCCTCAGTACTAATAAGGCATATGGGCCTAATGTGATCCGTCCTGTTGTTCTCAAGAACTGTGCTTCTGTGCTCACACCCTGCCTAGGCAAACTTTGTCTATCAACTTGTACCTTTCCTTCTTGCTGGAAGTTTGCTCACATTCAGCCAGTCCCAAAGAAGGGTGACCATTCCCAACCCTCTAACTATCGTCCAATTTCTTTAACATCCTGTATGTCAAAAGTTTTCGTGTCAATTCGTAACAGAAAAATTTTAAAGCATCTTTCCTATCACGACCTCCTTTCTGATCGTCAGCATGGTTCTGTCAGGGACGCTCCACTGGCGATCTTCTCACCTACCTTTCAGACTCCTGGTCATCCTCCTTTAGGGACTTTGGTGAAAGCTTTGTTTTTGACATTTCAAAGGCTTTCGATCGAGTCTGGCATAAATCTTTATTTTCCAAACTGCCCTCCTACGGTTTCTATCCTTCTATCTGTGCCTTCATCTCTAGCTTCCTTTCTGGTCGTTCTATAGCCGCTGTTGTAGACGGCCATCATTTTTCTCCTAGATCTATTAACAGTGGTGTTCCTCAGGGCTCTGTCCTATCACCAACTCTCTTCCTTTTATTCATCAATGACCTCCTAAGCTGTACATCTAACCCTATCCACTCATACGCTGATGACTCCACCCTTCACCTTTCCACTCGGTTCCTGCAACGTCCATCTCAGCAGTTACTTCAACAAACAAGGGATGAGGCTCTGGCACACCTAATGTCTGACTTGGATCGTATCTCTGACTGGGGTAAAAATAATCTTGTTGTGTTTAATGCATCAAAGACTCAGTTTTTGCACCTATCAACCCGACAAGATCTTCCACAGGTATACCCACTAAGATTTAATAACATTCAGCTTAATCCTCCATCATCCTTGAACATGCTTGGGGTTTCATTTACTCGGGACTTATCTTGGAAAGATCATATTGCATCTCTTGTAAAATCTGCTTCCAAGAGATTAGGTGTGCTAAGCCGACACCATTCCTTCATTACCCCTGCACAATTGTTGACTCTATACAGGGGTTTTATCCGCCCCTGTGTGGAGTACAACTCTTATGCGTGGGGAGGCTGCCCACATACAGCTCTTCTCAATAGGGTGGAGTCAAAGGCTTTTCATCTCATCAACTGTCCTCCTCTTACTGACTCCCTTCAACCTCTGTCTCTTCGCCGCATTGTTGCATCTTTATCTCTTTATATTGCAGCTTCAATGGTCACTGCTCCTCTGAACTGTGTGCATGCATTCCTCAACCTCTACGATGGGCGCGTAGCACCCGCTAGCAGGAAACTCTCAACCCTTTTCTGTCCAACTCTCTAATTCACGAGTCCTTCATTTATTTACAGGTCAACTCTGGAACTGTCTCCATCTGTCTGTACTTCCTGCTTCCTATGATCTCCAGTCTTTCAAACGCAGCATGTCCAGGCATCTCGAAATGATCGGATCTTGAATTTGGCACTCTCTTGTATTTTGTTTTTCTCTTGGAAGGAACAATATTGCAGGCTCACAGCCTTTGGTTCCTTCTTCCTCACATTAAAAAAAAATGGACTAATGCATACGTGTGTGCATTTATACGAGTAGGTATATGTGCACGTATGGGCATTCATAGGCAACCTACTTGGCCTGTTGCCACAAAATCTAGGACGTACATCACACTGAACCCTATTTCAAAATATGTCTTTGCGCAACAATGGCAAAATAAATATAAGCTAGAAAACTGAAATGTGGTAGACGTCTGACCATGATAAAGGGTGATATGGCACTATCACGTCCCTTCATTCACGCCCATACTCATAGGTAGGTCTTGAACTCTTTCAACTACCTAGACTTTTTTTGGGGGGAGGGGAGGGGAAGGAGTAATTCAGACTGACATAAATTCACTCCCTGAGTTCATGGTGTCGGGATCACATACCGGGACGAGAGCAGACTCTACCTTTATTGACAAACATCTCGACTACTGTGATACACATGTAGCAAAAACCCATTTGAGACATATTGGTGGAGAGGAACATAATCTGTGTATTGCTAGTGCTGAAATGGGTATTGGGAGGAGTGAGAAGAGGGTTACTAACAACAACATGTGTAACAGTGATGGTTAGATACAATTCACTTCAATACTTCTTGTATTCCATGATCAAGATGGCGCCTACAGTGAACCAAAACCGATATTTGAAAGATCAGAGGCTGCACAGTATTAAATATCACACGAAACCATGACAGTAATGTATCTTTAAACTCTGATGTAGCCCGTAAGTTCACTAGAGTAAAATTAAATATTTCACCCTAAACATACCACAGACTATGAAACCAAATAATGTTGCGGTAATAAAAGCAGGCCGTGACACGTAATGAGTCAGGAGATGAGTATAATGTTGTCAGTGAAATTAGCAAGCACACCTAGCCAACTGGGTGTATTATTTTTTAACCTTGGTGTGATTAGTATATTAGTTGTACTGTATTAGCATTTGCTTTGCTTTTATTCAGTTCATGCAATGTGACTTTATTAAATCGAATTCAGATCCATAAACCATGGTAATGGAGATCACAGTTATGTTTATTTATCTTTCCAAAACATATTATACTATAATTATGTCAATATGGAGCCACTACTACATCATACTTGCATAGTGTGCCTAAAAATGATAATCATGATGCATCCTGCCTATAAATTTTCGTAAGGTCTAGGTATGTTTTTTTTTTTTAATAGCTGAAGATAGTAGGATGCAGGTTAATACAAATATATTCCTGAGATATGTTCTACCACAGCAGCTCCCAGTTGGTAGTGTCACCCTGAATTACGATACGTACAGTCACAGATTACAGGATGAAATATTATCATTACTGATGGAGTAAGTTTACAACGTTCATTAAGAGGATATGGAATTCACAAGGAAATGCTTGGTCAGTACGTTCAGTATGAAAAAAAAGGTGCAACTGCATTTTTTCTCTAAATTTTGTTACCTTTATACGGAATAAGTCTTCACTGCTTCCAGTATAATGTTATCATTATATTAACAAATCAAAGCAAAATCATGAGTATTTTCACACTCGTCAAAGTTGCATTAGTCGACCAGGAAATGAAAACATATCGGGAACTGGAGTTCACTTATACATAAGAGCTCAGATTATCACCGCAATCACCTGAAGCAGTAAGACCTGCAGTGTTACCATACCAAGCACAAAGGAGATGGCAGGTGAGGTATCGCTTGTTTTATGAGTGACCATACTAACGCTCGCTCGCTCGACAAGCACTTACAGAGCGCACTTTACTGGTTAGGGTTACATAGTTTTCAGATAGCACCTACTAGTAGTGGTGATGGTGGTGGTGTGGTGAAAGTGGTTGTATCCGTGAAGCAGAGGTAGTACTGATGTAGGTAACTGTGGTTTTGCAGAAAATGGTCATTATAATAGGGGTGGTGGTGAAATTGGTAATGATAATTCAATAATTTTTGTTTTAGTGTCGATAATGATAGCGATGATATCGATGCTGATGATAATGGCAATGATGATAACTGTAGCAGTATGTTATTGGTATAGTCCCCAAAGATTTCCGGCCGTCTCTTGGTACCTAATTTGACCAAGATGAACATTTGTCACTTAGGCCAGTAATATTCAGCTAATGCATGTGTTCTGGCACTACAGAAAATATTTAACAAACCTAGCCCTAACATTAAAGTATTACAAAAGTCTGTTGAACAGATATCCTCTGATGATTTAAAAATCATCAGAAAAAGCAAGACACCCGTTAGCAAAAATGAAACGCGTTTCAATACACAATTGCAATATATCACTTCCAAATGACTAGCTCAGCGCTAGGTACAGTAAGTCATTACAGAATCTAGAGGAAAGATTTCAAGACTTATCTCACAGACCTACCTTCTTCTCTCTCTCTCTCTCTCTCTTATGGCGGAAACAAATAATTTTTCATATAAACATTAACCACGGTAATCTCAATTACACTGTGATCTTCATAAAGGCAGATATTCATACGAGCGATACAGATTGAAGGATTAATCAGAAACCTTTTTTCTTGTATCTTTAGGATAATTGATGGGATTCAAATGAAACCCATAAAGAATAAAGCATGAAATAAAGTGCAACAAACCACACTGGAAAAACCAATGCATGCGCATGCAGAGGCCTACCTGAATAACAGCAACGCTTTTGGCAATTACTGGTTCCCTAATATGCAATGTTGCTATGACCTGCCCATAACAGAAACGTTTATTAACATTAAGTTTTGATGATCTTGACAATTTTTTTTTTTTATCATCAAGGTCTCGAACACGGAAGAGCTAACTTGCTGTACCCTACCGGTATTAGCTCTGGTAATTTTTCCTATGCATCGTAGACATACAACGTGATCTATAGCCTACAAAACGTTCTACTTCCACTCACCCTGGTGATGTCTTTTGTGTTGCAGGGAAAGGATCGGATTAGGCTATCATGCATCATGTATTAATCTGCTGCTTTCAGTGGTACACCTATTCCAACACGGGCTATGACGTAGCAGACTGCAAGTAAATATTACGAATACCTCTTAGTAGCACATATTTATTGTCCTGCCACCCATTATTCTCTTGGGTAAACATATTTCAGGGAAAGAAAAGCATAAACCGTTATGATAGGTTAATAAAGATTGGAATGACGAGTTATTTTTCTCTATATGTGCTTGGGCTAGTTTTGGGCTACTTCACGCGTGTGACTGGGCTGGAGCACACCCTATCGACCTGGCAACCCTGTCTAAAGCTGGGCAGCATGCTCAGTCTTGGTGTAGCTGTTTCAGGTAGGGTGCGACGCTCCCCGTGTTTCTTATACTACCCCAGGGAATGTTTCAGTACAGGCTACTAGCTGAAATACATTCCCTGATGTTATAGAACTCTTAGCCTGGGTTCAACCAAACCTGTTAACTTACACCGCTATAGCTTATTATTTTTTTTTTCCTTTAAGTGAAGTTGGAATTCGTAAATAAAATGGAACATTAAGTGGTACCAGGACAAGACTTTTATATCCTGATTTCATTGTATTAACTGAAAGAAATTCATATTAGAAATCTGACGTTAATTACCAGTAAATGACACCAACTCACCAGGATACATAGAACTTTCAGTGCGGCGACATCTATATGCCTAGTCACTATGAAAGGTGTCTTAAGATAAGAATAAATTAATCGGACGATAGGAAGAATGTGGAAAATATATATTCATAAATTATAATGAAGCTCAATCGAAGAGCAAGGGTTATTTAATGTTTCTAGCCCTTGAATAAAATCGTTTGGAGGAAACGTAAGTAAAAGTGCGTCATTTTGGTTGCAAAGGATACATTTTGTCTTACCACCAAAAAATTTCAGTTGGATTTGGAATGACCTTTCAGTGTGATGTATTTATAGTAAATCCTCGTTTACCTGTTCAGTGGCATTTTGAAAATGTATTCTGACCAACTCCATGGTGATTTTATTTTGCCTGAAATAGACATCTCAGTACAGGAGTTACTGTACATACAGTAAGTTAATCATAACTTTAACTGAAACAACCATAACTGAATCTATCATATCGGTTTGATTTCCTTTCTTTGTACCATTACAGGTAACAAGTTAAGTGTGAGGAATAATAAATGTTATCGCATCTGAATCTTGTGATGTCATATTTACTCTATTACGAGCGAGCGAGTGAAGCAAGCGAGCGATGTTTACTGTAAATTAAGTTTGGAAATGAGCGGCCCGGCCCAACCCGACCATCACACAGAGCAGAAGCTAATAACTTTACTCCTGTGTGAAGTAGAGTTGAAATTCTTTCTGCATGTGATACATTCATGCAATAAATTTTATCATTTAAAAACTCACCCATAAATGTGTAGAGACCCATTGGAATCTCGAGTTTTCTAAGGGAGTGTTCGGCTCTAATCGGTGAACGCCTCAGTTAAGAATTCAATTTAAAAAGATTTTCCACCATAACACTTTTTCCCATCAACTGTAGCAACTGAATGTCGGAGATGCCGCCTACAATTATATATCAGAGGGAAATTGCGGTAACGTGGCGCTCTCTCTCTCTTTTTTTTTTTTTTTTTTAATGTTTCCGACTTTGGGCATAGGCTTCATAGTCTGCTATCAAGGCCCAATAGTCCTCCTACATGCCATTCACCTCTTCCATGTCACCACTTCGGCGCTAACACCCACCGTCCATATTGAATACATGCTAGGGCTGTCTCATACAGGACTGGTATAGTGGTATTAGCGGGGATATTTTTACATGTCGGCGAGTCTTCTGGTAGATCGGTAAAGTCCGATTTAGTGAAACTCAGATCCTTAAACTGTTCCCTGCCCCAGCGGGGATTTGAACCTGAGTCCGGCAGGACTGCAGGCCACCTCTCTACCGACTTGGCCACCGCCTCGTCACGCGCTCACAAAGTGCATATTACTGGTTCTTGCTATCTCTAGGCGTGGTAGTTAGCTATGGAGACATTTTTCGAAGTAGCAGGGTTAGGTGGAGCTTACTCTATTCTCATCAGTCCCAGACGATTTCCCTAAATTTAAAGGAAAATCGATATAAGGTCACAGGAACAGAATAAGAGTGCGTCTTCGCCTAGATAGGATAAAAACATAACCAACTTATCAGAAGAACATGGAGTCAAGTGAGAGTTAAGAAGAAAATATATTTTTATTGCTTCATATCAACTCATTTACAATACTGGAAAGCGCTCCATGAGTGCATACCTCCCTCAATGCTATTGCCATTAAAAAAGATCCGGATCTGGATCCGTGGATATAAGGTCAGCATTTGCCCTAAATTTAAATCATTTCTTTCTTGGTCCGTGACCCACTTTTCCATTCTCATTGAAATTCATTGAGAACTTTTGGAGATATTGTGCGGGATACTACGGATCCGGATCTGGATCCTCCCCTAAATTTAAACATTTCTTTCTTGGTCCATGGCCAACCTTTCCACAAAATTTCATTGAAATTCATTGAAAACTTTGGGAGATATTGTGCAGGATATTCCCGGATCCGGATCCGACCTAAAATTAAATTTCTTCATTGGTCCATGGCCAATCCTTCCACAAAATTTCATCAAAATCCTTTCAGAACTTTTTCAGTAATCCTGCCAGTAGACAAACAGACGAACAAACCGACGGGGGGTTATGTATAATCTCCTTGGCGGAAGTAACTATACACATACTCTGTAATGGAATAGGATACTAGGTGCGTGTTAACACGCAAAGGGTGCAACGACAAAGTTTCTTATAATCCTGGCCGTATACGTCAAGTCCACTATTATGCGATGATCTCATGTTTTATAGCCACTCTGTTAAACAATGTGATCGTTTAACCAGGATGTGTTAAGCTGCAATATATTCTTCTGGCAAGTAAAATATTAATGTGCATTTCTTGGGATTCAACCCTACTTCCCTACCTACTTACTTTCCTACCACCTTTAATTCCCTGCCTAGCTACTCCTTTTCAACATCCCTTTCTACTTCCACAACTATTTACCTACCAAACCGACTCGCTACCTGCCTGCCTACAGCTCTACGAACCTCCCTGTCGACTTAACACCATTCCTGCATACCTATCAATGCCCACAAACCTCCATGCCCTCTTCACCTACGTACTCCCCTGCCTTCCTCCCTACCTACCTCCCTGCCCACCTACATACCTATCTCCCTACCTACCTACCCACCACTCGGACAACTTTGGTACTTTTTCTCATCATCCCAACCTAACCCTTTGCTTAGCTCCTTCCATGCTTACCTACCCACCTGCCCACCTACCTCCCTACCAGTTTCTCTATCTACCAACCTGCTTATCTACCTACCCCTCAGCTTGTCTTCCTGAATACCTGCTTTCATTCATATGTCTCCCTGCCTGTCTTCCTCCCCTGGCTACTTTGCAATGTACGGTATTTCTCTGTCTATTTGCATCCCTGTGTCTCATCCTGGAACATTTCCTACCTTCCTGCTCAACATACACACACACACACACACACACACACACACACACACACACACACACACACACACACACACACACACACACGTTCCGTAATGTCCTTGATCATTAAATTATTCCATCGCTCATTTCCATGCGTCTTCTTCTCGCCTCTCGGATTAAAACAATTTTAATGATACTCTGGTAATATGTTTCTCATATATATATATATATATATATATATATATATATATATATATATATATATATATGAAGAATAATTCACAAATACTTGTGGTATATGATATGAGGCGTAATCTCGCCAAGAAAAGTGAAGTACCGAATCTCATCTGTTGTTTCAAGACTCGGGTAATACAAGAGTTAGAGGTGAGAGAGAAGCTGATACAGCCCACCAATACCATCTCTCAGATGCGTAGTAGTGTGTAAATATTGAAGTAATTTAACACTGTTCTTTTTTTTACCATAAAAGTAAGAAAACGTACAAACATGAGTAAATAAAGAAAAGTGCCTGGATTTACACACTAAATTACGCATATAAATATAATTATAACATTAGATCACATATTGTGGATATTTACAGTGTCAAAGCCAAACGATAATATTACACTGTATCAGAATTCATTCACCAGTTGGCATCTGAGAGATGGTATTGAAGTGCTATGTATGCTTCTTTCCCACCTCTCACTCTTTACATACCATGAAGATGCACTGAATCAGTAAACAAAAACTCGGCATTTCACTTTTTCTTAGCGAGATTATGCGTCCTGTATATCTATCCATCTATCTGTGTGTGTGTGTGTGTGTGTGTGTGTGTGTGTGTGTGTGTGTGTGTGTTGCTACCGTGAAGCATAAGTATTCCTTTGGGAGAAATATCAGATGAACATAATATTGTATAATCTCCTGATATATGTTTTGTGAATTGTCATACCGATAAAGTCACAGTGCTATAAGTTTACGTGGTGTGTTATTGTTTTTGTGAAATTTTACTTCGTAAAATGGAAACACAAAGTGACATCTGAAGCGGATTCTTACCTGCACTGACAGAAATGAAAGGTAGTGGGTGAAATTACACACTTGTAAATGAATTACCTGCTACCTCATCCAATGATTTTCTTCAAACCTTTTAATTTATGACTGCAATAGCCTTCCAAAGCCACAGTAAAATGTTCGAGTACAAAGCAGCTTAGAAAAAAGGCTAAAATCCAGAAATGTTTCACTATAATGAGAGTTACGTCAGCCATCGGAGTTGGACGAAGGTTATGAAATCACTTGTCTGTCAGTTTATGTACAAGATATCTCTCTCAATTGTTGTCGGATTTCAGGGAAGTGTGGTTTATAGGTAGACAGTAGTCAAGAAGAGTTAATTACAGTAGACTGTGAGTTGGACCTGGTTCTTGTGGCTTTTTTTTTTTCCTGCCAATTGTATACACTTCTCATATAATGCACCTTGGCAGATTTAGACCGTTCAATTTACCAACTAAAAAAAATTTATTCGTCTGGCAGGTAACTGTAGTATTGCGTCCCCATCCCACAATGCCATAGGCTCCAACAGCAGTAGTTCAGTATAGGAAGGACGTTGCCCACTGAGTTGTTCTTCCTATGGACAATCCTACTGTGAATAACAAGATCGGCTAAGGCGTGGTAAATAAACACTGGTTTCTTAAGTTAGCTGTCTGAATATTCCAAATAATTGCACTTAATGCTTGCCACTTTCACTTCACTGTTTTCACAAGTACCAGAGCTATACAATCTGCACTGACACATAACTAAACATCAAACTGAACTCAATTAAAACGGACTCCCCTAGGCTCTTCCACCTCCTTATATGGCCTTACATTACATCTGAAGCATCTATTTTACTCTTGCACCTACAGTTACCGACTCAGAGACATCCAAAACATGCCAGAGCTTTCTTACACTGCATACCACTCTAAATTATTTACCATACAACGAGAGATAATATTACAAAATTTAACAATCACAGAAATGAAAGATTATAGAGAAAAAGAACACAAAAATTAATTTACAATTTACCAAATAACTCCACTCACAATAGCAGGCTAACTGGCAACTCTTACACAGCTGAAAAATATGAGAAACACTGAGAACCATCAACTGCTTCCTAACTAGCAAATCTCGCTTCTCATCACTGCCCCCTCCCTTGTCCTTTGTTGTCCCAACAAAACTACACAATGTATACAGACATAACCCTTAAACGAATCTAAACATATAATTATACAAAAAATAATCCTTCAATTTATCATGTCTTCTTCTATGCTTCTTCAGTCGAAGTCCCTGCTCCTCCACACAGCCGTCTCCTCCTGGGATGTCTTGGTCCAATTACTGATTCATTTCTTCTCTCGGAAAACTGTTACCATCCTCTTGTACGTCAGCTCCTTGATCCTCTTCAACATTCTCGGCAGCAGGAGAACCTGATTCCTGAGATGTTCCAGCTGTAATGTCTTGGCCCATGGTACTGCCACAGATGATTCACGTGTACCACCTAATGGAGAGACTTCCTGCCTCCCCGAATCTGGAACATTTCATCTGACAGGTGGTCCAGCACAGTGCAAGGCCTGTTCCACAGGCTGTGCAGCTCCAGTGACTGCTCCTTCTTCCGCTGATGATTGTATAACCAAACTTTTCCACCATCCAGGAAGCTCACCTCACTTGCCTTGGCATCATTCCTGCACTTCATCACTTCGCCCCAAAACTTTAGAGCTTCTCACACTTGGTGATGTACCTCATCCAGCCTTTCCTGAATGTGCTTTGCATAGCTGGAGGTGTCTGTAGGAAGCTCTTCACCAGGACGTCTTCTCATTCACAGTCACAGAAATGAAAGATTATAGAGAAAAAGAACACAAAAATTAATTTACAATTTACCAAATAACTCCACTAACAATAGCAGGCTAACTGGCGACTCTGACACATAGCTGAAAAATATGAGAAACACTGAGAACCATCAACTGCTTCCTAACTAGCAAATCTCGCATCTCAACACTACCCCCTCCCTTGTCCTTTGTTGTCCCAACAAAACTACACAATGTATACAGACATAACCCTTAAACGAAACTAAACATATAATTATACACAAAATAATCCTTCAATTTATCATGTCTTCTTCTATGCGTCTTCAGACGAAGTCCCTGCTCCTCCACACAGCCGTCTCCTCCTGGGATGTCTTGGTCCAATTGCTGATTCATTTCTTCTCTCGGGAAACTGTCACCATCCTCTTGTACGTCAGCTCCTTGATCCTCTTCAACATTCTTGGCAGCAGGAGAACCTGATTCCTGAGATGTTCCAGCTGTAATGTCTTGGCCCATGGTACTGTCACAGATGATTCACGTGTACCACCCAATGGAGAGACTTCCTGCCTCCCCGAATCTGGAACATTTCATCTGATAGGTGGTCCAGCACAGTGCAAGGCCTGTTCCACAGGCTGTGCAGCTCCAGTGACTGCTCCTTCTTCCGCTGATGATTGTATAACCAAACTTTTCCACCATCCAGGAAGCTCACCTCACTTGCCTTGGCATCATTCCTGCACTTCATCACTTCGCCCCAAAACTTTAGAGCTTCTCACACTTGGTGATGTACCTCATCCAGCCTTTCCTGAATGTGCTTTGCATAGCTGGAGGTGTCTGTAGGAAGCTCTTCACCAGGACGTTTTCACATTCACAAGTCAAAAGGTAAACGTAACTCGTGGCCCAGCATCAGTTTTGCAGGGGTGTAGCTGGCACTCATGGGATGCAGACCAATATGCCATCAGCAGTGCAGGTAATTTCTGGTCGCATTCCATTTGTCCCTCTACACAGTACTTGGCCAGTTCTTTTCCCATGGTCCAGTTGAATTTCTCCACCATCCATCTGACTATGGCCTTAGTGGGTCATGCTGGTCTTCTTCATCCCCATTAAATTGGAGCACTTATGTAACACAGGAGACTCAAAGTTTCTACCCTGGTCTGAATGTAGCTCTTGTGGTATTCCAGAATGACAGAAAAACTGGTCAGCCAACACCTGAGCAACAGTCACAGCCTCTTGGTTGAGGATGGCATAGGCTACTGGCCACTTTGTGAAGTAGTCCATGGTGACACATATATACTGGTTTCCTCTTTCAAGGCCTGACACCACTCTTCAACATCCTGATGGATGCCAGTCCAGTAGAACCTCTGTCACAGCTGCCTTAGAGTTTTCTTCACTCCCAGGTGCCCATTAACCCTTTAACCGCGGAGATGTCGCAAGCGCACCATGCCCATCCCGCGGAGATAATCGCACTCCAACTGACTTTTTAACAATATTTGCCAAAAATCAGTTATTAGTCTTAGAATCTTATAATTAAATATGTATATGGCACATACCTTCAGCTTTCTCCTGGAATGTTTGTTGAGCCTTCATCGACTACCATAGGACTTGTGGAGACATCTGAATTTGGGTAACAAAGTCTCCACTTTACACTTCCTGATACCCTGTAATATGGTTACCACTGCCTGATATTATCACTACAAACACTATTCTATGAGTTTCAAGTAGTTTGGAATCCATACTCCAAAAAAAAAAAACTGTGAAAGCAATGTAAATTACGAGTGCATACGAGCTTTCCACCTGCGCTTGTTCCCTGCTGGTATTCTGAGGCAGAGCTGTCATTTATTACAAACACACTCACATTTTATATTCCAAGTACTTTATTACACTTATTGATATATATATATACAATATATATCCATAAGTTTCCTTCACTACTAGTAGTTTATTTTCACTCCAGGCATTCACTTTTTCGTTCCGCAAACTAGCATAGAGAGCGAAGCTTTCACTTTCACTGTCATTACTCCAAGTATTTATACTCATATTCTTATATTACTAATTATTTACATTTCTATTTACATTTTCTATTTTATTTACATTATTTCCATTTCCATTTTATTCACACTATATTATGCACTGTCATTTGCAGTAACCAAGGGCTCCTTTCCCTTCGAGCCAGGACGAACCTGGGACACTGAAGCACTCTTCCTGGAAGTTTCTGTCACCATTTCCTCCACTGGCTCATCACACGATTCACCAGAAAGATCGTAGTCACTGTCCGTCATTATCATGGATAAATTAGCCAGTTCACGTCAGGTATAATTATTCTCTTGTTCAAAGGAAAAGGGGAAAAAGAAGTGTGTGGTAATCATAGGGGAATCATAGGGGAAAAGAAGTGCATGATAGGATACTTATTGACAGAGTTAGAGAAAGAACAGAGGAATTAGTTGGAGAAGAACAGGGAGGTTTTAGGAAGGGAAGAGGTTGTGTAGATCAGATATTCATTCTTAGATCTTTAGTGGAAAAGTTTCCAGAGCAGGGAAAGAAGTTGTATGCGGCTTTCATGGATTTGGAGAAAGCATATGACAAGGTGGAAAGATAAGGATTGTGGAAAGTATTAAGAATATATGAAGTAGATGGGAAGTTGTTGAATGCTGTGAAGAGTATGTATGATGGTGCTAAGGCTGCAGTGCGTGTGGATGGTGAACTAGGTGAATTTTTCTCTTTGAAGGTTGGGTTGAAACTGAGATGTGTCATGTCTCCATGGTTGTTCAATCTGTACATGGATGGGGTAATAAAAGAGGTACAAGGTAGGGTAGTGGATGTTGGAGTGGCCCTGGTGAGAGAAGATAGTGTTTGGAAACTACCTGTACTGTTGTTTGCTGATGATACTGTGTTGTTGAGTGAAGACGAAGGGGAGCTGGAAGGCTTGGTGGATGAGTTTGAGAGAGTGTGTAAGAAACGGAATCTAAAGGTGAATGTAGGGAAGAGTAAAGTGATGGTCTTTGAGAGAGGTGAAGTCAGTGAATGTACAGCGAGGTTGGATGGTGAGGAATTGGAAAATGTGAGTACGTTTAAGTAATTGGGTAGTGTGATGAGTAAGGATGGAGGTTTGGAGGGTGAAGTGCTTGAAAGGGTACAGCAGGGAAGAAAGGTTGCTGGTTCTTTGAAAGCAGTGATAAGGAACAGGGAAGTGAGCATGGAAGTGAAAAAGATACTACATGACAGTATTGTGATACAAACTCTATCGTATGGAAGTGAAGCTTGGACGTTGTTGGAAGGACACAAGTCAAGAGTGAGAGCAGTGGAAATGAGTTATTTAAGAGGAGCCTGTGGAGTCACATGGAGAGACAGGCTGAAAAATGAGGATATAAGGAGCGTTGTGGTGTGGATGTGGATGTGATAGGAAGCGTTATGAGGAACACACTGAGGTGGTTTGGCCATGTGGAGAGGATGGAGGGTGAGAGATTGACGAAGAGAGTGTATGTGAGTGAGGTGGAGGGGGAAAAAGGGAAGGGGAGGCCGAGGATGAGATGGAGGGATGGGGTGGAGAGGTATATGAGAGAGGGGGGTGTGAGTTGGGAGCAGGGCAGTGAAATGGGGGGGGGACAGGGCGACTTGGAGGCGATTTGTTTATGGCCACCCCAAACGGGATTGAGGCGTCTGGCAATAGATAGATAGATAGATGTTCCACAGCAGAGTCACTTAGTCCTTTACCCCTTCCCACACCAGGTTTAGTAGGGGTAGAGGTCACAGGGCCCTTTGCAGTGGGCTCAGAAGCTGCGGAAATAGAGGGGCGCGAACGACATGGTTTCACCTCGAAAGACGACAGGAAACTGAATGATGTGGCATATTATGGGCAGGAAGGGTTGACAGTGTCAGTGTGGTGACAGCTGCTAATTTATTTGCTGATAAATGAATGGCAGGAAATCTAGACAATACATAATAAATTAGGTAGGTCCAGGTGAATGTAAATATCACTTAGGCTTCTCCCATTCCTTTCTTATATATATTTTTATTACGAGAATAGGTCATATGGCATATTTCAAGGGGAAATAAACAGGGAAAATTAGCGAACGAGTACACGTTGGGTGTTGCCAGGTGATAATTAGCCCATTCCAGGTGTATGGCAGTATCAATTACCTTTTCTCTTTTTTTTATATATTATTTTGTATAAGAATAGGGCATAGGGCACATTTCAATGGATGAAATGAGTGGAAAAATCCGAGCAGGATTTGCGTAGCGTGGCACGGCTGGGCAGGCAGGAGGAGAGGGTAATGGAGGGGAGGTAAGGAGGGGAGTCAAGGACAGGGGAAAAATGGCTAAATTGTCAACAATGGATGGGAATACAGATGACATTAGCAGTGCTGACTATAGCTGGACACAGGCAGTACTGACAGATGATACAAGCCACCACTTGATAGCCCGGGTGAATTCAAAATAACACAGAATCACAAAAGTGACGTCCCGTGGTATGATCCCTTGTGTCACGAAAGTGAACCCCCTCGGTTAAGGGGTTAATGATCTAGTAATGAGACTCATCCAAGATCCCAGACCTCATTTTCTTCGGAACCACCAGTTGCTAACACAGGCTGAGGCCACTGGGTGTCTCCCACTGACACTGCAGTAGTCCATTGTTCAAATGAAGAAGGTTCCATTGACTCCAGTAGTTCTTAGATACAGGGCTAAACCTGGAAACCTCTTTCCAAGATGGTCACACCATACTCCACTGCAGCCACACTAACACTGGTTGTAAATCTGCATTCTCCATCTGCATCCTCTTCAGGTCTTCTTCAGATGACACTGGCCCTGTCATCACAGTAGGGCTGCACTTCTTGCTAAAATCTTCTTCACTACACTGCTAACACTCAGGGTCACAAGGCCAATGACTCAGGCTGTCAGCATTGCCATGTACCCACCCAGGATGGGGCTGCACCTCATAATTGTGCTGGTCTAGCTTTCCAAGCCAGTGTGCCAGTTGTCCTTCCAGATTCATTAATGTCTTCAGCCATTTGAGTGCGCATGGTCTGTCCTGATGATGAAGCAGAACCTATACAAGTAGGATGGAAGAAATCAAGGCTCTTCATCACTGCCAGGAGCTCCCTATGGGAGCACCAGTTAAGCAGGGCAATACTCCCAAGGTGGATGGAAAGCTGATAACAGAGAGAGCTGGAGTTCCCGTTTCATCTGCCTTCGGAACTAGTTCCTGACCATCCCCCTTTGCTAAACTTTTTCAATGTTTCAGTAACACAGAGAATAGGCCAGCATGCTCTCCAATACAAGTTTCTCTAACTGTCAACACCAATCTACATGAACAGTACACACTACACTTCCTTTTCAAAAAAAAAAAAAAAAAGGAAAATGGCGCACCTACACCATGCCTAAGAGTCCCGGGGGGAGGGGGGAACCATAAATGCCCCCACTGTCCTCCCCTCTCCTGGTGATGACTCTATGAGCTGTCTGGAACCACTGTCTGATTCACATCTTCATTTCTGCAATACTTGTGGCCTTTCCTCTAACTTTCTCTCTGTTGAAAACCACCTATCCTCTTCTAAACCTCACCTTCTCTTTCTTACTGAGACTCAGCTGTCTGAGGCAACTGACAACAAACCCTTTTCTGTATCCTCCTACTTGGCTATTGTGTATATGTACGCTACGACCAATCTTGCTCTCATTTTCCTGAACTTGATTCTTCTGAATTCTCTAATCTCTGGCTTTGGCTCTCCTATCATTCACTGACTAAATATATCTGCACTGTTAATTATCTCCTGATTCTACTGACTATCAAAAGTTCTTCGAATATCTTACTTCTACAATGGAACACATTCTATCCATTTGTCCTTTCTCTGGAATCTCCATTCTAGGAGATTTCAATGTTCACCACCACGTTTGGCTCTCCTCTCCTTTCACTGATCCACCTGGAGATCAAGCCTACATCTTTTCTATCCTGAATGACCTAGAGCAACTTGTACAGTCCCCTACCTGTATCCCCGTATCCCCGACCGCCTTGGAGAAAGCTACAACATACTTGACCTCTTCCTTACTACTAATACTTCTGCTTACAATGTTAATCTTTTCTCTCCGTTGGGCTCCTCTGATCATAACCTTATTACCTTAACCTGTCCTATCACACCGGTACGGCCTGTGGACCCTCCAAAGAAACGTCGTCTGTGGCACTTTGGACCTACAGATTGGGAAGCCCTCAGGCAGTACTTCTTTGATTTTCCCTGGAATGATTTTTGCTTCCATGGCTGGAAGCCATTTCAGTGTGCCTTGCGCATTATGGAGGTTACCCTCCTGGGCATGGAAGCATACATTTGTTTCTCATATCCTTTGACTAGTGCAAGAAAGCCTTTGTTTAATCATGCTTCTTCTAATGCTGTCCACAACAAGGAAAGGGCCTGTAAAAGGTACCGGAGCCAACCCACCCATAAATCACATCTTTTTTATGTTTCTGCCTGGAATCGTGCAAAGTCTGTTCCTCGCTCTCCTAAAAATAATTTCATCCTTACTAAATGTTCTCAACTCTCTGACTTGAATTCTTCCAGCTCCTTCTGGCGCCTTGCCAAAAACTTTTCTAACAACTTTACCTCATCATCCTTCCCTCCTCTTTTCTACTCTGATGCTCTATAGCTATTTTTTCTACTGAGAAAGCAGATTTCTTCGCTCAGACTTTCTCCTCCAATTCCACCTTAGACGATTCAGGTGCTGTACATCACTTCCCCCCTCTGACTTCCTCATGGCTGACATTAAATTTCATCACCTGATGTATTTTCTGCCATCACCGACCTCAATACTAACAAGGCTTATGGGCCTCATGAAGTCCCTCCTGTTGTCCTCAAGAACTGTGCTCCTGTGCTTTCACCCTGCCTAGGTAAACTCTTTCACCTTTGTCTTTCAACTTGTGCTTTTCCTTCTTGCTGGAAGTTTGCCCTCATTCAGCCAGTCCCAAAGAAGGGTGATCATTCCCAACCCTCTAACCATCGTCCAAGTGCTTTAACATCCTGTGTCTCAAAAGTTTTCGAGTCTATTCTTAACAGAAAGATTTTAAAGCCTTTCCTATCACAACCTTCTTTCTGATGATCAGTATGGGTTCCGTCATGGACGCTCCACTAGCGATCTTCTCACCTTCCTTTCAGACTCCTGGTCATCCTCCTTTCGGGACTTTGGCAAAAGCCTTGCCATGACACTTAACATCTCAAAGGCTTTTGATCGGGTCTAGCATAAATCTTTAATTTCCAAACAGCCCTCTTAAGGTTTATATCCTTCAATCTGTGCCTTCCTCTATAGCTTCCTTTCTGGTCGTTCGTAGCTGCTGCTCCAGACGGCCATCATTCTTCTAGATCAATCAAAGTGGTGTTCCTCAGGGCTCTGTCCTATCAGCAGCTCTCTTCCTTTTATTTATCAATGATCTAAGCTGTATATCTAACCCTATCCACTCATACACTGATGATTCCACCTTTGACCTCTCCATTCGGTTTCCACAATGTCCATCTCAGCAGTTACTTCAACAAACAAGGATTGAGGCTATGGCACACCTAATGTCTGACCTGGCTCGTATCTCTGACTTGGGTAAAATTAATCTTCTTGTTTTTAATGCTTCAAAGACTCAGTTTCTTCACCTGTCAACCCATCAAAATTGTCCACAGGAGTACCCACTAATGTTTAATAATATCCAGCTCAATGCTGCATCATCCTTGAACATGCTTGGGTTTTCATTCACTCGGAACTTATCTTGGAAAGATCATATTGCCTCTCTAGTAAAATCTCCCTCCAAGAGATTGGGTGTGCTAAGCCAACTCTGTGCCTTCTTTACCCCTGCACAGTTGTTGACTTTATACACGGATTTTATTCGCCCCTGTTTAGAGTTCAACTCTCATGTGTGGGGCGGCTCCCCACATACAGCTCTTCTCAATAGGGTGGAGTCAAAGGCTTCTCATCTCATCAATTCTCCTCGTCTTACTGGCTTCCTTCAACCTCTGTCTCTTCGTCGCACTGTTGCCTCTTTATCTCTTTCTTATCGTTACTTCCATGGTCACTGCTCCTCTGAACTGTCTGCTTGCATCCCTCCACTTCTATGACGGGTGTGTAGCACCCGTTTAGCAACGAACTCTCATCCCTTTTCTGTCCAACTCTCTAATGCAAGAGTTAACCGTTACTCCCAGTCCTTCATTTATGCAACAGGTCAACTCAGGAAATGTCTCCCTCTGTCTGTATTTCCTACTTCCTATGATCTCCAATCTTTCAAATGCAGTGTGTCCAGGCACCTCAAAATGAATGGGTCTTGAATTTGGCTCTCTCTTTTTTTTTTTTTATGGAAGGCACTGTTTTGTGGGCTCAGCCTTTGGTTCCTTCTTCCTCACATAAAAAAAAAAAAAAACTGAAGTTCCATTCTGGTGGGCTGAGCTTCTTCCTGTAATACGCAACCACATACTCTTTTTCATCCTTTTTCTGTGACAGGTCTCCACCAATACCATTTTCACTAGCGTCACAGTCATAAATGGCTGACTCTGTTCTGGGTATGGCGACACTGGAGAGCTTGCCAAAGCATGGTTGAGTTTGTTGAAGGCTTTCTGGGTCACTGCTGTCCACACAAACTTCTGCCTCTTCCCCAACAACTCGTGCAGAGGTGCAGCTATCACTGCAAAGTCCTTGGCAAAACGCCGGTAATAGGTACACAAACCCAGGAAACTCCATACCTCCTCCACACAAGTTTGAACTGGCCCATTTTCCACAGGTGTCACCTTCTCTGGATCAGTATGGGTGTTGCCTTCGCCACAATGTGTCACAAGTACTTCACTTCCTTCTGGAACAAGTAGCACTTCTTGGGGGTCCAGCTTGAGGTGTGCTGCTCGGATCCTGTTGAGCACCTCTGACAGCCTCTCCCATTCCTGGTCAAAAGCCCATCCAAATAATTACAGAGTCCACATAGATGAGAGCTGTCTGCCAGTGCAGGCCTTCCAGCATACGATCCATGAGATGCTCAAAAGTAACTGGGGCATTGCATAGGCCAAATGGCATCACTTTGAACTGCCATAAACCCTGCCTATATGAAAAAACTGTTTTCTCCTTGTCCTTCTCTGCAACCCTGACCTGGTGGCATCCTGCTTTCATATTTAGGGTGGAGAACCACATGTCACGTGACAGAGCATCCAGTGTGTCATCAGACCTTGGCAAGGAGTATGCATCCTTCACTGTCACTTCACTCAGGGCTCAATAATCCACACAGCACCCTAGTGAGCCATCCCTCTTCCCTACCAGAACCACTGCTGATGCCCAAGGACTGCTGGACTTTTCTATCACTCATTGACGTTGGACATTCTCCTTCACCTCCATGTCTTGCCATTGGGCTGGCATCATCCTACACGTTAGCTGTTTAATCGGCCAGTGATCACCGGTTTCTTTGCAATGCTTCACCAGATCAGTGCATCCTAGGTCTAGGTCTCCAGTGGAAAAGACATCTGCAAACTTCGTTAGATAGCTGCCTCAACTTCAGCACTTGTGGGTAACCCAGGCATTGGCAACTCCTTGAAAATTGGCCTTGTAAGTGATCTGGCAGATACCCTTCCTGTTTGACTACACTCCTTTTACAGGCCTTCCTCTGATGCCACTCAGGGTCGACCACCTGTCACAGTCCCACAACTTCTCCCTCGTTGATCTTCTGTGGCTCACAGGAGAAACTGGCCACCACAACCGGCACTTCATCTGCACCTGTTTCCATCAAAGTTCTCCCCATCATCATTCCGGTCTTCATCTTGCACCATACATCAGGTTCCACTACCTCTAGACACCTGTCAAAAGAGCCACTCACCTTGCACTGGAGCAATAGTTCAGATTCTGGGGGTAACACTGTAGTGTGGAGTACCCTCACGTTGCCACCAGAACTCGTATGTCTCACTGCCGTGATGGAAACCATCTTTCATTGAACCTTCAGCTTCATGGAGCGGGAGTCCAGCTAACATCCCATGGACATCAGATAGTTCAAACCAAGAAGGCAAGGATCCTCCATCTCAGCTGCATGGACTGGAAACGTGGCCTCTTGCCCTGCCACTTCAGTCCAGACATCCAAGGGTCCTCTCAGTTTTGCATGGTGCCCAGTTACGCCACACAATCTTTCTGATGACCCAGCAGCTACCGATGATGTAACACATCAGACCTCACAAACGTCGTCTCCGAGGCTGAATCAATCACCAGGGAACACTTCTTTCCGTTTATTCTTCTGTCTACCTGCACACTGTCGATTGCAGTTCTCTTGCATTTTCTCGTTTGTGGGGCTACTTGGGAAAAGCTGACTGGTGGCTGCCCCTTAACACCAGCCTCCACTAGTTTTCAAATTCTTTCTGGTCTTCTGCAACCTTCTTCATATCCTCCTTTTTATTCTTTGGACACCCAAAATTGAAGTGTCCCACCTCACTATATGTCCAATGCTCTTTTGTTACAATTGTAGATTTCCTTGCACTGCTCTGTTCTTGCTCCTCCGTCCAGTTGTAACAATCCTCTTGTGTCCCGGCTTTCTGCAGAACCAGCAACCTCTTCTGGTCTTCTCTTGTTCCCTCTTCCACTTGTAACAGTCCCCATTCCTATGTCCTGGCTTTTCACAGTACCAGCAACGTCCTTCATTTTTTTCTTTTTCACATACCTGCCCTTTTCTTGCCTTAAATCCTGCACTACGGCCTGTGTGAAAAGTGGATGTACTGAACCTGACATAGGACTCAAATTTTAATTCCCTGGCTAGTGCTTCTTGTATGGTTCTGGGTTGTGCCTGCTTCACTTGCACTTTGAACTCTGCACTATCAAGAGCATCAATGAACTGGTCCCTCAGAAGAATAACCAACAGGTTAGGTGCTACTCCATGGAAAGCCTCGTGTGCCATACTCTCCAGGTCATGAGCAAGCTGTTGTAGGGATTCACCTTGAGCCCGTACACGACTCCAGAATCTTGCTCTGTAAACCTCAGTCTGGTATATGGCCCTGTATCTACGCTCCAGTACTTTTAGTAAAGACTGATAATTGTTCGTCTCGTCACCTGACATATGGCCTAGAATTTCCATTGCGGCACCCTTGAGGCTAGTAGCAAGCTGCACTGCCCTTTGCCTATCATCCGAACTAATCTGATAACCAAGTACAGTAGCTTAAACTGTGCACAGTAAGCTTCCCACAATACTTTGCCATCAAACTCCTGAGATTTCTTTTTAACTGGTCCTGCATTATAGCCATGCACTTCACTGATTTGGAGCCCAAGAAACTGGGGCATCATAATTAAGTCCAGGACTTAAAACTCCTACATTTTGATTATTTAACCCTGTAATGCTATCTTCAGATGCTTAGGATCCGTCAAGATTCACCATACACTGTCCATTCTTCTCATATACTCCTGTACACTAACCTGAGGCTCAGCAGTGCAATATTTCTCCACAGCCTTATTATTCTCACTGATTATTTTCACATGGTCAACTACATGCTTCAGCTGGTTATCTACATGCTGTCTGCAGTCCATCACTATTCCCTCATTAATCTTCAGCTGGTTGTCTGCATGCTGTCGCACTCCATCACATTATTACTTACCTCATACTTCTGCTGCCATAGCTCAGTGTAAACTTCCATCTTCAACTGTTGTTCCTTCATTTCCCCCATGAAAGCATTTAGCCATCCTTGAATCCTCAGTTGGAACTCCCAGCGTTGCTCCTGTAATGCCTCCTCTTGGAGTCATTCATATCACTCTTTCTGTTCTTCACTTTGTGCTTCTAGTTGTCCACTTTGTGCCTGTAATTATGTTTTTTTAGTTCTTTCTGTCCTTCATTCTTTGCCTATAGTTGTACACTTCGTAATAGCTCCATAATTGCGCCTGGCAATCCCTCCTCCTGCATAGCTTGGCTTTTTGTCTCTACACCTTCTGCCTCCAAGTCGAGGGTTACACTCACTGCAGCACTATTCTAAAAATCCCATACTCCTGACACCACTGTTATGTCCCCATCCCACACAGCTACAGGTTCCAACAGCAGTAGTTCAGTACAGGAAGGACATTGTCCAGTGAGTTGTTCTTCCTATGGGCAACCTTTTGGTGAACAAGAAGATTGGCTTAGGCGTGGTAAAGAAACACTGGTATCTTAAGTTCGTTGTCTGTATTTTCCAAATAATTGCACTTAAAGCTGGCCATCTTCATTTCACTGTTTTCATAAGTACCAGAGCTATACAATCTGCACTGACACTGAACTAAACTCAAACTGAACTCAACTGAAACTGACTCCCCTAGACCCTTCCACGTCCTAATATAGCCTTGCATTATGCTCGAAGCTTCTAGTTTATTCTACCACCTACAGTTACCAAATCAGAGACATCCAAAACATGCCAGAGTTTTCTTACACTAGCATAACACTCTAACTTATTTAGCATACAAACTGATATAAAATTGCATAACTTGTCACATAAAATAAAATCATTAGAGAAAAAGAGCACAAAATTTATGTACAACTTACAAAATAGCTCCATCCACAGTAGTAGGCTAAATGGCAACTCTGACATGTGACTAAAAATATGAGAATTGCAGAGAACCTTCCACTGCTAGCAAATCCCGCTTCTCAAGAGTAATTACATCAGTATTCAAAATGTTTAAGCGTTAAAGAGGTATGCGTTTTCTGTTTTCTGGTTTTTAATACCTTTACTAGAAGAGGCATGCCCTATGTTAAGTAAAATTATATATGTAGAAAGAGTAAAGCCAAAGTAATTCTGAAAAAAAAAATCAAATCAAATCAAGTTACTGAAAAAGTTATGTTTATATTTTTGTAACCACCAGACGATTTCCTTCAGTTTTAAGTGTAATGTGTTGTAGTTACTGTACGGGGTTAAAAGCCGTCATTGGTAACCCGTTAACCAACTTCTTTTGTCTTGTTTTGTTTTAGCCGAGGCGGTCCCATTTATATTTAAATGAACCCCTTCACTGTGGTTACTTTTTGTCCTTGTTCTTCCAAACTTCAACCGATTCGGTTCATCTCAAGCACGAATTTTCTATTAGGAGGTGATAGATGCAATCATCATATCCACTTCAGAACGACTTGTCCTCACCAACTGACTCAGAATCGTCAGGTAGGCTACTAGCGATAATGAAATAATTCTTTATTGGATTCAAAGATTAAAGAGTCAGTTTTTTTTTTTTATTATTATTAGTGAAAGGGTACGTAAATCACTTTTTTTTTTTTTTTTGAATGGTTTACGTTTATTATTCTTCGCTTTGTCCACATTGATCTCGTGAATAAATTATGCTAAATATTAACCAGTCATTCATTTTTTTCAGCGAAAAGAACTCTGGTCACGTGGGAATTAAAAGGAAAAGATAATGTTACTGGCGGTAATTTTTCTGGACCCGCTACAAGTTGTAGGCTATGTGAAGCATACCTTAAAACTACAATGAATATTAGCTGGACTGAAAGTGTGAATAGGTTAAAATATGTTTTTACTCCTGAATGAAGATGTTTAGGTAAGAGAAATATTTTTTATTTCACAAGGAGAAGTAAACGAAATGAAGCTGAATATACACGTGGATCTGAAAACACTGCACAAAATACTATCCCTAAAAGCAACAGGATGTGGATTTCCATTGACTTAAGAGAACATCACTTTCAACATATTTGGCCCTTTATATTCGCTATTTATTATGCTTTGAATTTCTTGGGATGTAGGGATTAGGTATAGCCTAAATTTACTTCTTTCTGAGGAGCTCTACAGACATGAATAGTATCAGATAGCTGTGAGAAAAAGCGTTTTGTCTTCAGAACATTGCACAGGACTCTTCATAAGGAACATGAAACCATATGTGTTGCAGCTAAGTTTAACTACAACTGTGTCATGATGTGTTTTGTATCATCTTCTTGCTACCACTAGATGATTTTTATTAACACTGGAATATACCGCTAAAACAAGATTCAGTTTACTCCCTGCATTTCTGTAAGTCTCTTCTAACCCATCGAAAACTGTCAGAAGCAAAAATAAAATCCATAGAATTCACCGCATGAAAGGTATCATGCTGTGAGGTCATCGGACACAAGAGGACGTGGTGCCAGTAATGTAAGTAGACTACCATAGAATCATGGACTGAATTTCACCAAATACTTCACATCATCTACGACTCACTTTCCTCTCATGGTTGATATTAAGGTGAAAAAGTTTGGCATGCGTCTTTACTCAAAGATGATGATTCCTTGATATGAGGGATCAGAGAGGAAAATAACGTAGTGACAGACCTTAAGTGTGAAATAGTCTTGTGAATCATTATGTGAACTTTTGTCCTTGACTGTGTCTGCAAAAAGTCATATGCAAGACAACTTTTAGTCGTATAATTGACCACTCCACTACCAAAACCTACAATATTACTCGTTTGTGGTGAATTCAGCCTAGGCTTCAACAACCCCGATGAGGATGGCACAGAGTGCAGAGTAGGGACCCAGTTTATTTCAGCGTTTCTCCAAGACTGGCTTCTTCAGGAATGGCCATTCATGAAGAAGCCAGTCTTGGCGAAATGTTAAAATAAACTGGGACTCTAATTGTACCCTTTTTTCTATGTAGATAAATTCACTAAAATCTGCAAGATTTCTTGTATGTTATGGGATAATTAAGGTTATCCAACTGAAGTTGGAAAGTTTCTCCTTAGCTGGACTGAATCGTCTAGAGGTGGGATGAAAAAACAAAAAATCATTATAAGATCCACCATTTTGATCCTCCAGTCCAGCCTACTCGTATACCGGTATGGCTATAATTTGGACGGTATTCTCGTAGGAATAAGTGATTTCGTAGCACCTCTTCCTTAAGCAATTTGATTGCATATTTCACATTTCCTAATGCTGGTCAGCACCACACTGCCCTTACTGTTAGTCGCACTTTCTTTCTTGTATTCTTTCTTTAATTTTGGCACGCACTTCCACATTTCAGAATTACTGATTCTGACCAAACCTGGACATAATGACAAGCATATGACTTAGATACCTCAGCAAGAGTTTGGTTGCTAGGCAACTTCTCTGTGCCTAGCAACGGGCTAGAAACCGCATTTTTCGTACTTTCCACGTTTTGAGCTATAGAAATATTACTAATGGGCGAGAAAGCTCTGACTTCTTTAGGCGTTATCTTGAGGTCATTCCCAATCGGAATTGTTCCATCCATTCTTTCTCTCTATTCTCTAGTTTTCGAGTGGCAACCATGCAAAGATTGGCGTCAGTGTTCCCTGTAGCCTTATTTAATTGTGGCAAGCACTTCTACCCTTCAGGATTAACCGATTCAGACCAAACCTGGACACAATGACCAGTCTATGACCTAATTGTGTCCGCAAGGTTTGGCTGCTAAGCAACTGCTCGTTGTCTAGCTATGGCCCACTTTAGCCCCTTAGTGGCCCCTGGTAAAGATATTGTCGCGACCCAGTAGCTGGCCCCTGCACCATTTTTTTCAAATTTCGAAAATCCACTTTTTTTCTTACCTAAATGAAGAGAAACGTCTGATACACCTGGCTATGCAATTTTTTTTTCTTAAACCATTCTTGTGCTTTGTAATGAAGCGAGAAATAGTTCGCAAAATGACTGCGTAACACTGGTGAAATATAAGAAATGGAGTGAAAAAACATCACATTAAGAATTATCCACATTTTCACCCCCCCCCAAAAAAAAAAAAAAAAAAAAAATCAGTGGTGTTGAAATGGCTTGAAATGACTAGGTATATTTATGACGAACAAAATCAGAACATAAGATGGAAGGTTTCATTAAAAGAGAATTTTTGTTTTGTTTTGTTTAGTCTTTATGCAAGAAAGGAGATGTTTCTGTTGTCATGGTGGTTTAGTCCGTGTTCAGAGAGAAGGAAATGATGTTTTTAGACTCAACCAGATAAGCGTCCTCCTTTGTGTGTACAGGCTGGACAGCAGCTGCTAAAATTCGATAGGCCCACTTACAGCTGTCCATCAAAAAAAAAAAAGGTAGGCCTATGCTGATAAATACTGTAATACAATGTTTATCAGCATACCTTGTTATTTCGATGCCATTCAAGAATACAGTAAAGAAGCAGATTAAGAAAGGAACTGATACTAAATGTTGCTCGGGACCCTATGTAACAACCAATCTCCTCTGACTCACTCTCAGCTAAACAAAATAATCTGACAGATGAAGCAAAATTCTAGTGTTGTCCCGGCCATGAGAAGGGTAACCAAAAAAACATACTGGCCTACATGAGTGAATGGCAGATAACCAAGCCATATGGCCATTGCTAGAGGCACATGTCCAACGTCATCCTGTTCAGTTGCAGCAAAAACTCAAGGTGGATTCAAAAAGTTACTGTCAGCTTCCTCACATTTGGCATGAAGGACTAGGAGTGTACAATAATCTCCCTGACTCTTTTTCTTATTGCAAAAGCAAATCTTAGTTACTAGGAGAGAATTATCGAAGGTTAGTTTATTTTTATACTGGAGAAAGAAATGCCTTCATATCTCTTGGCCTTCCTGCAGAAAGCATGTCAGTTACCAATGAAAATTATCACATGATTACCAGCTGGGATAGCGAAGCTGGTATTGTTTCTCAGTTTGTGTGTGTGTGTGTGTGTGTGTGTGTGTGTGTGTGTGTGTGTGTGTGTGAGATAGGTTCACAACCGCTCAAGATATCACAAAATTTAACGGGTGTGTAGTAGGGGAAAATCGATCACGAGTTCGAATTTTGTGAAAGTAGGTCAAAGTCTGTCTGTCGTCACGATAACTTCGCAACAGCTCAACATATCATCGCAAAATTTTTACAGGTGTATAGTATGAATGAAAGTCTCCTACAAGGATTGTTTTCAGTTTGTCTGCCTGTCTGTGTGACTGATAGCACGATAACTTCACAACCGTTCAAGATATCACAAAATTTTACAGGTTTGTAGTAGGGATGAAGATCTCCTAGGGGTTCGAAATTGGTGAAAGTAGGTCAAGGTCTGTATGCTGTTACCACGATAATTTCGAAACTGCTCAAGATGTCATCACAAAATTTAACAAGTGTGTAGAAGGGATGAGAGTCTCCTACGAGTTCGAAATTGGTGAAAGTAGTTCAAGGTCAAGGTCATATTCCGAGCCGAGCTAGATATGTATCGGCTCGTGGCTGGTGTGATTCTTCCCTTGGGAAGGGGGGCCTCTGGTCATATTTCTTTTATTTATTATTATTAATATTATTATTAGCCTATTATTATTATTTTGCAGCAAAGACGCAGAAAGGCGAATGTTAAATCTCTCCCATTCTCTTCCGCATCTTAAAAGAAAGAAAGAAAAAAAAAACATCTCACGAGTGGGTGATCATATGTTTGTTGTTTCGTGAATCTGAGCCTGAAAGCCTTCCATTACCACTCCTTTGCCAGTGCTCTCTGCTGCCATAAGTCCTCAATCCTCATTCACTTAAATCTTCCATCTTATTTTCGGTTTCCCATTCTACTACCTCCTGCTTCCATTTTACAAACTTTCGGTTAATAATTGATATACTTTGTCTGCCATGCACCCAAACAGATTAGTAGGATTCACCAAGCACGTCTATAATATCCAGATCCACTCCAGTCTTGTTGGACACACATTCAGTTATACACCTGTCTCTTGAGGTACGGCATTATTGGCAACAGTAAAAGAGTGTGGGTTGGGTCAGGCAGTTGGTACGCCTGCAGCCTGTGATGTATTCACACATTTGTTGTGTCTAGGAGGATGAATGAATGGTTACCAATCACTGTTTAAAACTGACACGTAGCTACGAATCAATTAATAGAAGACTAGTAAAAATAACCATAGGTATGAGTGTTTTTCACTACTGACATAGCTCATTTTGTTGACAGATAAATTTCAACTGCAATGATGATGATGATCATCATCATCCGGACCTCCTTTCCCACCCAAGGGCAGGGTGAGGAGTAGCAATGTCTAGACAGTCCAAAACTGCCCAATCCAATGGGCCACGCTTCCATTCACTCATCATTCAAGTCCCCGGAATCCTGGCTCTATCGGATACGCCAAAAACATTCACCACGTTCTGTAGCTTCACATATCGTATCCGACAGAGTCAATCCAGACGCTGCCACGTTAAAAAGGAATGCCAAAAATCCCTGATCATGCATATCCCCTCACAAAATTCATCCATCCAGCTCGATCTCCTGTCAGCTCCCTAGCCTCACCGACTTCCAAACCTGTCTTCCTCACACATGCATCCACCATATCTCTCCACCTTCTCCTTGGCCTACCTCGCCTCCTTCCTCCTTCGAATTCGCTCAGATATACCTTCTTCACCACTCTGTTGTTATCCATTCTCTCCACATGACCATACCATCTCAGTACACTCTCTTCAATTCTGGTTTCCACCGACTTCCTCACTCCGCATCTTTCACGAATCACATTATTTCGTATCCTATCCACCCTCTGTACTCCACATACATTCCTCAGCAGTCCCATCTCCACTGCTCTTACTCTTGACTTTTCATTTTCATGCCACATCATAGTCTCACATCCATAATATGTTAAAGTTGGCACTAACACTCCTTCATGTAAGCCTCGTGCAGCTGCAACACTCAAGCCTCTGTTTCCTATCAAGGCCTTCATTGCACCACCTACTTTTCTTTCTTGTGTCACTCTACTTTCAACTTTTTTTGCACATTTTCCTCTCTTTTCTATCACTGTACCCAGGTTTTTGAACTCTCTCACCAACTCCAGTCTCTCTCCATTCACTGTTACATTGCACTGGGAGTCACCTTCTCTCTCAATAACCATCACTTTACTCTTTTCTACATTTACTCTCAAGGAACGACGCTTACAGACATCAGCAAAACTCTGCACTAGCCTACCAAGTTCTTGTCCGGTACTTGCAAGCAGTACTGCATCATCAGCATATAACAAATTTGAGATATTCCATCCATCACCATTCATTACCAATGCCATCCCTCTCTCCATTACTCGTGTTTTCACTTCTCTCATCACCCCATCCATATATACATTGAACAACCATGGGGACATCACACAACCTTGTTGCACGCCCACACTGATTGTGAACCATTCACTTAGATGCCCATTAACCCTGACACATGCTTCACTACCATCATATGATAACCAAATGATATAAAGAGATTTCCGTTTCATAGACTGATCTAGCCAGTGCTCACAGACCTTAAAATTGCACGTCTTGCCTTGCCAGATGGTGAAGCACATTCTTTAGTGATTTATTTGATAAATAAATCATACTGTTTCAGTATGATTTACGGTATTTGATAAAAAAAATCATACTGTGTCAGGGTTAATGGGCATCTAAGTGAATGGTTCACAATCAGTGTGGGCGTGCGACAAGGTTGTGTGATGTCCCCATGGTTGTTCAATGTATATATGGATGGGGTGATGAGAGAAGTGAAAACACGAGTAATGGTGAGAGGAATGGCATTGGTAATGAATGATGATGGATGGAATATCTCAAATTTGTTGTATGCTGATGATGCAGTACTCCTTGCAAGTACCGGACAAGAACTTGGTAGGCTAGTGCAGAGTTTTGCTGATGTCTGTAAGCGTCGTTCCATGAGAGTAAATGTAGAAAAGAGTAAAGTGATGGTTATTGAGAGAGAAGGTGACTCCCAGTGCAATGTAACAGTGAATGGAGAGAGACTGGAATTGGTGAGAGAGTTCAAATACCTGGGTACAGTGATAGAAAAGAGAGGAAAATGTGCAAAAAAAGTTGAAAGTAGAGTGACACAAGGAAGAAAAGTAGGTGGTGCAATGAAGGCCTTGATAAGAAACAGAGGCTTGAGTGTTGTAGCTGCACGAGGCTTACATGAAGGAGTGTTAGTGCCAGCTTTAACATATTATGGATGTGAGACTATGATGTGGCATGAAAATGAAAAGTCAAGAGTAAGAGCAGTGGAGATGGGACTGCTGAGGAATGTATGTGGAGTACAGAGGGTAGATAGGATACGAAATAATGTGATTCGTGAAAGATGCGGAGTGAGGAAGTCGGTGGACACCAGAATTGAAGAGAGTGTACTGAGATGGTATGGTCATGTGGAGAGAATGGATTACAACAGAGTGGTGAAGAAGGTATATCTGAGCGAATTCGAAGGAGGGAGGAGGCGAGATAGGCCAAGGAGAAGGTGGAGAGATATGGTGAATGCATGTGTGAGGAAGACAGGTTTAGAAGTCGGTGAGGCTAGGGAGCTGACAGGAGATCGAGCTGGATGGATGAATTTTGTGAGGAGATATGCATGATCAGGGATTTTTAGTACTCCTTTTCAACGTGGCAGCGTCTGGATTGACTCTGTCGGATGCGATATGTGAAGCTACAGAACGTGGTGAATGTTTCTGGCGTATCTTATAGAGCCATGATTCCGGGGGCTTGAATGACGAGTGAATGGAAGCGTGGCCCATTGGATTGGGCAATATTGGGCTGTCAAGACATTACTACTCCTCACCCTGCCCTTGGGTGGGAAAGGAGGTCCGGATGATGATGATGATCATCATCATCATTGCAGTTGAAATTTATCTGTCAACGAAATGAGCTATGTCAGTAGTGAAAAACACTCATACCTATGGTTATTTTTACTAGTCTCCTATTAATTGATTCGTAGCTACGTGTCAGTTTTAAACAGCGATTGGTAACCCATTCATTCCTCCTCCTCCTCCATCCATCCATATACCTAGGCTGCTTCCTCCAAGGAAAGGGAGGTAGCCAAGACAGGACGACACACTCCCCATTTAGTCATCCATTCAAACACATTCATTCGCATCTTAGCCCCAAAGGGGAGAACGGACAGATCCTCACCGTACCACACCGCACAAGGGTCAACTGCGCAATGCAATCAGTGACATCCGCAGCAGGGCCCAACAGCAGAACTGGTTTACCCCTGCCACATTATAACTGACCCATCCCCTTACCCGGACCTGACCTGATTAGCTGATCAGACCAAATGCGGGAGAATATCCCCTCAGGGCTGCGTCATCACTTATTCATTCACAATTTCTCTCCATTTATTTCTGTCATGCACAGCCACTCTTCCTTGCTCAACAGACATCCCTCTTGCATCCAGCGCTCTCTTCATACTGTCCATCCATCCTATTCGTGGTCTTCCTCTCAGCCTTACACCTCTCACATCAGATCTAGTTATCTTTTTCACCAATCGCTCATGATCTATTCTCTCCATATGCCTAAACCATCGCAACACCCTCTGCTCAACTCTACCAGCCATCTCCCGAACAACTCCAGTTCTCCCTCGCACTTCATCATTTCGCACCCGATCCATACGCGTCACTCCACACATACTCCTCAGACACCTCATCTCCATTACATTCAAACTTTTCCTCTCTACTACACCCATATTCCATGTTTCAGCCCCATATAACGCAGTCGGTACCACAACACCCTCATACAGCCTTCTCTTTACATCCATTCTAAGCGGTGGTTCAATCGGTAGAGAGATGGCCCGCAGTCCTAACGGACCCAGGTTCGAATCTCGGCTGGGGCAGGGAACAGTTTAAGGATTTGCATATCATTAAATCAGGCTTTATTGATCTACCAGAAGTCCCGCCGACATGTCGTAAAATAATCCCCGCTAATACCAATACACCAGTCCTGTATGAGACAGCCCTAGCATGTATTTAATATGGATGGTGGGTGTTAGCGCCGAAGTGGTGACATGTAGAGGTGTATGGTATGTAGGAGGACTGCTGGGCCTTGATTGCAGGCTGTGAAGCCTATGCCCAGAGTCGGACACATAAAAAAAAAAAAAAAAAAAAAAAAATCATTCCTCCCAGCACCTTTCCTACTTCATTTATTCTAAACTTCACTTCTGCATCTATTCTTCCATCCACAGCAACATGTGACCCTAGATATTTAAAACAATCTACCTCCTCAAGGAACTCACCATTCAAAACTATATTCATCCCCCTGCCATCTATCAACCTCGTACACTTCATCACTTTACTCTTATTCTCATATACTTTCAATTTCCTCCTTTCACACACCCTTCCTCCTCCTAGACACAACAAATGTGTGAATACATCACAGGCTGCAGGCGTACCAACTGCCTGACCCAACCCACACTCTTTTACTGTTGCCAATAATGCCGTACCTCAAGAGACAGGTGTATAACTGAATGTGTGTCCAACAAGACTGGAGTGGATCTGGATATTATAGACGTGCTTGGTGAATCCTACTAATCTGTTTGGGTGCATGGCAGACAAAGTATATCAATTATTAACCGAAAGTTTGTAAAATGGAAGCAGGAGGTAGTAGAATGGGAAACCGAAAATAAGATGGAAGATTTAAGTGAATGAGGATAGAGGACTTATGGCAGCAGAGAGCACTGGCAAAGGAGTGGTAATGGAAGGCTTTCAGGCTCAGATTCACGAAACAACAAACATATGATCACCCACTCGTGAGATGTTTTTTTTTTTTCTTTCTTTTAAGATGCGGAAGAGAATGGGAGAGATTTAACATTCGCCTTTCTGCGTCTTTGCTACAAAATAAAATAATAATAATAATAATAATAAATAAAAGAAATATGACTAGAGGCCCCCCCCCAAAGGGAAGAATCACACCAGCCACGAGCCGATACATATCTAGCTCGGCTCAGAATATGACCTTGACCTTGAATTACTTTCACCAATTTCGAACTCGTAGGAGACTCTCATCCCTCCTACACACTTGTTAAATTTTGTGATGACATCTTTGAGCAGTTTCGAAATTATCGTGGTAACAGCATACAGACCTTGACCTACTTTCACCAATTTCGAACCCCTAGGAGATCTTCATCCCTACTACAAACCTGTAAAATTTTGTGATATCTTGAACGGTTGTGAAGTTATCGTGCTATCAGTCACACAGACAGGCAGACAAACTGAAAACAATCCTTGTAGGAGACTTTCATTCCTACTATACACCTGTAAACTTTTGTGATGATATGTTGAGCTGTTGCGGTTATCGTGATAACAGACAGACTGACCTACTTTCACAAAATTCGAACTCGTGATCGATTTTCCCCTACTACACACCCGTTAAATTTTGTGATATCTTGAGAGGTTGTGAACCTATCACACACACACACACACACACACACACACACACACACACACACACACACAAACTGAAAAACAATACCAGCTTCGCTATCGCAGCTGGTAATCATGTGATAATTTTCAGTGGTAACTGACATGTTTTCTGCAGGAAGGCCAAGAGATATGAAGGCATTTCTTTCTCCAGTATAAAAATAAACTAACCTTTGATAATTCTCTCCTCGTAACTAAGATTGGCTTTTGCAATAAGAGAAAGAGACAGGGAGATTATTGTACACTCCTAGTCCTTCATGCCAAATTCAGTTATGTGAGGAAGCTGACAGTAACTTTTTGAATCCACCTTGAGTTTTTGATGCAACTGAACAGGATGACGTTTGGACATGTGCCTCTAGCAATGGCCATATAACTTGGTTATCTGCCATTCACTCATGTAGGCCAATATGATTTTTGGTTACCCTTCTCATGGCCGGGACAACACGCAGATTGGCCTGGGAAGAAGGTAGAGTCCCGGAGGACTGGAAGGCATGCATAATTATTCTTCTGTACAAAGGAAAATAAGAGAAAGTGTGTGGTAATCAGAGTGGCATTTGTCTTCCTAATGTAATACAAAAAGAGTATGGTAGGAAACTTATTGCCCGAGTTAGGGAAATAACAGAGGAAATAGTTGGTGAAGAACAGGGGGATTTTAGGAAGGGAAGAGGTTGTGTGGATCAGATATTCATACTTACGTCTTTAGTGGAAAAGTATATAGAAAAGGGAAAGAAGTTGTATGTGGCCTTCATGGATTTGGAGAAAGCATATGACAGGGTGGATAGACATGGAATGTGGAAAATATTAAGAATATATGGAGTAAATGGGAAGTTGTTGAATGCCGTGAAGAGTATGTATGAGGGTGCTAAGGCTGCAGTGCGTGTGGATAGTGTTTTGAGTTATTTTTTTTTTCGTCTGAATGTTAGATTGAAACTGGGATGTGTCATGTCTCCATGACTGTTCAGTCTGTATATGGGTGGGGGTTATAAATGAGATACAAGGTAGGGTGGTGAATGTTGGAACAGCTTTAATGAGACAGGTAAAGTTTGGAAACTCCCTGTACCGTTGTTTGCAGATGATACAATATTGTTAAGAGAAGACAAAGAGGAACTGCAGGGCTTGGTTAAGGAGTCTGGGAGTGTGTAAGAAGCAGAATCTAAAGGTGAATGTTGGGAAGAGCAAAGTTATGGTTTTCGAAGTTGCAGGATGTACAGTGATGTTGGATGATGAGGAAACGAAAAACATAAGGGCATTAAACTACTTGGGCAGTGTGATGAGTAAGGATGGAAGTTTGGAGGGTGAAGTGCTTGACATGGTACAGCAAGTATGAAAGGTTGCTGTGATAAGAAAGAGGGAAGAGAGCATGAAAGTAAAAAGGTTACTGCATGACAATATTGTGATACCAAATCTAATGTATGGAAGTGAAACTTGGACCTTGTTGGAAGGACACAAATCAAGAGTGAGAACAATGGAAATGAGTTACGGTATTTGAGAAAAGCATTTAGAGTTGCATGGAGAGATACTGACAAATGAGGAGGTGAAGAAGCATTGTGGTGTGGAAGTAGATGTGATTGAAAGTGTTTGGAGAAATACAATGAGGTGGTTTGGCCATGTGGTGAGGATGGAGATCGTGAGACAAACGAGACTAGTGTATGTGAGTGGAGGAGGGTGAGAGGGAAGGGAGGCCAGGGACATAACAAAGGGATGTTTGGACAGGTGTATGAGAGAGAGGGGTGTGATGTGGGAGCAGGGCAGTGAAATGGAGGGGGACAGGGCGACATGGAGGCGGTTTGTTTGTGGCCACCCTTTACGGATTAAGGTGTCTGGCAATAGACATATAGACGGACTATACTTATTTACCTTAACCTAGTCCAGATTTTCGTTCCTTTGCAGGTTCTCTCACTACTTTCTTACTAGTATATATCATAATTAAGTATTCATATATTTTTACAACTCGGCATTCATGATGGAAATGTGGAAATTTTAGACCAGGTAAAAAGGGTACTGTAGTCATTTCTTCTGATGATGAAATTTCAAAGTAATAGAATATAGTACAGCCTCATGAATGAAGATGGAAAGGGTTGTGATCAAAAGCAGGAGTGACAATGAAAAAAATTAAACACTAAGTTCATGGAAAAAAGGGGGGAAGGGGGAGCATGACCATGAAGGACGTAGACACATTTCTCCCCTCATTGCTTGATCATGACATATGTATTGTATAGGCTGAAGAGGCCTGGTCGGTGGGCCAGGATTGCAAGATATCTTGTTCCCTTGAAAAATCTTGTCGCCTTTGATTTGCATGTGTGCCGTTGGCTGTCAGATATACGCCTGATGTATGAATCATTCACTCTTTAGCTCTGGGAGAGTAACCTTACCCAGCCTAACGTAACCAAACCTAGCATAACCAGCTAAGAGTTCTTCTCTCCCAATTTAGAGAGTGAATGATTCGTATGTCTGGCAGGTACCTGGCAGCAGACAGCTCATGTTTAAAGTAAAGAGGACAAGATTTTTCAAGGGGACAAGATATCTTGCTACATTGGCACTTGGGTGCGACTGGAAACGAGCCAGATATCACTTACTATTTAATTATTATTAACCCATCATGTCCGGGTGACATATGTATACATGCTCTAGTAATTCATGCCATTGTTTGAATATTCAGTTGATTACATCCACCACATGCAGCCACTGGCAACCCTTCATCACACATTCCAGTCGTGCTTCAATTACTTGCTTACAATTGCGGACAGATGACTCAAGGCCACCTGCCCCACCTTCGTAGTCGTGGAATGGTACACATCTCATCTGGCAACAGTGGTGTGGCAGAGTCCTGATTCGACATTCAGGGGCTTGGTTTGCTGCTGGTTTGAAACAGACGTTTCTACGTTCCTAGCCCCGACTGGTTTTCTCAAATTTGTATGTATCATAGGAAACTATACATTTACAATGCATTTGTGCGTTATAACATGTCATTTAAAACATAATATGATTCCAGAGCTCAAAATTAAAATGCAACAGAAGAAACGCTGCTGTCTCCTAGGACCACGGGAATACTCTTATATTTTCGAACTGAATAATGCTTGGTAGCAAGTCATTATGAAGAGTCTTACTGTGGCAATGGAAAATCCCTACACTGCTTGTCATAGGTGTTAGAAAAGGAATGACAGTTTATGCAGGATGGCTCGCTTTAAACTAACCCCTCCTCTTTCTATATAGAATCACACTACTGTCAAAATTTATGGCACCTGATGAAACAAAGTCCCGTTTACATGCTGGAACGAATGAGGTGAGTGTAAGAGAACACACCCATCTCCCACTTCAAGTCCCATGTGGTTGTATGTCCTAGTGTCCTTCATGTGTATCGTAGGCATACATCTGTTTAACAGCAACAATACCGAAATATTGTTATCACCACGCTTTTATTGATAAATTATAAAAATACATTTGAAGCATATTCTTTGTTACATATGTTCATTGGAGACCATAATGCTCATTAATAGGCTGTGAAAAACTCAAAAATGAGAAAGCAATGCAATACATAGTTCCCAACTAAACATTAAGTTTATCAGTATGGACTATATGTTGCTCAGAGTGTTAATGCAAACTTTCCCACAAAATATAGTTTTTTTTCCACAAAATATCTCTAAATGCATAGTGAAATATATCATAAACCTAACATATCTGATGCAATATCTGTGACAAAAATTATCTACTATGATTATATAAACAAAGATGGAAAATATCATGAAAAAATCATATTCTAATATTAATATCCAGTCCAGCCTCCATCCTTGTCCATAACAGCCTGTAACCTTTAGGACATATTAGAAACAAAGTTATATACAAGACGAGGATTGACCTGAAATAATCGCCACTGCTCCTGTGTGTGCTGCACAAGTTGTTGCGTTGTCCTCCCTTGTGCTGGCTCCCACGAGTTCACCATGTTAGCCCACACCCTCAATTGGGTTTAAATCGCAACCCTTACTAGCCAATCAAGCAGCTGTAGGTTTGGATGATCGGTAAACCATTCCTGAACAACGCGGGCCATATGGATGGGAGATCTGTCATGAACGAACAGTATAGGACCAGTAAATGCCGTCTCTTGCAGAGACGGCAAGAAGCTTTGTTCTAAAATCTGGCTGCACTATGGGGTGGTACTACTACTCTGCACCAAGGTTATGTTAGGAAGAATACTGCCACCGTATTCCCTGCGTGTCGTAAAAGGCGACTAAAAGGGACGGGGTGAGGGGACTAGGGACCCCCTCTTCTGTTTTTAGTTCCTAAAAAGAGACAGGCCAGAGAAAGGGATGGGGGATGGAGTTATCCCCGTACCCTGAAGATTGGGTCTATGAATGTGCGTAGATGTAGTACGATTGAGGCTAAAAGGGAGGAGATTGGGAGAATGTTTGTGAGAAGAAAGTTGGATGTGTTAGCTTTGAGTGAAACGAAGATGAAAGGGAAGGGTGAGTCTGTGTTTGGAAGTGTGAATGGAAGATTGTCAGGTGTTGATAGAGGAAGGGCAAGAGAAGGTGTGGCCTTGTTAGTGAGTCTGGAAGTACAGCAGTGTGTGATTGAATGGAAGGAGGTGTCATCGAGACTGATGTGGGTAAACGCGAAATTTGGACGTGAGTTGTGGGTGTTTGTGAGTGCATATGGGCCTGGTAGTGAAAGGGATGAAGAAGAGAGGGAGTCTTTCTGGAATGATGTTGATGAGTGTCTGCAGAGTTTTGGAGTGAATGTGAATGTGGTAATGATGGGAGATCTCAATGATAGAGTGGGAAATGTAGCAGTTGAAGGTGTAGTTGGTATGCATGGTGTGCCTGGAAGAAGTGAAAATGGGGAACGAATGATAGGGATGTGTGTTGAGCGAGAGATGGTGATTGGAAATACGCTGTTTGAGAAGAAAGATATTTATAAGTAGACATGGGTGAGACAGGAGGGTGGAAGGGTTCTTGATAGAGCTTTGATGGACTACCGTATGTGGTTGTGTCTAGGAATGTAATAGGAAGATTGTTGGATGTGAGAGTTCTGAGAGGGGAGGGTGGAGGTATGTCTGACCACTACCTGGTGGAGGTAAAGTTAAGAATAGGTAAGAGATGGGTGAGAGCTAGGAGAGTTAGGTGTGGCAGGGAGGTTTTGAAAGTGAGTGAGTTGGATAAAAGAGAGAAAAAGATAGAGTATCAGGAGAAATTGAAAGATGAGTAGAACGCAGTGAAAGATCAGGAAAATGGCAGCGTGGAGGAGGAATGGCAGTTGTTTAAGAGTGCTGTGGTGGGGCATGCAGAAGAGGTGTGTGGTGTGAGACGTGTGGGTGGTGGTGTAAGGAAAGGAAGTGAATGGTGGTCCGAGGAAGTAAGTATGGCTGTGGCTGAGAAGAGACGTGCATATGAAGTGTGGCTGCCGAGGAAGGATGAGGTGTCATATGAGAGGTATAAAGAAAAGAAGAATAGGGTGAGAAGGGCTGTGCGTGTTGCTAAAGTGGCAGCAGATGAGAGGTGGGGTAGGCAGCTGACTGAGAATTTTCAACAGAAAAAGAAAATATTCTGGAACTAGGTGAAAAGGGTGCGAAAGGGAGAGTCTGGGAAGGAAGAGCGAGTAAAAGCAGAGGATGGAAGGATGTTAACTGAGATGGATGCAGTAAGGAATAGATGGGCAGAGTATTTTGAAAGATTGTTAAATGTAGAGGAGGAAAGGGTGGCTGAGATTGTGGCGGATGGAAGGGTGCAAGGAATAAATGTGTTGGGAGAGTTGAATGATTCTTTAATCACGAAGGAGGAAGTGGAGAAGGCAGTAAAGGAGATGAAAACAGGGAAAGCTGCAGGTATGGATGGGTGTGCTGTGGAATGCCTGAAGGGTGGTGGAGTGACTATCGTTGACTGGTTAGTAAGATTGTTGAATGTGTGCTTTGTGAAAGGTATGGTGCAGAGTGACTGGGCAAGTGCTTGTGTGGTCCCATTGTATAAAGGCAAGGGTGATAAATATGAATGTACTAGCTTTAGGGGTATAAGTCTGTTGAGTGTTGTAGGTAAGGTTTATGGTAAAGTGTTAATTATGAGAGTTAGAGAGGTACAGAGGGAGTGATTGGTGATGAGCAGTGTGGCTTTAGGAGAGGGAGGGGATGCGTGGATCGGGTATTTGCTGGGAGACAAGTGTGTGAAAAGTAATTAGAGAAAGGCAAGGATGTGTTTTGGGCATTCATGGATTTAGAGAAAGCGTATGATAGAATTGATAGGGAGGCTTTGTGGACTGTTTTAAGATTGTACGGACTTGATGGTAGGTTACTAAAAGGGGTGAAAAGTTTTTATGTAAATAGTAGGGCGTGTGTAAGAGTGGGAAATGCTGTGAGTGAATGGTTTCCCGTGAGAGTGGGGCTGTGACAGGGATGTGTGATGTCGCCTTGGTTGTTTAATATTTATATGGATGGTGTTGTAAGGGAGGTGAATGCAAGAGTTTTAGATGGAGATCTGAGTCTGGTGAATGTTGATGGTGGAGAGTGGAATCTGAAGCAGCTGCTGTTTGCAGATGATACTGCACTGATGGCTGATTCAGAGAGATTGAGACAGTTGGTAGAGGAGTTTGGAAGGGTGTGTGAAAGGAGGAAATTGAAAGTAAATGAGAATAAGAGTAAAGTGATGGAGTGTGCGAGGTTGGTAGATGGTAGGGGGTTGAATATAGTGTTGAATGGCGAGTTGCTTGAAGAGGTAGAGTGTTTTAAATATTTAGGGTCACATGTTGCTGTGGATGGAAGAATAGATGCAGAAGTGAAGTTTAGAATGAATGAAGTAGGAAAGGTGCTGGGAGGAATGAAGAAAGTGTTTAGATGTCGTTCGCTTAGAATGGATGTAAAGAGAAGGCTGTATGAGGGTTTGTGGTACCGACTGCGTTATATGGGGCTGAAACATGGAATATGGGTGTAGGAGAGAGGAAAAGTTTGAATGTAATGGAGATGAGGTGTCTGAGGAGTATGTGTGGAGTGACGCGTATGGATCGAGTGAGAAATGATGAAGTGCAAAGGAGAACTGGAGTTGTTCGAGAGATGGCTGGTAGAGTTGAGCAGAGGGTGTTGGGATGGTTTGGGAATATGGAGAGAATGGATAATGAACGATTGGTGAAAAACATAACTAGATTTGATGTGAGAGGTGTAAGGCTGAGAGGAAGACCACGAATAGGATGGATGGACAGTGTGAAGAGAGCGCTGGATGTGAGAGGGATGTCTGTTGAGCAAGGAAGAGTGGCTGTGCGTGACAAAAATAAATGGAGAGAAATTGTGAATGAATAAATGATGATGCAGCCTGAGATGATATTCTCCCGCATTTGGTCTGATCAGCTAGTCAGGTCAGGTCCGGGTAAGGTGATGGGTCTATTATGATGTGGTAGGGGTAAACCAGCCCTGCTGTCGGGCCCTGCTTCGAAAGTCACTGATTGCACTGCACAGTTGACCCTTGTGCGGTGTGGTGCGGTGAGGATCTGTCCGTTCTCCCCTTTGGGGCTAAGATGCGAATGAATGTGTTTGAATGGATGAGTAAATGGGGAGTGTGTCGTCCTGTCTCGGCTACCTCCCTTTCCTTGGGGGAAGCAGCCCAGGTATATAGATAGATAGATACTTTGCAGCTGTGAAACGTCCTTCAGTATGGGTTTGGCATCCTGCACCGTTGAGACAGACCCAGCCCCACATATTACAAGGTACATGGCCACTGTGTGCTACTTCATGTATGTTGCATCTGTTAACTGTACCATACTCACATGTGCATACACATGTGAGTATGGTACAGTTAGCAGATCTGACCTTTGCCATTTGTAATTACCGTGTTATTATGCTAAGGATATAGTAATCTTGCAGACAGTGACCGTGGGTGGACTGGCACTAAGGTAAGTTGTATATGACAAAGTAGCTATGATTTTATAAAAAAAATTACTAATGAACTTGCATTATCAGGAAATAAAAAATTTTCAGGGAATTCATTAGGTAATGTAAAAAATATATCAACAATTTCATTAAAAACACAGTTACAACTCAATTACTCATGTACTGTATCTACAACATATGCGTTAGTGAATCATAGCAGTACACTTACCAGTTGATGTGTTTCAGCTTAAATCTCCTGTCTTCCCCTTCGTCTCTTCAACAATTTTCTTTGCAGCCTTACCTTGGCCATCACTAAGTGATGGTCCGAGATTCCATTCCCCCAACCCTCTCCACACTCTTGCATCCAACACTTGTCTTCTCATTCGCTCATTCACACACACACATAGTCTATCATTGCCTTTCGTTCAACAAGTTCACCATTCATCCTCCTTATAACCTTCCATGTATACCAGTGGATCATCTTATGCCGAAAGTACAGTAGGTGTTAGCTATTGCTAACCCCTTACCAGCACAGATGTCCAACAAAGCACTACCATTCCCATCTACAGTACTTCAGCTGGCACACCCCACTGACCAACCACTCGTACATTCTCGACTTTGCCATTCATGTCTCCAATCAGAAACACTCCCTCACTCCTCTCAAACTTGTCCATACACGCCTCTATACTCGCCAAAAACTCATCTTTCACTCCTGCCACTCGGTCCTCTGTCAGTGCATACACACAATCGCCCATGCTTGTATACCTACTTTCATCCTTACCCATACAATCCTTGCACCCACTATTCCATACTCCCTTAAATTCTCCTTCCACCTCTTCCTTATCATCAGACATACTTCCTCTCTTGCCCTCTCATTCTCATTAACTCCTGCACATATTCCTAAACCATATTCCATTCTCTCACCCTTTCACCCCTCCATTTCGTTTCAGTCAGTCCACATATATCCACTCTTGCATCCTCAAGCACCTGCACAATCTCTCTCTCTTTCACTTCATCATTCACTCTCACATTCCACGTCCCCACGCTAATGATGTCCTTCGTCCGTTCCTCAGTCGTCAACGTATGGTCCGTCCTGGTCCGAGGTGCTTTATTCGCTTGCTGAGTTAGTTCTTTTTATGGGGTGGGGCACTAACCCACCTCCAACCCTGTTAGTCGCCTCGTACGACAAGCAGGGATACTGGGGGAGTATTCTTGAAACCCTCTACCCCCAGGGGTATAGCTCCACAAGCAGTGGAGCTATACATAAAGTGACCAGATTTATTGGAGCTAAAAGCGGGACGCGCGCGCGCGCGTGCGTGCGTGTGCGTGTGTGTGTGTGTGTAATTCACCGGGTCGGTCAGGATCACGTGATGGTTTGTGATCATCGGCATTTTACCCTCCCGGAAGAGAGCTGAGAACTCATATAGTCCGATCTAAGGGCAAAGCCTTGACCTTCACACACGCACACACCCATCCTCTTGCTCAAGGAGGACAGTGACCACCCGCTTTGTCAGTGAAACTTTTTCGCATCCCGAGCAAGGCGCGAACCCCCGTCTTAGCAGATGCTAGGCGAGAGCGTTACCACTGCACCAGCGAGCGGTGTGTGTGTGTGTGTGTGTAGAGAGAGAGAGACAGACAGAGATAGATATAGATAGATAAAAATATAGACAGATATTGACTAATGTGACAGCGACCGCTGCTGCGCAGCACCACACCCTGAGGCTGCTAATCAAACACTAACGTCTACGAGCTCCGAACATACCAACATACCGTACGGTACAGTGAATGGGTCGACCAAAGTTACCAGCTAGTGAGCATTACAGATTTTATTGTAATAATTCGTTATTTCATTTGGTTAGGATTATGCATAATTTTTCTAATTCATCCTAATTTCATAAAAGGTCATGTTATATCTAATGCAACAGTAAGTTTCGAAAAGCGGGACAATTAAGGAAATTTGTTCAAAAAGCGGGACATTCTGGTCACAATGAAAAAAGCGGGACGGACGTCCAAAAAGCGGGACTGTCCCGCCTAAAAGCGGGACTCTGGTCACCTTAGCTATACAAAACTAACTGCAGTTACACTTAATGCTTGACAACTTTGCCATTTTTACAAGTTCCAGTGATATACAAACTTCAATAACTCTTCACTATTTGCCAACAACACTTCACTGTTTTCACGAGTATGGAAAATATACAAACTACACTGAGATTGCACTGACACTTCACTACACTCAAACTGAACTGAAAACTGACTGAACTTGCTGTAGTCGTTGTTGTTGTTGATGATTCTCTCCTCAATACGAGGAGACCGGGCCTTGCTGTAGCCCGGTTGGTGGTGGTGGTCTTGGGTAAAGGTAAGGGGGAAGACAGGGCCTGGGGAATGCCCAGCACACACGCCCTGTCTCCTGGCTGAGTTGCGGTGTGTGTGCTGTAGTCTTTTCCCTATCCTTATAATTATAAGCTCGTATTACCCTAGAAACTTCTACATTCTATGAGAAATACAGTTGCCAACTCAGAGACATCCAAGACATGCCAGAGTTTCTTTCACTGCACAACACTCAAAATTATTTACCATATGAACTTCAAGTAAAATACAAAATTTAACTAGCAGTCACATAAATAAAACATTATAAAGAAAATGAGCAGAAAAACTGATGCATAACTTACGAAATAACTATGCTTACAATAGCAGGCTAACTGGCAACTCTAACTCGTAACGGTAAAATACCAGGAACATGGAGAAACGTCCAGACTATCCAACTAGCAAATCCCGCTTCTTAACAATATGTCTACCTATCTATCTATCTATCTATCTATTTATATCTATATCTATCTATCTATCTATCTATCTATCTATATATATATATATATATATATATATATATATTGCCAGACGCCACAACCCCGTAAGGGGTGGCCATTTGACTTTGAGTTATTTGTTTTACGGGGAGGGGCACTAACCCTCCATCAACCCACTTGTTGACACGTAGGGAGGACGCATGGTTTGGTTATATTGTTACCACCCAGCGTTGTAAATGGTTTCTTGGCTTACAGGAAACATTTGGCTTGTCACTCAATGTAAAGCCACATGTAAAGGAAAGAAAAGCAATAAGAAGTGACAGGAAAGATGGGAGAAATAGGAAGAGAGGAGGGCAGGCACAGAAAAAGAATGATAAAGGCTAAGGAAGAAGTAGGCAGCACTACATCAATTGAGTGGTGCTTCCTACTTCTTCCTTAGCCTTTATCATTCTTTTTCCGTGTCTGCCCTCCTCTCTTCCTATTTCTTCCCTCTTACCTGTCACTTCCTATTGCTTTATATATATATATATATATATATATATATATATATATATATATATATATATATATATATATATATATGATTAACTTTTTAGCTTCCACCGTATGAGATATGGTGTCAATAAACTTGACGTACAATAAACTTGAATAAAATGCATAATTCATCATCTCTGACACTGTTAAAACAGTCTGGTGTGGTGAGGCACTTTAATGTTATATTCCCATTAGAATCTGATGACTATTCAGTTAAGAATTTTTTTTGTACTTTTAAGTAGGAGAACTTTTGGAATTCAATCAATACGTGGCTAATCAGCCTTTCTCCCGAGTTATATGGAAGTACCGTTAGTAAAATGCAAAACTCATTATCATGTAAGGGCGATAACACACACTCTCAATGCGGACCTTCTTCATTACCGAAGAGGGATAATGTGAATATATGCATTTGGTGGCAGCAAATTGCAAAAGTTTTCATTATACCGTCTGAGCAAATTTCTCCTACATTTATCAGAGACGAGGAGGATTTGGCGTCTGTCTTGAAGGTGAATAATGTGATTTCTCTGTGGCATGATGAAAGTGCAAAATTTATGTTTTCATTCGTAGTAGAAAGTGCAAAATTTATGTTTTCATTCGTAGTAGAAAGTGCAAAATTTATGTTTTCATTCGTAGTAGAAAGTGGAATCTTGTTGATGTTTATAGGCATTGTGCCTTGAAAATAAATGAAGACAGAGGTAACATGATGATTGCTGAGAAAGAAGGTGGCTCCCAGTGACTTGCTCTGGTGAAAGGAGAGAGACTTGGACTGGTGAGAGAGTTTATGTACCTGGGTGCAGTGACAGAAAAGAAATTAGAATGAAAAAGAAGTGGAGGGTTGAGTGGCACAGGAAAGGAAAGTGTATGGCACTATAAAATAATGGTCCTAGCATGACAGGCGCAAGAGGACTACATGAAGCTATATTGGTGTGGTAATTAACATAGTGGTATGAGACATTGGCGTGGCATGAAAATAAGAAACAAGTGGTGCTAGGCACAACAAACCTCACCTGACAGCAGTTTTTTATTTTCAACTGTTTCAAGTTATATTCCTCTGAAAATTCGTAACCTTGCTTTTGACCTTTCAAGGTTACTTAGTCAAAGGTCATGGTGCTTAATGAAAACCCACAAGAGACTTCCTCTATCTTGATAATAGTGAATATTTGTATCTTCAGCCAGTTTCGAGTTATAGCCTCCTGAATGTCCGTGACCTTGAGTTTGACCTTTCAAGGCCACTTAATGTCAAAGGTCATGGTACCAATTAAAAACCTATATGGGACTCCCTATATGTTGATAATCATAAATATATCTCTGTCTTCAAAGAGTTTTAAGTTGTAGCCCCCTGAAAAACCGTGATCTTGAGTTTGACCTTTCGAGGTCACTTAAGGCCAAAGGTCATGGCACCAATTAAAAACCCATATGGGGCTTCCTATATGTTGTTAAGAGTAAATATCTAGCTGGAACCAGTTTCAAGTTAAAGCCCCTTGAATATCCGTGACCATTAGCTTAACCTTTCAATGTCACTCAGGGTCATAGGTCTTGGTGCCAAATGAAAGCCCATATCGGAGTTCCTGTATACTGATAATAGTAAATATCTCTATCTTCAACTGCTTCCAAGTCATATCTGTCTAAAAATCCTTGACCATTTTGACCTTTCAGGGTCAGTCAGTTACCTCCAAAATTTAATCACTTTCTTTTCGGACCAGTGCCTACATATCCTGAAAGTTTCATGCAATTTCATCCAGCCGTCTTTTCCTTAATATTGGTAACAAAGAAACAAAGAAACTCGACCAAAAACAATACCTTGCCGGACTCCGTCCGGGCGATAATCAAGAAATAGGTAAGCGTAAATGGGGTTGTAGAGGAATGTGTATGGAGTAAGGAGAATGAATAGGATGAGAAATAATGTAGTTTGTGAAAGATGCACGTAAGGAGGTCCGTGAACATCAGAGATGAGAGTGCACCTACCTGTAGATGGTATGGAAAGATTGGATATGAACAGGGTGGTGAAATGGTTATATATGAGTCAGTATGAAGAAGAGGGGAGGCGTGGAAGGTGAAGATCAAGGCGAATGGAAATGGGTAATTAATGTGTGAGAAAGAGAGAAATGGAGGCTGAGAGATTGTTATAGTTTTAGGGGGCCCTCTTGTAATGAAGGTTTGGAATCAGTTTCCATTTCCTTCTTTTGGTAAGAGAACACGAGTATTAAAACTCCTGATAAACCTGTTGCCATTAGGCAGGTCTGGAAAAAGGTCTCATAGTGAAGTGGTTGAATACCCATCCAACTATTATTTTGAAATAATGATGCCATGTTCAGCAATAAACTTTTAAATAGCATGGTTACTTTTATGCTAATCTCTGTGCAGGCAGGTTTACTCTACTGGTCATCAGTTGCACGATGAGGTAGGAGCGTGTCTGTGTTTTCTTACACTCGTCGGATATGATGAAAGGAGGAGTGGGTACAACACTAAGAATACTTCTTTTATCACATTTTTTTCTGGAATTTCATTGGTCTTCATCACCATCATCAACAACACCATCATCATCACCCAATTTTCTAAGTGAACGTGGCTGGGCAGATGTAAAACAAGGCTCTGCGATTTCATGAGAAACAAAATTTTACACCTTAATGCGTCCCGGTCTTTTCTTCCCTTTCTATTAGTCATATGACTGCTTACATTACAAGTGCTAGTCCATGAAATTGCCACATCCCCACATTAAAGGTATTTATTACCATGCCTCCGCCCACGTATGGTGAAGGAGGCATTATGTGATTAGTCTGTCTGGGTGCGTGTGTGAGTATGTGCATCTGTAACATTACTGGGGCGTGATATCTTCTGAACTCATCAAAGGATTTCCAACAAACTTTTTTCAGTGATGATATATGAGATGATGAACTGATTAGGTCAGCTAGGTCAAGAGGTCAAAGGTCAAGGTCATCTTTGGCCAACTTAGTTCATCTTTGTGGGTGTGATATCTCCTGAGCCCTTCAATGGATTTCGACCAAATTTGTATCAGTGATACAGTATGAAGGGGTGATGAACTCTTAGGTCAAGAAGATCAAGGGCTTAATGGTAAAGATCATTTGACTTAGCTTATCCTTGTGGGTGCGATATATCCTGAACATCTCAACAAATTGTAACAAAAAATTTCTGAGTGATCCAGTATGAAGGGACGATGAACTGGTTGGGTCAGCAAGGTGAAGGTCATATGGGCTTGGGCGCGATATCTCCTGAAGCCCTTGTCGGATTTCGACCAAACTTTTCGTGATAAAGCATGAAAGGACGTTGAACTGTTTAAGTCAGCAAGGTCGAGGGGTCAAAGGTCAAGGTCATGTAAGGCCGACTTGGTTTATCTTCAGTCTCATTTCAACTTTCAGTGAAATCCTGTCATGGAGTTTGTATGGCGAGTCCATGCTTAAGACTTGGCCGAGGCTCACCGAGTGATGATTTGTGTCGGCAGATCGGGGCCTGAGTTCTCGGCGTTTCATTATTGTTATTATTAGTATTATATTATTATTATTATTATTATTATTATTATTATTATTATTATTATTGTTATTATTATTATTTCAGTGAAGTGGAGAGACCAGCGCCCTGCTCCAACCATCTTTGTCCAGTTGCCTTTTAAAATACATTGAGTATGTGGTTGAATAATCTATCTCTCTATCTGTCTATCTATTGCCAGATGCCTTAATCCCGTAAGGGGAGGCCACAAACAAATCGCCTCCATGTCGCTGTTCCCCGCCATTTCACTGCCCTGCTCCAGCTCACACACCCCGCTCATATACCTCTCCACTCCATCCCTCCATCTCGTCCTTGGCCTCCCCCTCCCTCTCCCCCCTCCACCTCACTCACATACACTCTCTTCGTCAGTCACCCACTTTCCATCCTCTCCACATGGCCAAACCACCTCAGTGTGTTTCTCCTAACGCTTCCTATCACATCCACATCCACACCACAACAGTCCATCACTTCCTCATTTGTCAGTCTGTCTCTCCATGTGACTCCACATGCTCCTCTCAAATAACTCATTTCCTCTGGTCTCACTCTTGACTTGTGTCCCTCCAACAAGGTCCAATCTTCACTTTCATATGTTAGAGTTGGTATCACAGTACTGCCATGTAGTAGCTTTTTCACTTCCATGCTCACTTCCCTGTTTCATATCACTGCTTTCAAGGAACCAGCAACCTTTCTTCCATGCTGCACCTATTCAAGCACTTCACCCTCCAAACCTCCATCCTTACTCATCACACTACCCAAGCACTTAAACGCACTCACATTCTCCTTTTCCTCCTCATCCAATCTCACTATACATTCACTGACTTCACTTCTTTCGAAGACCAGTACAGGGAGTTTCCAAACATTACCCTCTCTCGCTAGGGCCAGTCCAACGTCTGTTGCCCTACCTTGTATCTCTTTCATAACCCCATCCATGTACAGATTGAACAACCATGGAGACATGATATCCTTGTTTCAATCCAACCTTCAAATAAGAAAATTCACTCAGTTCACTATCCACACGCAGTGCAGCCTTAGCACTCTCATACATACTCATCACGCCCTTCAACAACTTCCCATCTACTCCTTATATTCTCAATACTTTCCACAATCCTTGTCTATCCACCCTGTCATATGCTTTCTCCAAATCCATGAAGGCTACATACAGCTTCTTTCCCTTCTCAAGAAACTTTTCTACTAAAGATTTAAGTTATGAGTATCTGATCTACACAACCTCTTCCCTTCCTAAAACCTCCCTGTTCTTCTCCAACTAATTCCTCTGTTATTTGCCCAACGCTGTCAGTAAGTATCCTACCATATACTTTTCGTATTACACTAAGAAGACAAATGCCCCTATGATTACCACACACTGCTTTTTCCCCTTTTTGAATAATGATATACCGAATAAATTACGTTATTAGTTTTTAGCATCATCCTGTGATATTATACTAATATCTCGTAATTTCTTCATATGAATAAGAATTTAGCTTGGACAGTCATGATTTGTATGATACTATTGTACGTTTACATTCATACTTTTTGCATTAGCTTGTATGTGGGGAAAATATAACTTGATTTTACATATAGCGTCCTCTTCTTTCATCACATGACTGTTAGGAATATCACTGGTGCTTATTACTCAGTGTTTTAGAAGAGATTCAGTCAACCTGTTTCCAGTGAACGTGGTACCAGAGTTTGTTAATACAGTAGTTCCTTGAAATCAGACATATGGAATGACAGTATAAAAACTTTCGTATACTATCCTATCCAATCCTGTTAAACTACAACAATGAACACATTGGTAAGGTTGGAAGGGCATGGTAGAGAGATGTGTCCATGGAAGTAGAATTGATATTTGTGTGTGTGTGTGTGTGTGTGTGTGTGTGTGTGTGTGTGTGTGGAGGCGGAGGGGGAGAGTTTGTAATCAGACATAAGCTTCGTCCTTATTATTCACAGGGATAAAAGATTCTGTCTACAGTGCTTGAAATCGGTAAGCGTTTATCCACAGTCAAACTATCTGACTTGAAAATAGTGGCTGTGTGTAATGAAGAGGCAGGCAGACAAACAAACAGTGCATTACTACAGAAACAGTCACGTCATAATGCTTAATTGATTTGTTCGTGTTACAGGTATGAGGAGACGTGAGGGCAGCATCAGCGTCAACATGAGGGGCGGTGTCGATAGTGCTGTTGTGCTTTTTTGTGCAGCTGTGTCCGCAATATTGTCACCCCTCCCTGGTCAGTACTATCCATCGTTGACAACACACACACACACACACACACACACACACACACACACACACACACACACACACATACACACGCACACACACACACACACAGTATTTTTAAGAAATGCTTTGTCATACTGGTATATGTTTCAGTTTTTATTGTTCTACTTTTTTTAAGAAGTAAGGTGTTTTACCATTGTTTTTCTGTATGTACGAATTCATGTGTTTAAATTGTCTGTTTGATATAAGTTCTGTTTTGTAGGGATTCAAGCACAGTACATTACTGTATCGTGTTGGAAGTTCCTCTTCTGTTTCTCTGTAGTCAAGTATTTTAACCTATTAGGTCTGATTAAACTATTAATTTCTACTTTTGATTTTAAGGAGGCAAGTGTTCCAATTAGGAAAACCATGCATCAGGTCTTTTCTAGCTGTATAGCTCCATTGGGGTAATAAGTGTATGGTACTACAATATGGTTTCTCTTAACACTGGTGAAGGTTTAGTACAAGAAAATGTCTTCATAAAAGTGACAAAAAATCGATTTACATCATAAAACTCCGATTTAGATAAATATAATCGTTTTCTTTTATTTTTTTAATCAGATAATTTTTCCAGGCGTAATTTGTCCTTTCCTAGACAACTTCAATGACAGGTTATCAATACTTCTTCGCAGATCTCCTCGTTACAACCAACCAACTTCGTCTGGATGGTTTGGTCAACATGGCGGAGTCTCTTGCTCCGGTATTTTTCCCTTTAAGTCCTGTAATAGCAACATTACCCCCGAAAGAACCAACATGCCTGTTGCTGTTGCTTTCCTTTCAATTTATTTGTACTTCTGTACTCAACACGCAGTTCATTCTTCCACCAGTGCAATGCCACCTTAAACAATCCATACACAGCGCATTCATCCACTGTATTGCTGTGTCATACAACCCATACTCAACCTATTACCGGTATGCCCATCGTATGGCCCTCATAACCCATACACATCATATTCTAGCTAACTGTAATGTTGCATCTCACTCCACCACACTGTTTTTATTAACTCATCCTACCTCCACTTACCCACCTCTATCTCAGTGGGGATGGAGGGACGGAGTTGGAAATACTTCAAGACTAAAGAAGGTTTTGCTTAATGTCATCACTACGATAACTTTCTTCTTGCCGTTATAGCTGATAATTTCTCAGCGTATTAGAGTTCCATGGTGGTAAAGGCGATAGTGCTTCCAACTTCTCCTCCTGCAATGTGCTTCCAGATCTGAATAAAGCCATTTAGAATTTTAAAGTATATATAGGAAGAGTAAATTATATAGATAGATAGATAGATATAAATAGATAGATAGATAGATAGATAGATATAGATAGATAGATAGACAGATAGATAGATAGATAAATAGATAGATATACAATATAGACTTTCACAATCTGGCGAGACTACATCCCTTTGTCTTCAACCTGGCATCCTCCCTCCAAAACCCAACATTCGTTTATCGCTATTGAATTGAACATTAACATATCATATTTAAAATACGAATCGTGAGGAAGAGTTGCATGAGATTCTACTTACCTGAAGCAAATTCTGATCTTTCTTTGTTCCCTTCTTTCTGCCCATTTTTACTAGCATCCCATGACGAAAGGATCGATTTCTAAATTGAAGAAGTGCTGCCTCCTCTTCGCTTTCATCGTACTCATACTATACGAGTATTTTTTCCTTCCATCCCTTAGTGGGCGGAGGGACGGAGGCAGAGATCCTTCAAGCCCTGGACGAGGCAGCAGCCGAGGGGTCGTGGGGGTACGTGCCATTAAGTGGACCGTACATAGATGCACATCACTCTGGCAATGTCACAGCCAGGGTTGGATCCACGGCTGTACTCAATTGTAGGATACTATACATTGTTGGCAAACCGGTAAGAATGAGATGAATGCGTTTTTCTGATTTCAGGAGATTCGTTTCGTACAGTAAATGACACGAAAGAGTAGCTATTATCAGAATGCAGAAAAAAAATTATTTAATTTACTCTCTTCCTTCTTCATTCTTCTGTCATTGTTCTGTTACAGTGGGTAAGTTAGTTCTTGGAAAAAGTAGTAAATTTGGAGGCTTTGTCATACATCAATTATATATTTACTCATCTTTCATTTTCCCTTCACAGAGGGTTGATTAGATCGTGGAAGAAATAAAAAAATAGCACTCAGAGAGTGTAACACCTCTTACTAATAATTATCCAAGGGCTTAATGTTTTACTCTCGCTGTGAAATTAATGTTTGACCAGTGGTGTACATATTCAAGTTACTTAACTCTTGCCTGACAACCATGCAACAAATTTGGTCCATGTTGGATCGAAGCAAACTGAATTAACTTTGTCCTCTGACTCTGACCTTTGACTATTGTTATCAAAATCGAACCTCTTTATCCTTGTCTGATTCCCATTAAAGACTGCTTAAACTATAGAGTAGAACATCTAATCATTCCTTGTGACCATGACCTCGAGCAAGTTATTCTCTAAGACTAAGGCCCCAGTCACACTGCAGGTACGACTTATGGCAAACCACCCGTAACCTGTAAGTCGTGGGTGGTTTTGGTGAGGTTTACGACCGGTCTTCATGTCTTTCGGTCTAGCCACAGGCCACCATGGTGACCAGAAAATCGTCACGAGGTTTTTCGTGCTGCATGAAAAACCTCCCCACGACTACCGATTTCGTGGCACGGAAGCTGTCCGGTGGGCGGCTGGACTGCATCTAGCCGGCTTACGGACTGCGACTGCTCGACAACACCTGATTTTTAATTGGTGGTAGCCATGCAGATGGAGGCCGGTCGCTGCCTGCTCTGTTTGGAGGCCGTCCGCACTCCGTCAAGACGATGAATGGACTGTGGAGGTATCCGTCCACAAGCCTCCTGTCCGGGGTGGTGGTTGAAGTCTGGCCGCCGTCCAGCCGGCGATTGGTCGAATGACAGGTGGTGGGCTGGACCAAGACCAGCCACCGGGCAATCCTCGTCCGGTGTCGGTCCAGTGGTCGTGATCTAAACTGCGACAGGATGCGGACTGGCCGCTGTTTGTCGGCGGCCTGCCGACGACCGGCCGGCCACCTGTCGGTGTCTTGACTTGTGTATACCTGGCCATGGTCGCTGTTTGGCCGCACACTGGATAGACGCTGGACGGACACTGGTCGACCACTGGTAGCTGATCGGTGGCACGACTGCTCGGAGACCTCCATAGTCGGGGACTGGTTTCGCGATTTTCAGGTTTGCGACAAGTCGTACCTGCAATGTGACTGGGGCTTAATGCATTTATTCTTGCTGTACCTTAAATCTTTCACGAAACTTGGTCTATACTGGATAAAAACTGTTTCCATTCAATTAGTCATGTGACACTGACATACTACCTGTTCTAAAAAAAATGTTCAGCCTGATGACTGATTATCAAACCTTCCACCAAGTATGGTTAACATGATACGAAAAATACTTTAGTTATATGTTTTCATTTGGTCATATTCTTATGTTGCAACATGAGCCTGATATTTGACTTAGTATAATGATTATCGAGTTTCTTCTTCCCTGCATTATCCTCAACCATTCCACCAGGTTTGGTCGAAATCGAATCAGAACTTTAATTTGGTGCTGAATATGAGTTTGACCTTTGACATTATCATGTGAAATTCGCCATTAACGGCTCTGTCTAAATAGCAAATAATTTGGTTCATGTCTTACAATGCACTATCCCACAAAAATCTGGTCTAAGTTTGCAAATAAACTTGTTAAGTTGACCTTCCTATGTGGCTTTTGACTTACTGTACAAAAAAAAAAAAAAATAAAGGCCAACCCTAAAATTATTGCTCAACTCTTTCACCTACTCTGCTGTAAATCAGGGGAAAAATGTTTCAGTTATTTTGCAAAAACAGACACACACGTGTCGAACTTTGACCTTGGCGTCTGACCATGACATTTGGCTGACTATTTTCAGAATTGTATGGCTATCTTCATACTTCACTTTCACTCATTCTCCAGAGTTTGATTTAAATAGGTTAAATAAAAAATTAAATTCAAAGTGACCTTGCTGGGACAGTTTTGTTTCACTCTCTTAGCTCTGGCCTGTTTTTCTCAAAATAGATCAATCCCTTGCGGTCCCTCCATGCCTTCACAAAGTTTCGTTCATATCAGATAAAACCTTTTTGCTTTGTCTATACAAACACACAAACCCACCCACTCACAGCCACACTCACTCACTGACACTCCCAAAACACACACACACACACACACACACACACACACACACACACACACACACACACACACACACACACACACACACACGCTCGCGCGCGCGCGCGCGTACGTGCGTGTGAAGCAAAAACATAACACTCACTTTTTAATGAAATGCGATATTTATCCAATAACATATTCAGCCTTTCCATTCTTTTCATTCTCGCTACCCATTCGACAGGTATCGTGGATGCGATCCAGGGACCTACATTTGTTAACTGTAGGTCGCTTTACGTACACGAGCGACGACCGGTTCAAGGCGGTGCACCAATCAGGGTCCCAGGACTGGCTGCTCAAGATCCACTACGTACAGGAGCGAGACGCAGGCCAATATGAGTGTCAAGTGGCTACAACACCGCCTATTGCACATCCCATCTGGCTTTCTGTTGTAGGTATGTTCAACGAAAAAATTATACTGACACTTCATGATCGGATGTGGTGATATTTTTGTGACAACAATGTGGTGCCCACAGTAAAAGAGAATGAGAAGGAAAGATCCCCTCTGATGATCCGTACGATGGAAACATACAGAAGACAGGAGATCAAGGGGAAGCTTTTGCTGATGATGGTACAGTCTCCCTAAAGCCAGGTATTACTTCTTCCGAAAACTTGGTGTGTATGTCAGGGTGAAAACAATAGCACACTGTTTTACTTCACATTCTGGGATTCATTTCTCGCTATAACTTGTATTATGTCTGACAGTCAGAACGCTTTACCCAAGCATAACCAAATGAAATGCAGTGATGTTATATTTTTATCTCGGTCTGAATGATCGAAGTACATTAGGTGTGATGATAAATCTTACTCAGTTCTTTGTGTGAAATCGCGATTACACTGTGGAAAAATTGTGGGGTCGAGATATTTTTTTTCTATATGAGTTAACTCGTACAATGACACTGAGTATTTTTTACCAGTCTTTCTAAGTCCTTTCATCTCCCTTTCGATTTCACAGTCCGTATGACATAATTTATCCCCTGGGCCCGGACACTGTTGCTGAGCAAACTTATGATTCGTCTCATATTCTAATGTTCAAATGACTGTGTGTCTCTTTTCGTTTTCTTGTGTTCCCGTATTTCTATGTCCTTATATCTTCGTGGTCTCACGTCCTCCATAGGGAAAGCGAAGTTTTGATAGGCTTGTGTTCTAATGTTCATGTATGCTTACGTTCTTCCGTACTTACGTCATTGTCTGTTCATGGTG
>NC_137003.1:34667866-34680366 GCF_032717465.1 Coenobita brevimanus | reverse complement strand
TTTATTGCTTTTAATTGATCCTCTAGATATTTCTACAAGAACAAACACAGGGAAACTGCGCCTCCCCACTCTAGAGCAGGAGACTATATTAAATGCGAGTGGGAAAAATGAGCAATACCACAATATGAGCTAGAAACTTTCAGCACTCACAACTGGTATGATAAAGTTTTTGACAAGAACCTCTTCCACCTTGAGAAATGGTGCTTCCTGTCCGCTCGCTGTGAGATGTGAAGTGGAAGAAATGCAATTCGATTGCAAGTAATAAGTGTGATCCAAGGTTCAGTTGTGTAAGAAATCCTGGAAGACGCTTGAGATCAGGTCGTTGAGAGTTTTCGTGACTGTTCCATAAGTCACCAGTAACTAAGCATCTTATGTACTTACACATCCATAGCCTTGCCTATGACGAAATAAATGTTGATTTGAAAGTGCTGCTGTGAAGACAGTTTTAATTCCTTAATCCTGTGTAAATCATTTTCACTTTAGTTCTGCTGCTTGAAGAGAATGTTTTTCTTCTTCAGATAATGTTGTTGTTGAGTAACCTGGTCTCCCTGGCCAGACAACCCATTAACTGTAAGCAAGTTACCTCCCCTACAGGGCCGTCCCTACAGACGGCACCTTGCTGTGATGAGGTGCCGTCTGCAAGGAAGATAATTTTTTTTCCTGGTATACTTAGTCATCTAGTCATGTTGGCAACGTCGGACCGAGTGCCTTAAGAAAAAACTCGGCTTCCTCACCCCCCCTACCCGAGCAAATAAGATATGATGCTAAGTTGGTAGGGCCTAAGTTGGTTTGGTATAGGTTGGTTTTATGCCAAAACACGGCTTTTCTAACGATTTAATGGTTTGATTAGCTGAACTTTCTCATCTCTTCCCGAGTAAGGGCGCGACGTGGCGAGTCACTTCTGGCTGAACTCACTCCGACGATGCCAATATGACTGAATGACTAAGTGTACCAGAAGAAAAAAAATCCACTGCCAGGAAGCAAGGGCAAGAAAAAGTGTGGTTTGGTTACTGGGTCGACGCCACAGTTGCGTCTCACAACCTAGTTAACAAGTGCATCATAGCAGGCTCCACATCACCATGTTATTTGGTTATATGGTTACCAACCAACGTTTTAAATGGAACCATTATGATTGTCACTTCGTGTTAAACTACCTGGTGTGGAAAGAAGAGTAATTAAAAGAAGCAGGAAATATTGGGGAGACAAGAAGAGAGGAGGGCAGATACAGAAAAAAAAATTGAAAAAATTAGGAAAAAGTAGGCAGCACTCCATCAAGTGAGTGGTTGGTGGGCACCACCACCTACTACCACTTTTTATAGTTAAAGGATACAGAAGTCTTCTTTCAGTAAAAAGGTCACTGAAGACAATAAGAATATCCTGCAACCACAAAATCTCCTCAAAAATTAAATTCTTCCGAACTGAATAAGAATAAAATGACATCTACAATGGGGTCTCCCAATATGCGTGATCTCAATATGCGAAACAAATATTATGTGAGCTCGACTCAGGAAAAAAAAAAGAAAGAAAAAAAATCGATATGCAAAATGTGATTCTAAAATGCGAATCCGTCACCTGAAGGCAAGGACAAAACGGTGGTCCTGCCCAAAATGGCAGTGTACGAAGTCACCACCGGACGGCTGATCGGTTTCCCGCCCTTTCCCTCTCTCATGGCATTTCTCACGTCTCAGGGCTCACAGACTGTCTGCCCGCGCTGAGCTCGCATATTGTGGTGTTTTTAAACTTTTTTACAAGTCCCGCTCTTGCTCACTAGTTATAAAATGGCCTCTCCGCTTCATTCCAATAATAGGAGGCTATAGGGGTGAATAAGCAAGGCAAAAGGAACTCGAACATTGGACGTGAAATTGGCTCAGGTGAATCGACAGTGAGGAACATTCTTAAGAACAAGGATCAGATTTAACGAACCGTCAAGACTTACGGAGGCCAGCAAGTGGACGGACACGGTAAAGTTGCTAATCCAGCAGTTATGCAAATTGAGCACTGCCTTCCACACTACATTCACAGTTTCATTGTCTTTCTTCGAGAAAAGCTTTTCTTACACTGATGGTAAATAACGGGAAAGTACTGCAAATAACAAAGATAAATAACGTGTCGACCATATACATTTACTTCATTAATTCAATGGTTTCTAATATGCGAAATTTCCAATATGCGGCGCATTTTGTCGCCCATATTCTTGCATAATGGGAGGCTACACTGCACTTCTAAATCATACAGTTCTAACAGTTTATTTATTTTTTTATTTCAAAACAATCAGGAATTAAGGTCAAAGATGTCTATATCCAACCCCAGCTGTTTCGAAATAATCACCCAGGATCAGTAATAAATTCGTGTACATACAACATAAAAATGTATGGAAAAGATGTTACCGAAGAGTAGTTGTTTGTGAATGATGTTTCTAAAGTGTGGCTTGCATTGATATGTATACAGTACATATATACTGTGTATATATATATATATATATATATATATATATATATATATATATATATATATATATATATATATATATTATAAACAGATAGATAGATATATAGATAGATATAGATATACACACAGATATACAGATAGATAGATCGATAGATAGGATAGATAGATAGAGATAGATAGATAGAGAGATATATACTAGATATACACACACATATATATATATATATATATATATATATATATATATATATATATATATATATATATATATATATATATACTTCCAATGGTCACTGCTCCTCTCAACTGTCTGCATGCATTCCTCCACTTCTACGACGGGCGCGTAGCACCCGTCTAGCAGCAAACTCCCACCCCTTTTCTGTCCAACTCTCTAATGCAAGAGTTAACCGTTAGTCCCAGTCCTTCATTTATGCAACAGGTCAACTCTGGAACTGTCTCCCTTTGTCTGTATTTCCTGCTTCCTATGATATCCAGTCTTTCAAACGCAGTGTGTCAAGGCATCTCGAAATGAATGGATCTTGAATTTGGCTCTCTCTTGTATTTTGTTTTTCTCTTGGAAGGAACAGTTTTGCGGGCTCGTTGCCTTTGTTTCCTTCTTCCCCACGTAATATGTGTCAAGGCATCTCGAAATGAATGGATCTTGAATTTGGCTCTCTCTTGTATTTTGTTTTTCTCTTGGAAGGAACAGTTTTGCGGGCTCGTTGCCTTTGTTTCCTTCTTCACCACGTAATATATATATATATATATATATATATATATATATATATATATATATATATATATATATATATATATATAAAACTGAAGACCAGGACAAGGAGACGATGAACTGGGGCCATGTTCACAATTTATTTCAGTGACGTTTCGAGGAAATCCAACCTCATCATCAGACAAACTAAAATACATAAAATGAATTACAAAATGAAGTATGACCAAAACCTCATTCACAATTAATAAAAACCAATGAAATATATACAAATTAAATTAAAAAATGTAGTTAAAAAAAAATAACAAAATTACGAAAAATCTAACCTAAACACGTCCACACCGTGGCAACTACACAAAGCAACTAATCAGTAGAGGAAAATCTGTGGAAAAGTAACTTGGTTGAGCTGTATGAGACTGCTGAATCGAATCCGTGAATCAGTGGGTAAATAATTTAATGGAAGACTCATAGGTATTCAGTGAAGGCTTTAAGTCATGAATAAACAATGATTCCGCTATTCTAAGACTAGTTTTATCATTATTTGTCATTAAAATCTCAAAATCATCCAGATCAAATGTATGACCCGAAACAAATGAATGTTCCCTAATTTCCGAGAAGGGAGGGTTTGAGAGTGGTAAAGTGGTTCTATATGACAGGCCTTTGTGTTCGAACATCCTAATTTTCAGGTTTCGAATAGAACTCCCAATATATCCTGCATTACAGTAGGAACAATTAAACTTGTACACAGTATTAGAGCATAAAGCTTTGGGAATTCTATCCTTATACCTAAAAAAGGATCCAATAGTATATGAATTTTTAAAGATGAACCTAAATGAGACCTGTGGATAAACTGTATTAAGCAGTTTATTTAATTCCTTTCTGATGTGAAAACTGCTGTGCCCATAATAAGGGAAGCTAATATAAAGTACTTGTTTGGGAACTAAAGACACAGGCTTTGTGCAACTAAATAATTTATCCAGGAACTTGTGCAAGGTACTTTCAAAAAGATGCAAAGGATATCCATTATTCAAGAAATATGTTCTAAGCCTAGTAATTTCCAAATGGAACAAGTTCCAATCCGATGAAAGGTTATAACACCTGAATAACAAAGTCTTAATGGAGTTGAATTTAAAGACCCTGGGTACAAAAGACAAAAAATTAAGACCAAGTCCTGTAAAGGTACTCTTCCTATAAACAGAGGTACTGAAACTGGAGTCATTTCTATGAACTAAAACATCAAGGAAAGGAAGCCTTCTATTTTCCTCTGTTTCTACAGTGAATTCAATATTAGGGTGCTTATGATTAATGTAATTCAAAATTATGATTAATGTAATTGTAAGGAATATGAAGTTTTTCCCAAATTCTTACAGTTTAAGACAAGCTTAAATCATTTTCATGGCAGTCGTTTGCATAGATCCATCCTCTTTAAGTTGCTGGCTTTTGAAATTAGGAATAAAACTCAACATGCAAGTAGTCTGAAAAAGGATTATTTTCATTGTTTGACGGAATTCAGAACTAAAGTATCTTGGCTAGATTTTAAAGTACTCATTGCAAAAATTAATTGCAACACTAACAACAGACTTAAGATGACAAAATTAACACACAGTAAAAAACTTCACAGTTTAGGAGTCCCTAAATGTTCTTCTCTAAATGCTAATGATGTTATTACGAATTTGTCCAGTAGAAAGCTTAGCAAACTTGAAGAGGATGCGTTGATGTTTGGTTTGGATTTTGGTTTTGCAGTTGCTAAACCCAAATTTGTTAATCATTTTATGGCTTTTGAGAAACTTATTAATACTATATCCAAGTTGCCTCTATACAGTCCCTCAAATAAACTAGTTAATTTTAAAGTAATTGCTGATAAGGTATGCAAAATTGCTCATGATTCATTTAAGAATGTCAATAATTTTTCAATGTCTCTATGCAATAGGCAAAAATTCAATGTATTAAAAACTCTGAAACAGGACAGTAGCATCATTATTACTAAACCTGATAAGGGAAGAGGGGTAGTAATCTTGGATAAGAGTACATACGTTGAAAAGGTTCACAGTATTTTATCTGATACTTCTAAATTTCTTAAGTTAGATATTGATCCATTTCCATACATTCTGAAATTGGAAGACAAACTTAACAGACTCTTAAGGACCTTAAAAGATAAGGCTATAACTTCAGATACATATGACTACTTGTTTGCATCAGGATCAGTGCCTGGTATTTTGTATGGACTACCTAAAATACATAAACCTTCTTGTCCTATCAGACCGATTCTTTCAGCTATTGGTGCATTTAATTACAACCTTGCAAAATTCTTTGTACCTATACTTAGCCGTCTCACTAGTAATGAATATACAGTTCGCAATTCGACAGCCTTTGCACAAGAACTTGGGAAGTTATGCTACTCCCATCCGGTTTATATGGCCAGTTTTGATATAAAAAGTTTGTTTACCAATATTCCCCTTGATGAGACAATACAGATATGTACAGATAACTCTTTTGTAAGCCTTGATGAGTTTCTAAATTTTACCAAGAAACAGTTTAAAGCTCTTCTCGAATTTGCAGTCAAAGATTTCATTTTTTTGTTTAACAATAACTATTATAAACAAGTTGATGGGGTTGCAATGGGTTCTCCTTTGGGTCCTACCTTGGCTAATGTATTTCTTTGTCACCATGAGGTGTCATGGCTTAAAGATTGCCCTGTTCATTTTAAACCGTTGCTGTACCGTAGATATGTTGACGACTGTTTTTTGTTATTTAGGCAGTCTGATCATGTAAATGATTTTTTGAATTACATTAATCATAAGCACCCTAATATTGAATTCACTGTAGAAACAGAGGAAAATAGAAGGCTTCCTTTCCTTGATGTTTTAGTTCATAGAAATGACTCCAGTTTCAGTACCTCTGTTTATAGGAAGAGTACCTTTACAGGACTTGGTCTTAATTTTTTGTCTTTTGTACCCAGGGTCTTTAAATTCAACTCCATTAAGACTTTGTTATTCAGGTGTTATAACCTTTCATCGGATTGGAACTTGTTCCATTTGGAAATTACTAGGCTTAGAACATATTTCTTGAATAATGGATATCCTTTGCATCTTTTTGAAAGTACCTTGCACAAGTTCCTGGATAAATTATTTAGTTGCACAAAGCCTGTGTCTTTAGTTCCCAAACAAGTACTTTATATTAGCTTCCCTTATTATGGGCACAGCAGTTTTCACATCAGAAAGGAATTAAATAAACTGCTTAATACAGTTTATCCACAGGTCTCATTTAGGTTCATCTTTAAAAATTCATATACTATTGGATCCTTTTTAGGTATAAGGATAGAATCCCCAAAGCTTTATGCTCCAATACTGTGTACAAGTTTAATTGTTCCTACTGTAATGCAGGATATATTGGGAGTTCTATTCGAAACCTGAAAATTAGGATGTTCGAACACAAAGGCCTGTCATATAGAACCACTTTACCACTCTCAAACCCTCCCTTCTCGGAAATTAGGGAACATTCATTTGTTTCGGGTCATACATTTGATCTGGATGATTTTGAGATTTTAATGACAAATAATGATAAAACTAGTCTTAGAATAGCGGAATCATTGTTTATTCATGACTTAAAGCCTTCACTGAATACCTATGAGTCTTCCATTAAATTATTTACCCACTGATTCACGGATTCGATTCAGCAGTCTCATACAGCTCAACCAAGTTACTTTTCCACAGATTTTCCTCTACTGATTAGTTGCTTTGTGTAGTTGCCACGGTGTGGACGTGTTTAGGTTAGATTTTTCGTAATTTTGTGATTTTTTTTTTAACTACATTTTTAAATTTAATTTGTATATATTTTATTGGTTTTTATTAATTGTGAATGAGGTTTTGGTCATACTTCATTTTGTAATTCATTTTACGTATTTTAGTTTGTCTGATGATGAGGTTGGATTTCCTCGAAACGTCACTGAAATAAATTGTGAACATGGCCTCAGTTCATCGTCTCCTTGTCCTGGTCTTCAGTTTTATATATGCCATCAGGTTCCCTACTTGAGCGTTAGTTGTTAACATTCTATATATATATATATATATATATATATATATATATATATATATATATATATATATATATATATATATATATATATATATATCCATCATCCAATCTTACGTTGCCCCACGAGAAGCGTAGGAGCCCTTGGCTAGGCAAGTTGGTCCTGACATTTAAGATGAGAGTGAAATATATATATATATATATATATATATATATATATATATATATATATATATATATATATATATATATATATATATATATATATATATATATATATATATAGCCGTATGAGTGTCCTGAGACCTGGTCTATCCCGACCGAAGTGGGACGATACAACCAATGATTAGGTCTCTGCAAGTGGCTCAGGCTGTCCAAGGCCTGGAGAGACTTCTTTGTGAAGAGTTATGTAGGGTGAGAGGTACTTATAAGTGTGAATTCTTGTGTTGGAATGGCTTTGGATCGTGTGTGTGGTCTGGCAGACCAAGGCAAGTTGGTCACTGACATTTAAGATGAGAGTGAAATATATATATATATATATATATATATATATATATATATATATATATCTCTCATCTCATATATATATATATATATATATATATATATATATATATATATAATATATATATATATATATATAATATATATATATATATATATATATATATATATATATATAATATATATATATATATATATATATATATATATATATATATATATATATATATATATATATATATATATATATTGTTACGGATCAGAGAAAGATAACGTACACTTTAAGTGAGAATGCTAAAAATCACTACTGTCCCGCAAAGTTCCAGGTTCAAAACAAAAGAGTTAGGTAAAATTACATGTTAAAGTTTAATACACAAACTAACAACAAAACATTCAGGACTCATAAGGATAATGTAATGGCAAATAAACAGGTTAAATATATGGTTAACTGCAATAGCCTCTATTAACACGAAATTAGCAAGAGTAAATTTATCTAAGTCAGCCCTGATGAAATGAGATACCAGATAATACTCAGTGAATGCCAGATAAATTATTACAGATACAACCTATTATCAAAAATGACTGACAAAGAACCCTACATAAATTACAAACTTCACTAGGCCTACAAATTAAACTTATGCTATACAGTACAAGAAAAAAATACAACAGTTATACTCAAATTACACACAGCTGCTAGATGTTTGGAGATTTCTTGAGCACTCACAATAATAATATCTGTACAGGGGAGGACAGAGATGTGAACAAAATGAGGAGCAGATCTAAGTGGCAATGATGCAGAGACTGAGCTCATTATATAGGGGCCAGCAGAGCTTGATACAACTTGTAATAAGGACGCGCAAATGAAGCGATGGGGACAAACAGTTGACAATCCCGCACTGAATAACATAAAGAACGACTTACTCTACTATAACGGTAGAAGGGGGAACTGAGGCAGAACACGCTCGTGATCAAACATGCAGCATACTGTGCGTTAAAATTACACAAAGGATGATGAAATCATAGGCTATGTAACACCTCCCCACAAAGAAAAAAAGAAATTTACAAAGGAAATTTCTTATTACTCTAAAACAATCTGTCTAAAGTCTAGATAAGCAATCTGCAATAACATTTTCTTTCCCCTTGACATGTTGTATGTCTAATGAATACTCCTGAAGAAGTAGACTCCATCTTGTCAATCTCTGATTTTTATCTTTAAACTTACTAAGGAATTTCAGTGGGTTGTGATCGGTATAAATGACCATGGGGTCAAAACCAGAACACAAATAAAATGAAAACTGCTGTAAACCCAAAATCAAGGCCAAAAGTTCTTTCTCAATAGTGGAGTAGTTCTTTTGAGGTGGAGTGAACTTCTTACTGTAATAAGATACAGGGTGTTCAATACCCTGATCATCCTCTTGCAGCAAAACAGCCCCAGCTCCTGTATCACTTGCATCAACAGCCATCTTAAAAGGCTTAGCAAAATTTGGAGTAGCGAGCACTGGCTGACTTAATAGAATAGCTTTAAGTTTGTTGAAAGAGGATTCACAGTTATCGGTCCAGACAAATTTAACTCCCTTTTTCAGTAGGTCTGTAAGTGGTGATACAAGAATAGAAAAGTTAAGAACAAATCTCCTGTAATAACCTACCATTCCCAAAAATCTTTGTAGCTCTTTCCTACTTTTAGGACTGGGAAGATCACTTATAACCTGAACCTTAGCTCCTGGTGGTGCAACATGTCCATCACCAATTACATAACCAAGGTACTGAACTTTAGCTTGACCAAACTCACACTTTGATAAATTAGCTACAAGATTAGCCTGAACCAAACGCTCAAGAAATTTACTGACATGGCATAGGTGATCTTTCCAGTTGTCACTGAAGATTAATACATCATCAATATAAACAACACACCCTGCCAAACCCTCTGTTACAACATTCATGAGCTTCTGAAATGTGGCTGGTGCATTCTTCATACCATACGGCATTACAGAACATGCAAAAGCCTTTCCTAGTGTTACAAAACATGAGATCTCCCTACCACGTTCAGTCATAGGTACTTGCCAGTATCCCTTTAACAAATCAAACTTACTTATGTACCTAGCCTTTCCGATCTTGTCTATGCAATCTTCTACACGAGGGAGAGGGTAAGTGTCTGTTTTAGTTATCTGATTAACAAGTCTGTAGTCGATGCAAAGCCGCTGTGACCCACCTGGCTTAGGGACTAGAGTGACAGGAGAACTCCATTCGCTCTGACAGGGCTCAATCATCATGTGGTCCAACAGGTAGCCAAGCTCCTTCTCGATGAGAGGAACGTTCACTGGGTTCACACGGTAAGGAGGCAATTTAATTGGCTTTGCGTCTCCAACATCGACATCATGCATCAACACAGTGGTTCTTCCTGGAGTGGCATGGAACACTTCCGGGTACTCCTGCAGTAATGCCGAAAACTCCTGCCTTTCCTCAGGAGGTAGATGAGAAAGCTTAGTCTGGAGATCATTCATGATATCAGGATTCTTCCCCAAACTATCACTCAGGCTCATACTGCATGGGAGAGCTTCACTTGCAGACTCGGGTGGAACAGCTACAGTGCAGACTGGATTATTTTCGTCCCGCCTGTGATATAACTTTAGCATGTTGATGTGACGTAGTTGCTTGCTCTTTCTACGATCTGGTGTGGCGATGACATAGTTGACATCACTGAGTTTCTTCTCCACGAAATAAGGGCCACTAAACTTGGCTTGAAGAGGTTGCCCATGAACTGGTAGCAGAATCAAAACCTGATCTCCTGGCTGAAAGTGGCGTAACCTGGACTTCTTATCATACCAAGTCTTCATCTTCTCCTGAGCAGCTCCTAAATTCTCTCTCGCCAGCTGTAAAGCAGTGGACAGCCGTTCTTTGAACTTCATCACATACTCCAGCAGGTTGACGTCATCTTCCTCCGACAGCCAGCATTCCTTGAGTAACTTAAGGGGTCCTCTTACTTTATAACAGTAGTTCAAAAGGTGAGAAGCCCAGTGATTCATTTGGAGATTCTCTTGCAGCAAACACAAAGAATGGAAGACCTTTATCCCAGTCTTTCTGATGTTCCAAACAGTATTTCTTGAGCATCGATTTGAGTGTTTGATGATATCTCTCCAACGCTCCTTGGGTCTGGGGATGGTAAGCTGAAGACGTGATCTGGGTGATGCCCAACTCTTTCAGAGACTGCTTGAAAACGTTTGACATGAAATTACTTCCCCGGTCTGACTGTACCTCCTTGGGCAGACCAAACTTTGTGAAGAACCCTAGCATTTCCTTAACCACGTTCTTTGCTGAGATGTTTCTAAGTGGAATGGCTTCAGGATAACGAGTAGCCATATCAATCATAGTCCCAACACATAAGAAAATCCTGAAGAAGTCTTAGGAAGAAGGCCCACAATATCCACCAACACACTGGTGAAAGGCGCCTCAAAAGGAGGAATGGGAACTAGAGGTGCAACCTTTTCGGTCTGATTACACTTCCCCACAACTTGACAGGTGTGACATGACTTACAATACCAGGAAACATCCCTGAAGATACATTTACAGTAGAAGTGTTTCAAAATGCGTGCCACAGTCTTCCTCATTCCAAGGTGTCCTGCCAAACTGGAATCATGAGCCACTCTAATGATATCCTGCCTGACTTGAGGGATGACAACATGATGTACAACCTCCTATTCACAGTCGGCTGATGCTGTTTTCCTCATAAGTACTCCTGACTTTAGATAATAATAACTAGAAGCACCGGCTGACTCTTCTTCACTGTAAGCAGAGTTAGCTAGACCTTTCAACTCAGGGTCAGCAACCTGCAACTCCAACCAACTCTTGACGAGACAAATTATCAACACTACGGGGTACTGCCTCATCTGGTGAGTGGTCCAAATTAGCAAGAAAAGTGTCAGCTAGGATAACATCATCATCATCATTATCCTCTAAATCACCAGTAACTTTAGACTTAGCTTCCCTAGTGACAGCACATGCAGGGAACACATCAGGGACATCACAATCCTGGGACGCAGCCACTGGCTCACTAGACAACTGAGGAGCTGGACACACTTGACTTCCCACCAATATCATTTCCAAGTAAGAAAGTTACACCTGACATTGGGAGTGTCTCAACCAACCCAACCATAACGGAACCATTAACAAAACCAGACTCTAAATTCACTCTGCACAGAGGACAGAGGGAAGTAATTATTCCCTACACCTTGTAAAGATTGCAGTTTCATAAGAGGAATTAAAATTAGAGCCTAGAACACTGGTCAGCATGAGGGATACTGGCAAGCACCTGTATCACGATATATTTTAACTGATTTCCTGTCATTGCTGTCCAGAGTACAAACAAAACCATCAGACAGGAAATTAGCACATGAACTCTTGAGAGTGTCACCCACAATACAAGAGGAGCTCCCATCATGAGAATTTAAGTTACCCCCTCAAAGCAGGTTCAGTTAACTCAGTTAAAGAATTCTGGGAACTCTCAAGAGTGGACACTAGACCAATTGACTGAATATTTAAAGACTCCTTTTTGTTCACATCACGCTGTCTCCTGAAAGATCTCTCCGTAGTATGACCAAGTTTACTACAATAAGTACATTTACTTTTCTGAAATCTATAGGTTGGTATTTACTTCCTGAGAAACATCATCCTTATTCTCTTTCCTGTTACCTGTACTCTGAGTAGAGGCAACGTACTTACTCTCAGCTTTCCCTTTTTCTCTAGAATATCTCCGAGAACATACTCATCAGCTAAAACTGCAGCATCAGACAAA
>NC_137003.1:34555366-34662866 GCF_032717465.1 Coenobita brevimanus | reverse complement strand
CTCTACCATCACTATCTTGAGGTTTCTTCTTAACTGGATCCCCATTATAGCCATGCTCTTCATTGGTTGGTTTGGGGCCTAAAAACTGAGGCATCATAATTATGTCCAGGACTTGAACCTCCAACATTCTGATCATTCAACCCTGCAATGCCATCTTCAGATGCCCGGGATCAGCCAAGAATCACCATACGCTCTCCATTCCTTTCATATGCTCCCTGTACACTAACCTGAGGCTCAGCAGTGCAATATTTCTCTACGGACTCAATTTTTTCACTGATTAACTTCACATGGTCAACTACAAGCTTCAACTGGTTATCTACATGCCGTCTGCACTCCGTCATTATTTCCTCACTAATTTACTTCAACTGGTCGTCTACATGCTGTCTACACTCTATCACATTATTTCTTACCTCATACTTCTGCGGTAGCTCAGCGTATACCTCCTCCTTCAGTTGTTCCTCTTCTTCCTTCATTTCCCCCATGAATGCATCTAGCTCTCCTTGCACCCCTGGTAATTCCCTCTGTTGCTCCTCTGATGCCTATTTAAGTTGCTCATATCATTCTTTTTGTTCTTCACGTTGTGCCTCTAGTAGTTCCCTATTTGCCTGAAATAGTTCTTTGATTTCGTTCCTGAACTCTTTCTGTTCTTCGATTCGGGCCTGAAATTGTGCTTGGAGTTTATCCTGTCTTTCATTCTGTGCTTGTAATTTTGCTTGTAGTACTTGTAATAGTTTCATAATTTTATCCAGTGATGCCTCTTCATGCCTAGCTTGGCCTCTTGTCTGGACACCTTTTTGCTCCATGTCGAAGATTAGACTCACTGCAGCCCTGAAATAATCCCACACTCCTGACACCAGTGATACGTCCCCACCCCACACTGCCACAGGCTTCAACAGCAGTAGTACAGTACAGGAAGGACATTGCCCAGCTAGTTGTTTTTCCTATGGTCAGCCTTTAGGTGTGCAGTATACATGATTAAATGAGGCGAAAATAAACACCAGCTCCTTAATGTTCACTGTCTACATTCCAAGTAATACCACTCAATGTTTTTCAACTTCACTGTTCTCATAAGCACTTTACTAACTGATATTACACTTCATGCTTAACAACACTTCACAGTTATTACACTTAATGCTTGACACTTCACTGTTTTCTCAAATTCCAATGATATACAAACTTCAATAACTCGTCACTGTTTGCAACTGTTTTTACAAGTACCGGAAGTATACAATCTTCACTGACACCACACTGACACCGCACTACACCAAAACCGACTGCACTTCACACAGACTAACTTGAAACCCGACTAAACTTGAAATAGTCTGTACACCATATTATTTAAGCTTGCATTACTCTCGAAACTTCTACATTTTACGAGAATACTCCCGACGGGCAACAGTTGCCAACTCAGACACATCAGAACATGCAGAGTCTTCTAACATGACATAACACTCTAAATCATTTACCATACGAACTTAAATTCCATAATTCAACAAGCAATCACTGAAATAAAACATTTTAGAGAAAAAGAGCAAAAAAATTAACGCATAACTTACGAAATAACTACGCGCACAAACTAGACTAACTGGCAACTGACTCGTACTGGAACATAATACGGTACGAGAAACGTCGAGAAAGATCCTGGCTGCCTAAGTGGTAAATCCCCCTTCATAATATATATATATATATATATATGTGTGTGTGTGTGTGTGTGTGTGTGTGTGTGTGTATTGGTTAAAGATAGACATATAGAAATTAGGGATACATATAGCAGGGAAAATGCTTTAAATAATTTAGATCCCCACAAAATTGTTTCTTCTGAAAAAAAAAAAAAATCTGTAAACAAAAGGCATCCAAATACAGTTTCTGTATATTTTAATATGTCTAGAAGCATGTTTTATAAAGATAAAGAGGCATATCCAGAAAGAAATAGAGACTGAGGAAGAATATTTCGAAGCTGACATGCTTCACACGTGAAAGACTGAGAGCATTGTACAGCATTTGCATTAGAAAGCGTAACAGAAAGGGGCTGAGAGTGGACTGCCAAATGGGTTCTACTCGTCCAACATAACGGGAAAGGATGCAAGCAGAGTCGGAAGGGAGTCAGTAAGAGGAGGGGAGCTGAAGAAACATAAAGCCCCTGACTCCATCCAGTTCAGAAGACCTGTGTATGAGGGGATCTCCCCAGCACACATTTTTTTTTTTTTTTTTTTTTAATGTGTCCGACTCTGGGTATAGGCTTCATAGCCTATGTGAGATGTACCCTACACAGGGGCATGCAGAATCCTGTAGAAATCCAACAGTTGCGCATATGAAAAGAAGGCACGGAGTCATCTTAGCTCAGCCAGCCTCTTGGAAGTGAGTTTTGCAAGAGACGCAATGTGGTCTCTTCTTGATACGTCTTGAGAGAACAAAAAAAAAAAAAAATGATTCTGAGGGATGACGGAGGAATTAGCTGCATTTTATTGCATATTAAGGGATGTTATTGTGAACTGTGATCTTGGGTGAGCTGTAGTTAATGGATGCCTGATGAATTACATACAGTATTTCTTTTGGCCCAGTCAAAAATAATAGTCAAATCAGAAACTGGGAGTGCCTTGGCCTCACCCAGCAAATATTGAAGTAACTATTCTGATAAACATTGTTGGAAGACGGTGAAAATCTGAAGGGTGGGGTCATCAGCATAAGAGTGACGACAACTACATATGCAGTTTAGAAGGTCATTTATGAAAAGAAGGAAGAGAACTATGACAGGAGAGAATCTTGCTGAACACCACTATAAACAGCTATAGTAGAACAGTGACCATCAAATACGCCAACTATATAAAGACTGGAAATTAAGTTTTAGAAGACAAAAAACAGAAGAAAGGAAAATATAAAAGAACAATGATAATGATTTGTGTCAGACTCAGTCGAAAGCCTTTCAGATGCCAAAGTCAATGGTAAAGGGGAACCAAAGTGCAGAAAGGATAAAGGAACAGGAGTAAGAAAGAAGGGTGAGAGGATTGATATGGAAGCGTCCCTCATAGAAAGCGCGTCATTGGCCAGAAAGAACACTATGAAAAGTCGCGTGGTTTAAAGTAATTCCGTTATAGAATGCTTCAAAGTCTTTTGGAAATACAAGATGACAAAGCAACTGGGCAATAGTTAGAGGAATGGGAACAGTCACCCCTCCATGGGACAGGTTAAATTAAATTAAATATCCAGCCAGAAGGACAGGCATCAGTTGACAAAGAAGGGAAAAATAGTTTACCAAGGCAAAAAGTCACCAGTGAAACAGTTCTTGAAAATAAGAGGCGGGATCCTGTCGGGATAGTATGCATTAAAAGTATTTAGGTCAGTGAGGGAAGAGACTATATATTTTGTAAGAAATATTCATGACAATGATAGGAAAGTATATGATAATTAATGCCAACAAAACTGCAATAAAAACACGCTTTTTATTGTCGAAGTTATAACTGAGAAACAACGTCTTGCTCTGCTGAGCTTTGCCAGGCTACTAAATCATTCATCCAAACCATTTACTTGCCTATCCCAAAGCAGCAGGGGTAGTAGTGAAGTGGTGGGTAGGGTGTAGCATCAGAGTAAAACTTGAAATACTGAGCTCGGCAATATGTTTTCTTACGTAAAATCGAATTCTAAAACACATTTGTTCTCTGCATGTTTTCAAAATTTTCATTTTTTTTATGATGCATTTTTGCTGATTTGTAATCTCTGTCCTAAAGCTTCAATTAGAGTATGCTAGTTATCGATCTCAATGAATCTCTCACATACACATCGATTTTCTGTGGAAGTATGCATTTCCATTATTGATTTATAAAAACCACATTTGTTGTAGCACATGTAACAGCCATCTATTCTCTTAGTAGAAAAAAGCAAATGAAAACTTGAAAGACAACAATTATTCAAAAACTCTTCAAACGACAATGCGAATATATCGCAAATCGGCTGCGCCAGTCACATTAGAAACGACACTGAATACAAGTCAGTATCAGTGGAATGAAGTAAGAAGGTCTTTTTTTCGTCGCAGTAGTGGGGATGGCTTCCCTGAGGTGTGTTGTTGCACGAATGAAGCCATCCCTGGCTTCTGACTGCAAACTGCAACTGCCACCTCAGTGACCAGTTTCACCGTTCGCTCTGTGGACTGCGAGTGGATTGAGAAGTCCAGATCATGGAGAGGTTTCTCTTGCATCTCCAAGACTTCACTCTTAGATAAGGATGAGGTGAAAACCGGCTCTTGTACTTGATCAGGATGCCAGTGTATCAACTCAGGCAGTGTCGTTGCGTCCAGGCGCAACTTGGGCGTGACTCACTGCCTGACACTGGTGTCGCCAAAATCATTAGTCCTCCGTAGTTTGAGTATCTGATCATCGCCAAACACCCTGTCTTCACGGCTTCTGCTGGCCAGGGGATAGACAAGGAGGCACTCAGAATGGGCGAACCAGGCTCCAGTCTTTATGCAGAATGTCACAGCATCTTACACAATCTGGGGTTGTTTCCTCAGAATCGCCAGTTAACTGAGAATATGATCCCCTAATTCTACTGACTATCAAAAATTCTTCGACTATCTTACTTCTACGATGGAACACATTCTGTCCATTTCTCCTTTCTCTGAAATCTCCATTCTTGGAGATTTCAATGTTCACCACCACCTTTGGCTCTCCTCTCCTTTCACGGATCCACCTGGTGAACAAGCCTACATCTTTTCTATCCTTAATGACCTAGAGCAGCTTGTACAGCACCCTACCCGTATCCCTGACCGCCTTGGAGAGAGCTCCAACATACTTGACCTCTTCCTCACAACTAATCCTTCTGCTTACTCTGTTAATCTTTTCTCTCCGTTGGGCTCCTCCGATCACAACCTTATTACCTTAACCTGTCCTATCGCTCCAGTACGGCCTGCGGACCCTCCAGGGAAACGTCGTCTCTGGCATTTTGGTGCCGCGGACTGGGAGGCCCTCAGGCAGTACTTCTTTGATTTTCCCTGGAATGATTATTGCTTCCATGGCCGTGAGCCATCTGAGTGTGCCTTGCGCATTACGGAGGTTATTCTCTCGGGCATGGAAGCATACATTCCTTTCTCATATCCTTTGACTAACGCAAGAAAGCCTTGGTTTAATCACGCTTGTTCTAATGCTGTCCGCAACAAGGAGAAGGCCTACAAACGGTACCGGAGCCAACCCACCCCTGAATCACATAATCTTTACGTTTCTGCCCGGAATCGTGCTAAGTCTGTTCTTCGCTCTACTAAAAATAATTTCATCCATACTCGAATTCTTCCCGCTCCTTCTGGCACCTTGCCAAAAATCTTTCTAACAACTTTACCTCATCATCCTTCCCTCCTCTTTTCTACTCTGATGGTTCTGTAGCTATTTCTTCTACTGATAAAGCAGATCTCTTCGCACAGACTTTCTCCTCCAATTCCACCTTAGACGATTCCGGTGCTGTTCCTCCATCACTTCCCCCCTCTGACTTCCTCATGGCTGACATTAAAATTTCTTCAGTTGATGTATTTTCTGCCATTACTGGCCTTAGTACTAACAAGGCATATGGGCCTGATGGGGTCCCTCCTGTTGTTCTCAAAAACTGTGCTTCTGTGCTTACACCCTGCCTAGGCAAACTATTTCGCCTTTGTCTGTCAACTTGTAACTTTCCTTCTTGCAGGAAGTTTGCTCTCATTCAGCTAGTCCCAAAGAAGGGTGACCACTCCCAACCCTCCAACTATCGTCCAATTGCTTTAACGTCCTGTATTTCAAAAGTTTTCGAGTCAATTCTTAATAGAAAAATTTTAAGGCATCTTTCCTATCACAACCTTCTTTCCGATCGTCAGTATGGGTTCCGTCAGGGACGCTCCACTGGCGATCTTCTCACCTACCTTTCAGACTCCTGGTCATCCTCCTTTCGGGACTTCGGCGAAAGCTTTGCCATTGCACTTGACATCTCAAAGGCTTTCGATCGAGTCTGGCATAAATCTTTAATTTCCAAACTGCCCTCCTACGGTTTCTATCCTTCTATCTGTGCCTTCATCGCTAGCTTCCTTTCTGGTCGTTCTATAGCTGCTGTCGTAGACGGCCATCGTTCTTCTCCTAGATCTATCAACAGTGGTGTTCCTCAGGGCTCTGTCCTATCACCAACTCTCTTCCTTTTATTCATCAATGATCTTCTAAGCTGTACATCTAACCCTATCCACTCATACGCTGATGACTCCACCCTTCACCTTTCCATTCGGTTCCCGCAACGCCCATCTCAACAGTTACTTCAAGAAACAAGGGATGAGGCTATGGCACACCTAATGTCTGACTTGGCTCATATCTCTGACTGGGGTAAAAATAATATGGTTGTCTTTAATGCATCTAAGACTCAGTTCTTACACCTGTCAACCCGACAAAATCTTCCACAGGTATACCCACTAATGTTTAATAATATTCAGATTAATCCTGCATCATCCTTGAACATGCTTGGGGTTTCATTTACTCGGGACTTATCTTGGAAAGATCATATTACATCTCTTGTAAAATCTGCTTCCAAGAGATTGGGTGTGCTAAGCCGACTCCGCTCTTTCTTTACCCCTGCACAATTGTTGACTCTATACAGGGGTTTTATCCGCCCCTGTGTGGAGTACAACTCTCATGTGTGGGGAGGCTCCCCACATACAGCTCTTCTCAATAGGGTGGAGTCAAAGGCTTTTCGTCTCATTAACTCTCCTCCTCTTACTGACTCCCTTCAACCTCTGTCTCTTCGCCGCACTGTTGCATCTTTATCTCTTTTCTATCGCTACTTTAATGGTCACTGCTCCTCTGAACTGTCTGCTTGCATTCCTCCACCTCTACGACCGGCGCGTAGCACCCGTCTGGCAGCAAACTCTCATCCCTTTTCTGTCCAACTCTCTAATGCAAGAGTTAACCGTTACTCCCAGTCTTTCATTTATGCAACAGGTCAGCTCTGGAACTGTCTCCCTCGTCTGTATTTCCTTCTGCCTATGATCTCCAGTCTTTCAAACGTAGTGTGTCCAGGCATCTCAAAATGATCGGATCTTGAATTTGGCTCTCTATTGTATTTTGTTTTTCTCTTGGAGGGAACTGTTACTGCGGGCTCATGGCCTTTGGTTCCTTCTTCCTTGCATTAAAAAAAAAAAAAAAAAAAAAAAAGTCAGCTCATGCTTCTTGGTCCACATATATACCAGATACTGACCTGTCGTGACCCACCTGGCATGAGATATTTTTCCACACTGAATGTTTTGCAAATCTGCAGGAAGATCGCCAGATCTGACTGCCATGACCAGCCTGTATGACAGTTTCTGGTCTCCAAATATGGTTTCCGCTATCTTGTCTAGTATATTACTCAATGGCTCGCCTTTAGGGAGGGCCTTATTTTCCTGGTCGAATGCCATCTGGCTTACTTTGTGCAGCACATTGCACACTGGACCACAGAAACCTTTGTTGGAGAAGTTAGGGCCGGCTATCTTGGCGATAAGGTGGTGGAGAGGAAGCTCTTTCATATTGAGCATGCAAATGCTCCAAAACAGCTTGCGCCCAAGCATTCTTTCCAAGTGGGTGTGAGTACTGCCTCGCCATCCAGTGTTCATGTTTGTTGAATCCCCTTTCAGAGCCACCATCATTTCATAAAAGGCCTCAGCAACCTTGAGTCTGGTTTCTCTGGGTGGACTGGAGGCTTAGGTACAAAATGCCACAGGTAGCACCCCGTTAACTCTTCTGTTACCGTTACATGCTCTTCCTTTATGAACCATGGATGCAATTTTCCATCGTCGTCTACAATTATAATCCTTGTCCTATCTTTTCTGCTATTGTATCCCAGACCGATAATTTTAGCACCTGTGTCGTGAGTGATCTTAATTAATGTCTGTGTTGCATTCATGATTTCCTTCCTTGCCCTCGCCATTTTACTGTGGTCACATGCCAAGTCGGCTTTGCTGGGAGATACGGTATGTGGCCGGCTGCAATCAAGTTCTACAGAAATCCAAAGCAAATTGCAGAGGTAGCGGTGATAGACACACCGTACCTCATGCTAGCAGTGATTGCATGTGTCACCTTCATCGTGTTTCTTCTGGATTTATCGAGGTAGCGTTGGACCAAGTAGGTGAACTCTCCTAGCTTGTCTTGCAACGGCCATTCCACCAGTTGGGCCGCCTCTTGCTACATCTTTCGCGCCGAGCTCTGATCCAGCGGCAACTCGTCCTTCTGTTCTGCTTCTACATTTTCTGTCAATGTATGTTCGTTCCTCTCCTGTTCCAGCCTCTGTAGCAATACCGCCTCTTGTTCCTCATTTTTATTTTGCTTCCTCTCTCTGGCATCTGATTCAGCCTGCTTCCTTTTAATTTCCTTCACTTGCATCCTGTGCATTTTTACGTCTACCCCTCACATCATCATAGTCGACTTTTCGTCTGTTTTAATTCTCTTGTAATAGAGTCATTCTAATGCTAGGACTGGAAATATACTACCCATGGGGCAGTTGCACTGCACATGGGCTCTGACCATGAAATGTTTTGTTACAATGGGAACCTTCCTGGATGAACAGAAAAATGGTGTTGCTGCAGATGGTAATATTGAAAAGGCTGTCCAGAACTTTATCCACAAAGTATTTCATTGATTTAGTTGCGCGACCTGTAAATACTTCACTCACCTTGTGCCAAAGCTTCGATTTTTCTCTCCACAGACCTCAGACTAATGATTATTGTTGGAGTGAACTTTGCATTCGATTTATGCCACTGTGCCAGCACCAGTTCAGCTAAATTGCTGGTCAAAACCTTCACCGGGTAATGGTGTATGTCAATGCCTTCTCTTCCTGTAATGCCTGCTCTTCTCTTTTCTTCCTGTAAAAGCAAACCTCTCCTCACCACTGCGCGACAAGTAGGAAACTCGCTACAGAGGAACTCGTTCGGTCCTCCCACGTACTGTGAAATAGATGTCCCAAAACTTTTTCTTGTCTTAGACATTGAGTTACTAACCATCTGAAACAAAACCAAAGTAAGGGACCAACGGTGATTTACTATTACAACTAATATGGCAAGTGTAGCTTGCTACACTAAGTATATTGTAATCTGCATGTAGAGAACATACTGTGCAAAATCCAGTATTTGCTAATCAATAACACTGTATTTTTCCAAACATCATATATCCACGAATGCCAACCAAAACACACCACTCATGTAGCCGACGCGCCACACTCAACACACGACGGGCAGCACTGCGCTAAATATAATAAACACGTCCTTACATAATCAGAGAACATAAAAGCCCAAAAATGCATAACCAAAAGTCATTTTAATGAAAAAATTAATGACACAAAATATTTTTAGAATTCAACTTTACACAGGAAAATCCTATGCCCAAATCATTATTACTGTATATTGTCAAAATATTCGTTTGACACCACACCCTAGTGGTGAGACCGGATGGGAGGGGACGAGGAAAAGTCAGGTGTGAAGGAGGGGTATGATGGAGGCGGTGGGGATTTGACCTGAGAGACAGTGTGGCGGGAATAGGGATTAGGAACGGAGGGAAGGGGTAGTAAAGTACATAGGAGTACATAGGTAATAAAGATATCAGGAGGCCTATTGGTCAATGACGAAGCTGTCTGAAAAAATGCGAGTACTACTAAGAGCTAACCAACGTGAAAGAGAAAGGGATAGAAAAGAGGAAAGACTCTCTGCCATCCAAAACACCCTTCAGTATATGCAGCAGAAAAAAAGAATGCTTGTTATGAAGAGCAATAATGGAAATTTTATAGGAAAGGAAGGTGAGGAGCGATTAAGTTCTATGTAATATTTCTACAAACCTGTTGGAAACAAGCAAGACTCAGTAGGTTATAGCCTATTGTGTGAAAATAATTGACTAGCCGAATTTTAAACGTATCAAAAGTGTTTACACTAACTACTGTTGCTAGTGGCCTATTCCATTTTCTTACAACGAGAATATTAGCTTTTTCCCTGTATTAGCGGTGTACCTCTTATTTATGAACTTCAGTCCATTATTTGTTGTTACATCATTCTGTATTTCGAACAAATTCTCGTATCTAGCATCGCCATACATTTTTACAATTCTAAACACTTGTATTAGCTCTCCCCTGAGTTTTCGATTTTTAGGGAAAACATGTACAGTATATACACTTTCTTTTTAGGGAAAAGGCTGCAAATATTTCTATAATAAAAAGTAAGTCTGTCAGACAGAAGCGCAAGACATCTCATCTGGATGCTACCAGGCGAGGGACTGACGGTGGGTGCATTAATTATCCCCACCACAAACCGTAGGGTCTGTCAGGTTGGTTGTTCAGACGCAGTTCATTAAGAAAATTATTTGTGATGTGCATGTAGTTTGGTGCAGACAGTTAGAGAAAAATGCTTTATGAAAGGATGCTGGCCTATTCTCTAAACTACAAAGACGTTAAAAAGATTAAGTGAATGTAGACTCTGAGGGGGTATGTCTTGAGACTAGTGAAACTGGAGTTCCATCTCACTCTATCATCTGCTTGCCATCCACCTGGGGACTACCACCCTGTTTGACTGGAAGATTAATTGTAAAATGATCGATGAACGGACTGAACATTTAAAAGACTTCTATAAAAAAAAGAAAGTTATGTAAAGCATCAAGATGAAGGTTAATGAGAATGATCGTTAAAAAAAATATGTGGTAGGTGGGGGCGCTCACCATCCACTCACTCGATGTAGTGCTGCTTTGGGTGTTCGTCCTTTCTTCTCTTCTTTCCTGTCTCTTCTGTCTTTCTTTTCTTCATTCTTTCCTCTTTCTTCTGCCTACGGGTGGCTTTACACTCCTTCTTCTGTCTTTCTTTCCTTCATTCTTTCCTCTTCCTTTTGCCTATGGGCGACTCTACACTGAGTGACAAGCCAACTGGTTTCCTGTACACCAAGAAACAATTTATTTCGCTGGGTGGTAACCATATAACGCAACTATGGCGCCTAGTGGTTTAGTGGGTAATTAAGGTGCTCCAATCGGATTGAGCCTGTGTATGTTTATATCCAAGGGTTGGCTGGGGTTTATTGCTCACGTAATGCCACTCAGGGATGAGTGAGACTGGTCACTCTCATCTTAAATTTCAGGGCCAACTTGCCTAGCCCCGGGTTCCTACGCCCCTCACTGGGAGACATAGGACTGTATGTTGGAAGGATGGATGGAAGATTGTTGTTATGAGATGAAAACTGTCAGCAGATTAAAAATGACTGTCAGGATGGTAGGTCATTACTGAGTATAGCAAGAAAAATTATATGCTTTGAACAGAATGATGAATATAAATGAATAGAATTATTAGCGAGAAATTTGCATAAAAAATGGAAAAACCAAATGAATATTTATGAGAGATTGTGATGAAAAGAGCTTCGTTAAAGAAATAACAAGCATGTTAATCCTTTTGAAATATTTATTTAATCCTTTCCTTCATAATGATCTTTGATAATAAAATTATGAATGTCTGTAAAAACAAGTGAGGGTGAGAATATTACAAATGAAATAAAAGCTACAAAAAATGTGATTTGAAGCACCCCTTTAAAAATAGCAAGTTACACTGTGGCTAACGTTGGAGGGAAGAGGGAATAATGTGGCGTTTTGCAAATGAAAAACACAAGAAAGAATAGTAAAGGTGAAAAGAATGTACAAAAATTATAATACAACATTTCAGATTGAAAATGAAACATGCAATTAGGGAAGAGAAATATTTACAAACGAAGAACAACCACTGAACGAAAACAGACACAAAATTATTTATCTGGCGGGACAATCTTGATGAAAGAATCATATGAACAAGAAAGTTATTCCTTTTGCTCTTATCCATTAGTTTCTGAGAGGGCTAAATGCTCACCTGAACGGAGGAACCCTGATTGGCACACGAGCTACTATAGCTATTCAGATTTAACTTATCAAATGCAAGGGGGTGAATCGCGTCTAAATGCAGTTTCAGGAGATTTTTGTCGCCCGCTGTAATGTTTTTGCATGCCTGTGTGTGTGTGTGTGTGTGTGTGTGTGTGTGTGTGTGTGTGTGTGTGTGTGTGTGTGTGTGTGTGTGTGTGTGTGTGTGTGTGTGCGTATCTGTTCCCATGAAAAAGATACACATCTCATGAACGGCTTGAGCCATCAACATGAAACCTTCAGGGTATCAATATATGGCCAAAATCTTGAACGAGTTCGAAAATGGGCAGTCGGGATCAAGATAAAGGTCACCAAAATGGCTGACAAAGGTCAACTAGTTTTTATCGCCCGCCTTTAGCACCATTATATCTCATGAACAGCTTGAGCTGTCACCATGAAACCTTCAGGGTATTAAGATATGGCTTAAATCTTGGACTTGGCCAAGAGCATATTCTGGCTGACGATTAGCATTCGGCTCCTGAATGCTTTTCTCTCATTCATCTTTCAAATCATATCTAAAAGCCAGTTTAAGAAGTATCCATTTATTGTGATATTCAGAACACATTGTATCATCATGAGGTAATTTTTGAGACGTGAATCGTGTCATAGTGGAAGAAGAGATTAATGGACTTCAAAATGGAGGGGTTAGACAACCTTCCATAACCTTCTCAAAAATAGGGGTTCTTACAAAGTTCAAAGAATGAAATAACTTATCTTCTCTACCCAGGCATCAGAATAATGTAGCTGATGCTGTGTCACGTTTTCGTAGTAAGTCACAGGTCGATGATGCAGAGTTTATATTGGCTGTTGCAAGAACCGTGACCAACCCTGACACTGTCAGATGGAACCTTGATGAACTGTGGAAGCAGCAAGATACACATCCAATTTGGGGATCATTAAAGCAGTAACTTCGCAGAGAAGCCTCTCAGGCCCTCAAACTGGCTGTCCCAATTGAACAGTTTTGTCTCCGCCTGGATGGATTGCCTTACCGAAAAGAAGAGAGCTTATGAGGATAATAAGAACATAAGAAGAGAGGATAACTGCAGTAGGCCGGTTGGCCCATGCTAGGCAGCTCCTAGAAGAGTAACTGAACTACTAGAATGAGATAAGGATAGCAACTACAGGTGATTGTACTTGAACAGTGTATGCCAGCAGCATTACATTTGGCCCATCACCTGCCACTGTCAAGACATGATGGACAAAGGTCATTATTGCCCATGCTAATAGATTTGCATATTGGCCAACTATGGTGAAGGATATGACCACCCTGTGTCGGTACTGCAAACAGTGCAATATCTAAAAGAGATCAGGGAGCCCCCTGGCACCACTTAATACGTATCCGGATGTGCCAGTGGGATGGTTTCGGGTCCATAGGGATATTACAGGACCGATGAATATGTCTGAGGCAGGACACAGGTATGTCCTCACGGAGGTGGATACACTGACAAGATTTCTTGTTGATGAGCCATTAGCAATTGAAACGAGAAAGAAGGTAGCTAGTGCATTCACTGAGAGAGTTGTATGCATTCAGTGAACTCCGCAATAACTAGTCACTGACTAAGGAGCAGAATGCATGAATGCCACACTGCGTGGAGCAACGGACATACACCAAATGGAGGACATCACAACTACGCCTTACCCGTATACAAACGGTTTGGCCGAAATAGTGAATGAAATTGTGATTCAGATGTTGTGTACATTGATCGAGGGCAATGAAAATCATTGGCCCTGAATGATAAATTTGGTTTGCATGGCATATAACTCGGGATTAAATAGGTCAATTAGGAATTCTCCATAATTCCTTTTGTACCTGAGAGATCCACTGGGGCCATATCAGACAATAAGTGAATCACAGCCGCACTATAATGTGGACGATGCTAAGTAATTACTAGCATCCATGGCAGCTAAATTTTTTCGGCAATGCCAGCTGCACTTGGATTGGGTTTGTTCAGAGAAGCAAAAAAGGCTACTCTCAAGCCTCTCCGTGTAGGAGACAGACTATTATGTGTTCATGATTCCTAAGTGAAGAGTTACTAGGAAACAACAGCCACTTTATGCAGGATCTTACAGGGTCACGGAGAGCGTCAGTGACGAATAATTAAGGCACACTGAGTGAAGGATGCACCTGTCTCCACCCTACACACTGATCGTGTGCAGGTGGTCCCTGAAGCTAACAAGTGGTGTCAGGCACAACTAACCTCACCCGACAGCAATTATTTTGTTTTCATCCGTTTTCAAGTTATAGCCCTCTGAAAATCCGTGATCTTGCGTTTGACCTTTCAAGGTCATTTCAGGTCAAAGGTCATGGTGCCAAATGAAAGCCCAAACGAGACTTCATATATCTTCATAATAGGGTATAGTCTCACCAATCTAAAACCAAGGTTTGGGTGGAGTCCAGCCGGGGATATCCCGCCGTACAGCGTTGCCTTGTTTCCTATACTCTGATTGGCTAGTGGCTGACCTGACACCGTTATAGTTCGCCGGTCACATCTCGCCACCTGGCCTGACATGACTTCACCCACTTCTGTGTGTGTGTGTGTGTGTGTGTGTGTGTGTGTGTGTGTGAAGACAAACTAATCTAAGTTATAAATATAATTTAAGTTATATATATAACAAAGTGAACAGTGGAAGCACGTGACAGAAGCTTAAATCTCCCTCCAATGGATCAATTCCCAGTATGGGCCTGGATGTTGCCGCTCGTGAGTGTTTTAACTTATTTATTTCTATTAAGAAAATAGCGTATGTTCTACTGATTCCTTCAAATTATATTATAAACGTAATTGTTACATTACTTACCCAACTTAGAACTACCGTGAAAGTCGGTAAAAGTAACTACTGTACATTTTTTTCAGCACCACTGCAAAATATGTATGCCACGTTTCTTTATTGATGTACAAGAGCCATATGCATTACAAGTTTACCTTCCTTTGATATGCTAGAATACTTACGTTTATATTGTATTAGTATGTGTGTACCTATCTGTGATGCCTATTACATATATAACAGAATCTACTCATCGCTCGTTTAGGAAGTATGGCATGGCTGCACCCAGCGCCAGACCCCACCCAAACCTTGGTTTTAGATTGGTGAGACTATAGTAAATATATTTTTAACCAGTTTCGAGTTATAGCCCCCTGAATATCCGTGACCTTGAGTTTGACCTTTCAAAGTTACTTAAGGTCAAAGGTCATGGTCCCAGTTAAAAACTCATATGGGACCTCCTATTTGTTAATGATTATAGTAAATATCTCTATCTTCAACCAGTTTCGAGTTATAGACCCTGAATATCCGTGACCTTGAGTTTGGCCTTTCAGGGTAACTCGAGGTCAAAGGTCATGGTGCCAAATGATAGCCATATAGGAGTTCCTGTATGCTGATAATAGTTAATATCTCTATCTTCAACTGTTTCATGTTATAGCCCTCTGATTTTCACATTTCAGGGCCACTTGATTACCTTCAAAATGTAATCACTTCCTTTCGGACCAGTGCCCACATATTCCTAAAGTTTCATAATTTCATTCAGCCGTTTTTTCGTAATGTTACTAACAAAGAAACATACTCCACCAAAACAACGTCTCGCTGGACTCCGGCCGGGTGGCATATGTCTGTTCTGTATGAGTATTCGTCTCAATGCCACAGCCAGCCACCTCGGCCAAGCAGCCCTAGTGGGATAGGTTTGGTTAAAGTTTGGTTAGGATAGATAATTTTAATTTTGTCTGGGAAATGCATTGAGTATATTTTCGAGAAAAAACTATGATTAGTTTTGCAACGACGGGGCTAGCGCCGGTCCTGGCTGAGGGTTCCCGGTGGTGAGACGAGTACGCATACAGAACGGAAATATGCGTCCTGGCGAGGGAAAAATGTTCATCATGCGTATGCAGTACAAGAGGCTGATGATAATGATAATGATGTTAATTATAGAGAGAATAGTTTTAAAAAATTCTCTGCCATACTGGTATCCAGCCGCGGTGTAAGGACTTTGATTTGGAGACAACTCACCAGATAATCGAAGTTCCACGAGTGAAAGAGAATTGTCACATACGGAGGAGGTTCAAGATATGCAAGAAACACAAGACATGGTAAAGGAAGGTGAAGTTGAAGTAAATAACCTGAACTGGCAAGGTGGAAACGAGAGCGAGAGTAAAGCGAAATGAATCGAGGAATCCCCGGTTGAGGCAGGCTCCTCGACATCTAGTCGTTCGTCCTCTGCTAATGACCTTACCTCTAGTTATGGACTGACCGATAGAGCATACTGATAGGAAGATTAAACCCAGTACCAGCAAGGAATATAAATTAAGTCATAGTAGTAATTTTATTTTGGTTCTAATTTTGCCGTTTGCACTGGTAGTGTCAGAAAATATTAGGCAAATTTGTCAGCATGCTCCAACATGCCACATCTATTCACAAGCCTCCAAGTTTATGTAAACAGGTTATAATTATGTGGTCCCCAATACTGTGTTAAAACAAGATGAGCTATACAAACCGTTTATTAATGCAGAAGATCTTGTTGAGTCTGTTAGAAGGAATATAGATCACATGGACAATTCGTCCTTCTTTGTAAAAACACTGAAGGAAACCTTAGCCTCATTCCAACATGAATTTGATGTTAGATTTGAGGATTTAAAAAAATGTGTTGAGTATTTTTTGTTAGATGAACCACTGACAGGTCGTAAACACAGTGGTGCGAGTGATCTTGTTGGTGGTTTCGTTATTGCTTCATTTGGTACGGCAACTCAGAACCAGGTACACGAAATTCATGCCAGATTGGGCCAGACTACACAGATGTCTGAAAAAGATCATGAAGTACTGAATGTTTACTCTCAAATTTTATATATAACCATTAGGGATAGGTCTCATTTGCATGTTGCACATATCACATTGCAGAAGGCAGCTAATATTTCGTATACAGTAATTAGACTTTTCTCTATCAGAATCTTGTAGTTGGGAGACAAACATCTTTGAAGCTTTTCTTTCACTTAGCTTTGTCGGATATCAAAGCCAACCAGATGAGGATTAAGTTAGGTCTTTAGAACATGATACAGGCTCGCTTGAGTGTACAGTAGATAGTGTGCCAAACACATTATTCCGGAAATTTTAAATAATATCTCATCGACGAGGCCAGGACTTATTTTCCTGCCCGTCCTGAATACCTTTGTCTTGTACCATGAACGCATAAGAGTAATAGCTCGCAAGACTCCCTTATCACTGTGCTTCTAGTTGCTAATTGCGGTTCAGGGTGTCCCGACAGATAATTCCGAATCACTTCGTTGCCTTATGGAGTCCTTGAGATAAATGTCTTTGTACAGAGAGTTCGCTCAACCTGCAAGGTCCTGTGTTGAGATCAAGCAAAAGCACCTGTGAGAGTGCTACATTTCTCTCCAGCACATTGGATCTCAGCTTTGTAAAGAAAAAAAAAAGGATTATAAAAAGTTTTAACCGTATATTTGTTAGACATAATGATCAATGGTGTTTCTCTACAAATAAACTTATGCAATTTGCTCTTAATTGTGCTGTCAGTGATATTGCTAAGGCAATTCAGACTGTTCAAGTTATAGGTCATTTGGTCCTGGGTGACGGGTGTAGTGCCTATAAGGAGCCACTCACACTGCCGGCTTCTGCCACCCTAACCAAGGCCACCAAACTGTCTGCGCTCCCTTATAATCTGAATATTAATATGCCAGTCTCACATGTTGGGTTGGATGCATTACAGTCACTCCCTGAGATTTTCCCACAGAATAAATGATTTCCCCCTTTTCATTTAGATGATTTACTACATTTCCAATCCATATTTCTCCTCGAGCCTTCACACAAATTAACCAAGCCAGGCATTCTGAGGGTTTATGTGTGTATATTCCTTCAGGTGTTATAATTATGCTCCTCGCTCCCTACTTATGTTACAAGTGTTGTTTATACAGACACTGCTTTTGTCGCCCACCGCCATCATTTGAGTATTCACAATCCACGGTGAACCTCTCTACATTCTCGCTACCACAGGATCCTATCCGTGGGGCCTGGGACTACTCTCATGCACTTAGAGGACGTGGCAAGAACGCGGGGGGAAGATTATTGGGGCAGCCAAACCCTGGATAATGTTACTGATCCCAACCATGCTTAAGTAAACACGTGTGGGGCAAGAATGTACAAAACTGGTAACCAAATGAGCCGGTCTTCCCCACGCCCGCTTAGCCTACCTGACACACCCATTCATCTCGATGTAGGACCAGACAACGACAACGAAGGAAAAGAAGGAAATGGAGGAGAAAAAAATGGAGAAGAGGAAAAAATTGCTACAGAAGGAGAGTGTAGCAAGTTGCTGAAATTGGCATATAAAACTGTCAAAAGTAGGCATCATAAGGAGATTAGAACAAAAGTATAGGAAGTACGAAGAGCTGCAGAGAAGATTTAGAGATGGCGAGTGAGAAGTGAAATCTCTCATGAAGGTGAGAATAAGGAGTGAAAATAGGCAAAGATACTTGAGACTTGCATAGACCTGACTTGTGTGGAATAACAAGGATCCATTGTGGGGTATGGAATGAAAATGCAGAAGTTGTGAGAGAGTGTACTGCTCAAGTAAATCATTAATTTTAGAAAGATCATGGAAAGGTTCCCCTAAAAGCATCATTCAAGTAAGAGACCACGATAAACGTATCCCTTAAAGCATTATTAATTTTAGTATAAGCGATTCAAGGAAGAAGCTAGGCAGTTTAAGTAAGGGACAAGACAGTGCCCCAGAAACTAGATATAAGCAGATTCATAAGGGTGAACAGGCAGAGAAAAGTTTCTGGTGGCTGGCAGATGGGACAGCCTTGGGGAGTGCCTCAGGGCACAACAATTCTGGTCAGAGAAGCAGACAGTCACACGACCATGGACTGCAGAAATTTCGTGAGTAGAAGCTAGTGAGAAGTAGGAGAAATTGCGAGTGTTCAAGACAAGAGAATTTCATATGACCTATGCATCAATTAAAAATGCCAGTTAGCTTCTGCTCGATATCCAACAATAATTAAAGCTAGCCCCTGTTTGTGAGGACAATCATAGTGGTTAATCTTGTAGTCAGTAAGAATTCAAATGAACATACAATAGGATACTCAAAAGAGAGCCATCATATTACATTTATTGTGCTTTTAAAAATATGTGTAATTAAGTTAAATATCCACGTACTGAGTGATTGTTTCCATTGGTGTTGGTAAAGTAATGTAACTGGCTTGTACAAAGTTAAAAATAGTAAAGTAGATAACGTATCGGTGTTTTGGAACATCAGTGTGTGGAACAGTTCTTCATGCAGTCCGGGAGGGAATTGGGACAGAAAGAGATAGTGTTATATAGACCTCTGGAGCTGTCTCCGCACTTCTTACTACTATTGTTCTCAGGCTACCTATCTATAAATAATAGTCAAACATCCCGATTATCAGAGACGAGTGCGAAACATGTAAACGACAACTGAAGGCGTGCAGGACACGATATTTACAGCAATATACCTTTATATATTAAATTTCCATAATAATTGAATGAAGGTAAGGGTCGCTGAACGTCATTTCCTTAAATTTTAAACCTATAATAGTTTTCAGTCTTAATGACCACCGTGAAATCGACTGACATAAATCTGCAGTAACTACTTAACTTTGCATACCCTTCCACTGGCTTAATACTCTTTGCCGTACACAAAAACAAATAAATATTCCTTTGCGGGATTAGGGCGTCGGGCTATAGATCGATACATAGATTATTACTTGTATCGGGCTCCAGCCTCCACAGCTCCAAACTAAGCCAAATACAGTTCCAATACACAGTATATACACTGTGCATTATTGGATACTCTCTCTCTCTCTCTCTCCGTCCGGCTCTATCGCTCTCACGTCACCTCCCCCTGAATCCCTTTCTCCCTATAATCCTCCTTTCTTCTCTGATCACTTTCTTCTCTATATTACTTCTTTCCTCCATTTTTCTAGTCTCGTTACGTCATGAGAGAGCTTTTTCGTCTCATTAACACTCCTTCTCTTACTGGCTCCCTTCAACCTATGTCTCTTCGTCGCACTGTTGCATCTTTTCTATCGCTACCTCAGTGGTCACTGCTCCTCTGAACTGTCTGCTTGCATCCCTCCACCACTACGGCGGGCACGTAGCACCCGTCTAGCAACAAAATCCCTATTCTGTCCAACTCCCTAATGGAAGAATCAGCCACTACTCCCAGTCCTTCATGTATGCAACAGGTCAAGTCTAGAACTGTCTCCCTGTGCCTGTTTTTTCCTGGTGCATACAATCTCCAGTCTTTCAAACGCAGTGTGTCCAGGCATCTCGAAATGAATGGATTTTGAATTTGACTCTCTGTTATCTTGTTTTTGTATTTTCTTGGTGGGAGCAGTTTGTACGCCCCTAGCCTTTGGTTCCTTCTGTAGGTATAGTATGTTATAACACAATACTATGTGTAACTACGATATGTAACTATATAACTATAGGTAACAATATGTAAAACAGGTAGTTATGTATTAGTTCTCCAGGAAGAGTTAGAGAACACATCCCCCTGCCTAGATGAATCAAGAAAGCAAACACCCCATGTGCCGGAAACGTGACCGACACACACACACGCACAAACGTACTCACACGTACGCCCACATACATTAGCCGGAAGCTAGAGGGGGATGGAAGTCGGATATCACATGTAGGAAGGTTAGTAGAACGGATTCAGACAGAGAAGGACAGGAGAGAACAAGAGTTAGGCAAGGAGAGAGCGATAGTGAGTAGGCGAGTGAGAGTAAAGTAGGAGGACAGCAGCTAGCATAAACTACTACTAACTACAGGCTACACGGGCCACGCTAAGCTCTTAACTTTTATTCAAGTAACTGTCTCACAATAAACTCCACCGACCCAAATCTGCCTGTTTCATCATCCCACTTAAAATATGCAGAGAATAACGGAACACAGAAGGCCTACACTGACATCTTCTACAACGCCTTACCATTACTCTTTCCTGGTGTCTCTCCCAACGCCGAAACAACAAGATAACTTTCTCTATAGAATTACACCCCTCGGCTACGTCTACTTACACTTCTACCTAGCATATAAAAAAGTATATAGATAGATAAATATATATACACACACACTCATATATATATATATATATATATATAAATATTCTGTATATATATATATATATATATATATATATATATATATATATATATATGGTAGGTGGGGGTGCTCACCATCCACTCACTCGATGTAGTGCTGCTCTCAGGTGTCTGCCCTTTCCTCTCCATCCTTCTTTCCTTCCATTCTCTTCTGTCTTCCTTTCCTTCATTCTTTCCTTGTCCTTCTGCCTACGGGTGACTTTACACTCCCTCTTCTGTCTTTCTTTCCTTCATTCTTTCCACTTCCTTCAGCCTGTGGGTGACTCTACATTGAGTGACAAGCCAAATGGTTTCCTGTGCGCCAGGAAACCATTTACTACGCTGGGTGGTAAGCATAGAACCAAATTTTGGCGCCTAGTGATTTAGTGGGTAATTATTGCTCTCCAATCGGATTGAGCCGGTGAAGGTTTATATCAAAGGGGTGGCTGGGGTTGATTGCTCATGTAATGCCACTCAGGGATAAGTGAAGCTGGTCACTCTCAACTTAAATGTCGGGACCAACTGCCTAGCCCCGGGCTCCTACGCTCCTCATGGGGCAATGTAGGATTGGATGATGGATGGATATAGATAGACAGATAGATAGATAGAGAGAGAGAGAGAGGGAGAGGGAGAGGGAGAGGGAGAGAGAGAGAGAGAGAGAGAGAGAGAGAGAAAAAAAAAAAAAAAAAATTTGGGGGGGGGTAATTAATGTCACTCATTTCCTTTTTTTTATTTATCTCCCATTCTTCCTCAGCTTTAGTTTCATTTCCTTGACTTACTTTCCTCATTATCCATTGCCTCTCTTAACTCACTAAACTCTTTCCCTCGCTCAGGAACCACAAGTCTCGTTACCTTTTCTATTATCATCCAGTCGTTTTCCTTTGTTCCGGTTCGTGTCTACGTTCTTCATACCGAATTTCCAATCTGCTCCTAATCTTCCCGATTTATTTTCCTTCTCTCCCCTCTCCCTGGTCGTTGTGTTATTCACTTGCTTCTTCCAGTCTTTCTTCGGTCTTCTAATCTTCCTTTTCTTTCCTGTATCAGACTTTCCTCTTTTCCACCTATTCCATCTTTCCCCCTCCTAATATCAATTTAATAACAGACTTCCACTTTTGGCTGTGTCCAGAAGTGTCCGCGGTCATATCTTGACAACGCAGCTGGCAACATATTCGGATGCATATACGTAACAGTAGACAGAGCTTGCAAAACTTTATTTGATGCTTCTTCAATATAACCTGCAGCAGATATGATGCGCTAAGAGTGTCCATGCGTGTCAATAAGAAGCAGCTGAAGCTTCGTCATGATTTTGCCAACATGATCGTGGCGCTGCTGTGACAAAGTTACATGCAGGTTATTCGTTATTATATTGTTTACATGGTCCCAGCACTTGTACGAGCACAAGTGCGGAGGCGCTCTTTCTTTCACAAGTTTTGTTACTTCTTTATTTTATCTTTCTTTACTGTCCTCTCAACATCCCTCGCCTTTTTCATCCTCGCTCCCAAAGTTTTATCTCCCGTATCTCACAGCCTTGTCTCTTTCCCCGTCCTATCTCTCTCGGCCTGACCTTCATCCTTACTCACCCCTCCCCATGCATCCATCACTCCTCTTCCATCACCTCCTAGCCTTCTTCCTTGTCACCTTCCTCCCTTATCCTCCTGTCTTTCTCTCCTCAAAGGATAAATTCTTTGAGGGATTAAAAGGATGAGAGGAGGGACACAGGGCACAGAAGGTGAAACAGAAGATAGTGGTAGCAGACGGTGGAATAATGCAGGTTTGGTTATTTTGCTGTTGTGGGCAGGTGTGCCTTGTTAGCATCCATTCAACAAACTAAACAGTACTCAGAGACGATTCAAGCACGCTTCAGAACATCCACAGACGTGATGCAAGTGACCAAGCGACTGAGCCACAGATTGCCTTCTTTCTCCTTTCAAGCCCTTATTTCTCCACCATTTGTCCTCCTTCAAACCACCTACGATGTCTCTTCTTTTTCTCTCACGGTTCCGTCCCGTCCCTCACCTATTGCCTCCTCACCATGTAACTTTTGCCTTGCAAGGCAGACAGGGTTAAGACAGACCATATATTTTCATCCTTTTTCTTACTACCCACTTTTGATTTGTGGTAACATGACTCACAGTTTGACCTTTCAATTCTCTTGCATATACTGTCTCTTCCATCTACTCACTTTCACATTTTTTCCTCTTTTCTTTGTCCGTTTTTTTTTTTTTTTTTTTTTTTTTTTTTTCAGTTCTAGTTCGACAAATACATAAATACTGAGGACAGTATCAACTTGTAGGCTACTATTTGCTGAAATATGTATGTGTAACCTAGGGTAGATCATGAAAATTCTCAGTTCCTGCATTTTCTTCCTTCTTGTCTTCTCTTTGGTCCTTGTTATCTGCTGTTATTTTTTTTTTTTTTTCTGTTGCTTTGTCTTTTCCAACTTATCTCGTTATTGTCCCTCGTGAAATCACTCAGCTTCCATAATGTCTGTTACCTTACCTATCTTTTTCTTTTTTCTATTCTTGTTTTTTTTTCTATTTGTCGTTGCTTGTACTTTGCATTCTGATCCATCATAAAAACTCTGAGTTTGTTCTTTCCTTTACTAAAATATTCAGCTTCTTTCTTATCCCTCCTTTCTCTTTTTCTTTCGTGTTTATTCTTTCTCTGGTGTTGTTATCTTTTTGTTTCTTTGCCTTTGCTGCATAACCCTATAGAAACTTAAGCAGCTATGTCCTCCTCATGAAAATACTGAACTTGTTCTCCCTCCTGCTCCACTGTTTTTGCTTTCTTTTTATATTTTCTCATCTGTTCTTTTCCTGTTGTCTGTGTACCGGGTATGTCTACCTAAGCATAAGAAAAAGATTTCAAAAAAGTGTAAATAGTCTTTACTTCATCCACTTAAAATTCGCAGCTTTCGTATTTTATTTCCTCATGTTCTGTTAATTTCTCTTCCTTTATCTGTATCTGTTATTGCTGTCTGTGCTTTCGAAATTAGATAATTAAAAACCTAGAAAGTGTCGCTTCCTACCACCGCCCATTTATTAAATAATTGTTTTCTTTTCCTTTTATTTTTTCATGCACTAACCACATAAGATACTCAATTCTTGTATGAAATAAGGTAATCCATATGTATTTAATTATCAAAATTTGTTTATAACATTTTTCAAGCAATTCAAAGCGGAGAATAATACCAGTTATGCAAAAAATCGTAAAGTAAAACATCGTTATTTCAAATATGACTACTGTTACCAGTATTGTTATTAATACCACCAACACCACCACCACCACCACCACTACTACTACTGCTACTACTACCACTATTTCTACTATTGTTATTGCTGCTGCTAAGTTCTACTACTAGGTATTAATCTAAAACTTTAAGTACACTCTCCCTTGTACAACTACCGCCATTACTAACCATAGCTGTCACAATAAATAATCGCGCCTACCGCCAATACCAACCACAGTTATCATCATTACTCCAACCACAGTTACCTCTGCCACCTACTGCAACTATCACCACTGCACGAACCCCACTAGAAAGAAAAAAGACTCACCAGCAAAAACTCATAACATTATCAACCACATGAATCACAAGATCACCAAATGTAGCTACCAACACTGGTCACTACTACCAAATGACTGTTTATGCCAGGAAACACAATTTGGAAATGGCCTCAGTTGGCTCTTGGTATATATATTTTTTTTGAGAGAAAACATGATATAAATATATATCTGGTGAAAAAAAAATCTTGGAAATATCATCATTTGTTTTCACATCTTTTTTCCAAGTCCATAATTTCTCGTCTCCCCCCCCCCTCTCTCTCTCTCTCTCTCTCCCTGTGCCCACACCCCCCTTCTTTACATTGTCTTACTTTGACTTTCTTTTCTATTTTACACTCTATCTCTTTCCTTCTTATATTCTTACTCTCTGTAGAGAGTGCAAATCCTAGGAATATAAAGTGTCAACACTGATCCTTGATAGACTGAGGCCATAGTTCTAGGGAGAGGAGGACGGAACGATTTACATATGGAATGGAGGTAAGAATAATCAGTAATAAAGGTGGAGTAGAGGGAAGAAAAGGATAGGTGGCAGGGAAAGGAAGAAAAAGGAAGAGGGAAAGGTAAGAGCTTGTGAGAGTGGGAGAAGAGGAAGGGAAGGGAAGGCGGGTGGCAGAGATGGAAGAGGAAATAAGGGTACCTCGAAGAGACAGAACAGGAGGAGGAGGAGGTGGGATGACCTTCCCCCTACCCTGGGCTGCTCATATGGTGCTGTAATCTATTATACATGTTAATCAGCCTCTTTATGGCATCAGTGTTATGTAACAATGCTAATTACAATTGAACGATGGCTGCATTACCTAAGCACTTGATTAGATTCAGCAGAGTTGATTGTTATGATGATTATACTGAAGCTCCCTTTTACAGTAATTACCAGTCATATTAGTTATTCCGTACTTGTAAACTTTTTCAGAAATAAGTCCACTTTTTCTTGGTCTGTAGTTATATACTCAGAGCTAAATACAGTGTCACGGTCTGGCTATGGACACGTCTGCGATTTCTCAACCCCCTCCAAAATCCCCATTAATTGCAGAGGCAGGGAGAAAGAAAATGCATCAAACCTCCTTACTTTCATTTTGAATAATTTACAGTAGGGACACTTACAACACATGTACACGACCGAGACAAAAGTACATTTTGATGGAGAGAAACAAATTACAGTGTGTACCTGTACACATTACAACACTGCAGGAATTGCTTGGGTCAGCAGAGTCACCATATTCAAGGGGGAACAGGCTTGCAAGCGAACACTAAAACCTTATTTTATACCAAGGGGTTACCACTGAATTTAAAAGACTTTAATGTTGAGCAGGATTGAAGAACCACCAGTCATACTAACTGTGCAAGCTGGAAGAATCACACGAAGCTAATTCACGATTGTGGCTACATATTCTTTTTCATCTTTAGGGTAATATACAACTTACATGTCCACCTGGAGAATAGCCGGTATCACATCTCTAGATTAAAAGATAGAACATATGAGTGAGAGTAACCAGATAGGAAGATGGTGTCACAGAGAGGACTGGCGTGCTGGTGACAAAAGAGAGAAGTGTGAGACGATTCCTCTTCTGCCCATTATAAAAGCCAAGCCACACCTTCAATACGACTCTTCAACTCACGGACAAATAGGGCACGAGATGACCTCCAATCGGCCAGAGTCAGAGGTGGTGCTTGCCTGCCCGTTGGGCAGCTGTTAGCAGCAGGGTTAACCATTTGCTTGGTGGACAGTCGAGCTCACATGTGGTTTGCGGCACTCCCACGACAACCAGGTGCGGCACCACGTGGTCTGAGACCCGGCAGAAAATGCCTAGGAAAGAAATGGGTTCGCCTGACCTAGGGCAATTAACAGATTACCACTGCTCGCCTGATCCAAGGCAATCAGATCAACGCCCCGTAGAGGACCCTCCAGTAGAGTCCCTGACCAAGGATTCACAACCAGTTTTTCAAGGTGTAAATATAATAAAACATGTAAAACAAAACAAAACAAAACACAAAAGCTGGGAGGTACCTAACAAAAGTGCAGGGAAACTCCACCAGGGGGCAAAGTCCAATATGGCCTCCAGTTATCTTATTCCTTCCCTTATATTGGGTTGTAACAGCCCTAAACTCATGATCTTGGTGTCTAAATATATATTGTTGAGGGCACTGAAATAAGTTCAAGCTACAAAAAAAGGTGTATTAATGCATGTTCTTGAAACATTTGTATCCCGGGGGGGAGAGGGGGGAGGGGGGAGGAATCCCACATCCCTGAAAAAATGAACATTTTGTTATCTATCACAATTTTAATATTTAATAACTTTAAGCTTTTACTAATAAAAATTACTCACAGATGCTACATTTTATACCAGGAAACATAACCTATATGTCGTTTTTGTAGATGAGTAAATATGGCTAGCAGTGGAGATACGAGGAAAAATTTGAACCTGACATTTGCATCCTATGTCATGAAATGCGATGAAGACAGAAACAAGACAATTTCTGATGCTTGGATGAATCTGAAAGAACATGCTGAAAAGCGGGTTGGACTTCATAATTCTGGCCAGAATCTTAACGAAACAAAAAGGGAAAATGGACCAGAGGGCGTGTTTCATCACAATGTAAAGCGAAATTACAGTACATACCGTATATTAATATTCTTTATATATGCCTGTTTTCGCAGAAAAGGGATCAGTAACAGTGATTACAGATTTAGAAGATACAGATGTATTGGTACTGGAATTTAAACGTAAACAGAAGCTCACTGCGTGCAACAGGCCGCGTTCTCATGGTATTGCTGAAGTTATAGTTGCTCTTCATATATATATATATATATATATATATATATATATATATATATATATATATATATATATATATATATATATACATACTTTTTAATGTGTCCGACTCTGGGCATAGGCTTCACAGCCTCTTCCTAAGGCCCAGTAGTCTTCCTACATACCATTCACCTCTGCATGTCACCACGTCGAAGCTAACACCCACCGTCCATATTGAATACATGCTAGGGCTGTCTCATACAGGACTAGTGTAATGGTATTAGCGGGGGTAATTTTACTTGCCGGCGGGTCTTCTGATAGATCAGTAAAGTCTGATTTTATGACATTCAAATCTTGTAACTGTTCCCTGTCCCAGCGGGGATTTGAACCTGGGTGCGGTAGGACTGCTGGCCACCTCTCTACCGATTGCGTCACCGCCTCCCCCAGTGGCTTAGACACAACCAACGGCTTCTTTGGCCATGGCAAGAAGTCCATATCAGACAAAACTGTGGTCTTTTCTGAGGCAAAATCCATGCTACAATCTTTGGGTCAGGATCGTCCTGCAAGCCAAGATATTCCAACCAATATGGCAAAGTATACAATAAAGTTTCTTTATAATAATAAAATAAGCACTTCTCTTCCTCAGGCTCGAGCAAAAAAGTGGAAAAGCATCAAGAAAAACTCAACTGTAACCTACACATTCCAACAGACAAGGACTCTCAGTGACTTACTGGTCAAGAGAGTTAATTACCAAACCTATTTGTTATAGCACTTTGACCAGAGAGATTCTGCTCCATCACCTATGACCCACCTTTGGATCCAGCAGAATGGATATCAGATGACTCTAAGACATACAAAACTAGAGGGGCACTCAGTGGAGCGCATCTCTCTGACAAAGACGACATAATTCCAAACCACTCTTCATAATGGGTTAGCTTTTCTCATCATTGATTAGGGTTTCGCAAAAAGTCTTTCCAGGATCTAGAATCTGTAATACGATCCAGATCGGTCTCAAAAGTTATTTGGTTGTTCCTTGGTACATGGGCTATCTACCCACAAAATTTGGTCCAAATCTCTCTTTTAGCTTTTGAGTATTTCTGCTAACAGACAAACAGACTAACAAACATAAAATCCTGAAGTTAATCGATTGTTCCCTGGGACATGGGCTATCTATCCACCAAATTTGGTCTAAAGCTCTCTTTTAGTTTTCGAGTAATCCTGATAACAGACAGACAAACAAACAAACATACAAACAAACAGGGATGAAACCATACTGTCCTTGTCGGAGAGAACCAGCACTGCCACACGAGCTGCATTATGTCCTGAAGCACAACAGACTGCCAGATGTGGCAAAGGAATCCGTAACTGAAACTGATGATGACACTGATGATCAAGATAAGTGATACTGATGATTTGTAAGGTGACATAATTTCACAGTTAGATTGCCACATTCACATATTTCAGAAAATTTTTTAAAGTGGTCCACAATAAAAGTAATGGTCTGGAAAATACTAAGAATGTATGGACTAAACAGGAAGCTGTTGAATGCAGTCAGGAGTATGTATGAGGGTGCTTAGGCTGCAGTGCGTGTGGATGATGAACTGAATGAAGTTTTCTCTCTTAATGTTGGATTGAAACAGGAATGTATCATGTTCCATGGTTGTTCAGTCTGTATAGGCTATGGATGGAGTTATAGAAGAGATACAAAGAAGGGCAGTGGATGTTGGAGAGGCCCTAATGATAGAGGGCGGCGTTTAGAGACTTGCTGTTCTGTTGTTTGCCGATAATACTGTATTATTACGTAAAGATGAAGGGGAACTGCAAGGCTTGGTGAATGACTTCAGGGCAGTGTGTAAGAAACAGAATCTGTAGGTGTATGCAGGAGAGTGTAAAGATGTGATCTTCGAAAGAAATGAAGTCAGTGAATGCACAGTGAGGTTGGATGATGAGGAAATGAAAAATGTGAGTGCATTTACCGTAATTGGTATTGTGATGAGTGAAGATGGAAGTTTTGAGGATGAAATGATTTAAAGGGTACAACAGGGAAGAAAAGTTGCTGGTTCTTTGAAAGCAGTGATAAGAAATAGGTAAGTGGGCATAGAAGTAAAAAAGTTGCTGCCTTATAACATTGTGATACCAACTCTGACATAAGGAAGTGAAGCTTGGACCTTGTTGGAAGGGCACAAGTCAAGAGTGACAGGGATAGAAATGAATTATTTTAGAGGAGCATGTGGGGATACAAGGAGAGACAGACTGACAAATTAGGAAGTGAATGAGTGTTATATTGTGGATGTGGATGTGATAGAAATCATTAGGAGAAATGCAATGAGGTGGTTTTGCCATGTGGAGAGGATGGAGTACAAGAGACTAACAAGGAATGTAAGTGAGATGGAATGGTGAAGAGGAAGGGGGAGACTGAGGATGAAATGGAGGGATAGAATGGAGGGGTACATAAGACAGAGGTGTGTTAGCTGGGAGGAGGGCAGTGAAATGGCAGGGAACAGGACGACATGGAGACGACTTGCTTGTGGACACCCCTTAAAGGATTGAGGCGTCTGGCTATAAACAGATAAATAAATATTCACTTCAAAATATGGACTTGTGTTAAAAACATTGTCCTGAAGTTTCTACAAATACATCTCATGGATTTGTAAAAATCACTACATGTGCTGAACAGTTTAGTTGAATGTTATATACATATTTTCTACTTTCCTGATCTCTCTAATGTAACAGTAAATTTATAACTAATAGCTCAGGTTCATTGAGATTTTTTTACGATATCTCAGAATCTTTTAATAATATACCAATTTCAGACCAAGCACTGGAGATAGTGACCCACAAAAACCTATATTTAGATGCCAATGTCATGTGTTTCCACCAATTAGCACGAGATATAGAAGACATAGGATTATTGGCCAACCATATAACCCCTGATGTATTGATAGCTCCCGATCTGTCAGTAATATTGCTTTTTCTTAAGGCTAGAAGTGGATTGTGTGACCTGATAAAACTATAATTAGCAGCAAAGATCATGATTTTAGTTCAATAAAGGTTTGAGTATGGAAAATATATGAAAAATTTTCTGGAATTTGGGATTCCACCCCTCCTGGATACAAATAATTCAAGAATATGCAATAATACACATTTTTCTGCAGCCAGAACTTATTTCAGTGACATCTAAAACATCATGATCATAAGATTAGGGTAGTTGGAACCTAAAATATCGAAATGAATGATATAATTGGAGGCCAAATTGGATTTTGCCCTCTCGTGGAGAGTTCTCGCATTTCTGCGAGGTGTCCTCCGGCTATTTTGTTTTGTTTTGTTTTTGTTGTACTGTACATGTTTTGCCATAATCCACCTTGAAAATTCGATTGTGAAACTTTGGTCACAGACTCTATTGGAGGGTCCTCTACTACATGCAGATTAGCGACGGTCACTTGTCATTTCCTTGTATCTTCCTCCTTCTCCTCCTCTTGTCCTCGTTATTCCATGGCAGCAGTTGCACGTGTTTGCACAATGAAAGCAAGTGGCGCCAGGCACAATAAACCTCGCCCGACTCAACCAGTTTCGAATTATATCCCCCTGAATATCCATGACCTTGAGTTTGGCCTTTATATGTCACTGAAGGTTAAAGGCCATTGTACCTATTAACACGCCATATGGGACTTCCTGTATGTTGAAACTAGTAAATATGAGACTTCCTGTTACTCAATACCGGTAAATATCTATATCTTCACTCAGTTTCAAGTTATAGCCCCATGAATATTTGTGACCTTGAGATGACTTAAGGTCAAAGGTCATGGAACCAATCAAAAGCTCAAATGGAACTTCGTATAGCTGATAACAGTAAATATCTTTCTGTAACCAGTTTCGAGTTATAGCCCTCAGAATATCCGCGACCTTGAGATTCACCTTTCAAGGTCACTCAAGGTCAAAGGTCTTGGTACCAAATAAAAGCTCATATGGGAGTCCGTGTATGTTGATAATAGTATCTCTATCTTCAACCGGTTTAAAGTTATAGTCCTCTGAAAATCCGTGACCTAGATTTTAACCTTTCATATTCACTTGATTACCTCCAAAATTAAATCACTTCCTCTTGGGACCAGTGCCCACATATCCTGAAAATTTCAGGTAATTTCAGTCGGCCGTTTTTCCATAATGTAACAAACAAAGAAACAAACTAACAAAGAAACAAAGAAACTCGACCGAAAACAATACATCGCCGGACTCAGTCCGGGACGAGGTACTTATCCATAAAAACAGACTCCCTCTCTCTCTCTCTCTCTCTCTCTCTCTCCAAAGAAATGTACACAGAGCTTGATATGTAATAAAACTCATACACACAGTGCCAGTGCATGTTATCAAGTGAGCTACACACACACACACACACACACACACACACACACACACACACACACACACACACACACACACCTCATGATATTTATTCTTTCCGACAAGGAGAATATCTTTTTGCCCCTATTTGTTTGTTTGTTTGTTTCTCTGTTAGCAGTATTACTCAAAAATTAAGAGAGATTTCGACCAGATTTGGTGGATAGATGGCCCATGTCCCAGGGAACAATCGATTGAGTTTTGGAACCAATCCGAATCGTATTACAGATTCTGGATACGGAAAACATTTTTTGTGAAACCCTAAGCAATGATGAGAAAACCTTACCCATTTTCTAGAGTGGTTTGGAAACTACTCAGAGAGATGCACTCCACTGGGTGCCCCACTAGTTTCTTTATGAATGTATCTTTCATATCCTGCCTCACTGTCTGTTATTTTCTTTGACTTCCTTTTCTCTGAATTCTTCTCTGTCTTCCCTCTCTCTCTTTTGCTAATAAGTGTAGGGGGATAGACATCGCCCCTTCTCCAGGTAGATGATGGTAATGATGGAGGAGAAAGATGGACAGGAGAAGTAGGTGGATCCAAGGTCTAGTGAGATACTTTACTCCTGCTAGGTCTGATCATTTCTGGCTAAAGAATGGGACCACTCCGTGCATGACGTCACGTGGCACCCGAGCGCTCCATTCTGGTAGACTTAATGAGGTGACTGAGGTCAGTTCTGTCAGCTGGATGTAGACTCTGCTTGGGTCAAGTTCCTCTGCTTCTCCTGACTTTTCGATCCAAGCTGGAATAATGATCTGTTGTGCAATTCTCAGGTGCACATCTTTACCACTTAAAAAAAAGGAAAATGGGAACATACATTTATATAGTTTCCGAAGGAAGAAAGTAAAAAAAAAAAAAAAAGTAGATTTATCTTTGTGGTCATAAAGATAATTTACCCCAGTTACCCATCCACTTTTTTTGTTCTCTCTGTATGGTAATCTGCATTCCCCAGGAGGGTACCACCAGACGTCACAAAGATGCAGGGCAGACCTGTTTCTCAAAAGACCCTGGGCAGATCTAAGCTCAGCAGTTGCCCAGCAACCCGAAGTGTTCGGAAGTGTGTGTCTGGGAACGTTATGTAAAACTGTTTAAATTTATGTATTTTTTTTACGGAAATCTTTTTGTGATTATCTATGGTATCATTTGCGATTGTTGCGAGCCTCCAGGATCACAACAATCGCAATAATCCTGATGTGGAATGGCTCACAACAATCGCAACAATCCTGATGTGGATTTTCGTTTTCCTTCTTTTCTTCATATCTTCTCCTTAGGCATCCCCTCGCCTCACCCCTTTTTGTGTTTATGTATGCTACTCGTACTTTCTCTGATTACTTTGTCCATCTGCAGTTCTCCACTTTTTTCCCTATTCCGTGTATTTATTTTTTTTCCATTTTTCTTTTCTTTTTCTCGTTCCTCTGCCCTTTTCATTTTCTTTCCACGCTACCCCATATCATGGACATACCCCTTGGCAACACTCGCCAGTAAGAGTGAGAGCTGGACTCCCTTTCCAATCACTTTTTTTTTTCTTTCTCTCTTCATACCTAACCTCCAATTTCCATCACTTCTCCTACCTCCTTCCCTTCCCTAATCCTGCTCGTTTCTAACTCATTTTTTCCTATGCCTCTTTTTTCTCTTTCTCCCTCTCACAGCCCACTTTTCAATATATTCCTTTCTTAAACTCTTCCTCTCTTTCCCTTACTCCTTTCTTCCCCATTCCCTCTCATTTCCAGTTCCTTCCTCCCCACTCAATCCCATCCCTTGGATATAGTAAGTTTTTAAAGCGCCACGACTGGGGATAAAGTTTAAGGGTAAATAGAATAATGGGATGTAATGCAAAAGAAAAATACAACGAGGAAAAGCCAAGCTGAAGATAATGTAGGGAAAATATATCACCTCAGAATGAAAGTAAATAAAGTCATTAAGGAGGAGACAATATTTATTGACGAAGAAGGACTCGTGAAGGAAAGGCAGAGGCATGAAAATATATATCTGACAGGACAATCTTGACAAAAGGTACAGAAGAATAAGAATATATTTGCAAAAATTAATGGCAACTCGACAATCGATTGGCATAAATCTGCAATAACTGCCTAACGTTGCATACCCTTCCACTAGCTTGATATTCTTTGCTATACACAACAGCAAATAAATACCATAACTTTCATTATTGCTTGCATCGGACTCCAGCCTCCACAACTCCCAACTAAACCGGAGAAATACAAATCCGATACACATTTGTATTCTGTGTAGTACTGTCTGTCTGTCTGTCTATCTGTCGTCTGTCTGTCTATCTGTCCGTCTGTCAGTCTGTCTGTCTGTCCGTCTGTCTGTCTGTCTGTGTCTGTCTGTCTGTCTGTCTCTGTCTCTGTCTGTCTGTCTGTCTGTCTGTCTGTCTCTCTCTCTCTCTCTCTCTCTCTCTCTCTCTCTCTCTCTCTCTCTCTCTCTCCCTCCCTTTCCGTCTGGCTTTTTTGCTCTCATCTCACATTCCTCTTAATCCCCTTCTCCTGTTCAATCCTCCTCCCTTCTTCTTCGCTGTATCTCTTTCCTCTGTATTTTTTGCTTTCCTCCCTTGTATTTTACATTAAGGTCAGAGAGAGAGAGAGAGAGAGAGAGAGAGAGAGAGATTTCCGCACTTAACGTTGCTTTTTTCCTTTCTTATCCATCTTTTTCCTTTTCTCTCATTCTTCGTCAGTTTCATATTCATTTCCTTCACCCGCTTTGTTCCTGTTCCGCCTCTTTTGACTCACTAACCTCTTTCCGTCTTTCAATGACCACACGTTACTCTTTCTATCATCATGCTGGTGCTCTACCTTGCTCCGGTTCATCTCTCCTTTCCTCATGTTATTTTCCTTCTCCCTGCTTTCCGTTATCTTTGTATTATTCATTCCCTTCTTCCATTTTTTCTTCGTCTTTCTTTACTTTTCATGTCTTCTAATCCTCTTTCTCCTTTCTATATCTCCCATCCTTCTTTCCCACCTTAATTCCACCTTTCCTCTCTCCCAGCCTCAGTTTCATAATAGTATGACTTCCACTTTAGGTGTGTCCACAAGTGTCCTCGGCCACGTCTTGACAATAGAGCTGGAAATATATTTGGGTGAATATACAGTACGTAGAGGTGATGCGACGAGTGTGTCCATACAAGGCTGTTGTGACTTCACTGTAAATTTGCCAACATAATCTGGACGCTGCTCTCCCAAAACTGCTTGTATCTTATTCGTTATTATGTGTTTAATTGGTGCCAGTATTTGTGCGAACACAAGTGCTAACGCGCCCTTTCTTTCAAATATTTCCTGTTGCTTCCTTACTTTTACCCTTACTTGCTTTACTTTCAACATCCCTTTCCTTTTGCTTCCTTCCTCCCAAATGTCGCGTGTACCTCACAAGCCTTGTCTCTTTCTTCGTCCTTACCCTCACACAGCCTGACCATCATCCTCACTCACCCTTCTCCCTTCATCCATCACTCCTCTCCCATCACCTCTCTGCCTCCTTCTTTATCACCTCATTCCCACATTCTCCTGCCTCCCTCTCCACAGAGGATAAATTCTTTGAGGAATTAAGAGGATGGAAAAAGAGACACAAGACACACAAAGTGAAACAAAAGATAATGGTAGCAGGTGGAACGGTGTAGGTATGGTTATTTGGCTGTTGTCGACAGGCGTAATCTTGTTAGTGGCACTCAGAGACGGTACAAGCCCACTTCAGAACATCGTCAGATGTGATGTCAAGGCCAAAGCGACTGAACCACTATTTGCCTTCTCATTCTTTTCCGACCCTTATTTCTCCATTGTTTGTCCTCCTTCAAGCCACCTACAATGTCTCTTTCTTTTTCTCTCACACTTCCATCTGTCCCCGTCCACTTGCCTCCTCACAGTGAATTTTGTGCAATGCGATGACTAACAGTGTTGAGACACACCAAAGTTTTTCGTCCTCTGCTCTTTCTTATTACTCATTTTTGTGGTAACGTGACACAGTATGACCTTGCAGTTCACTCTCATATACTGTCTCTTCCCTCTATTCACTTTCTCTTATACTTTTTTCTCGTTTCTTTGTCTGTTATTTTCTCTCAGTAGGCCTATTTGTTTAACGAAAACATAAACACAGAGGGCAGTATCAGCCTCTAGGTAACTATTTGCCAAGATACATTTGAGCTGGCGTAGATCATGCAAATACTAAAATTCTGTATTTTTCTTATTTGTTTTAACTTTTCTTCTTTTTGTTGCCTGGTATTTTTTTCCTACTGTGTATTTGTCCTTTCTTCAGTAACCCGTTATTGTCCGTCGTGAAATACCTCATCTTCCAAAATATGTGTTATCTTCCCCGTCGTTTTCTCTCTCTCTCTCTCTCTCTCTCTCTCTCTCTCTCTCTCGTTTTTTCCCTTACTTCTTTGCCTATACTTCGCATACTGATCCATCATAAAAACTCAGTGATTGTTTTTTTTTCCTACACTAAAATACGCAGCTTCTTTCTTACCCTTCCATTCTCTTTTCTTCTCGTGTTTATTCTTTTTCTGATGTTATCGTCTTGAGCCTTTGTCTTTGCTGCTTAGCCCTTTGAAAACTTAAATAGCCGTTTTCTCATTAAAAAAAACTAAACTTAATTACTATTACTCATCCCTACTATTATTTTTTCCTTACCGGTTCGTTTTCCTCATTTCTGTGTCATTTCTATCTGAGCATGAGAAGACGAGAAACAAAAACATAAATAATAGCCGCTGCCTCCCCAACTTAAAATTCTCAGCTTTCGTATTTTCTTTCCTCCCGTTCAACATCTTTCTCCTCCATTCTCTTTTTGGTCTGCAATGCTGTTTGTGCTTTCGAAACTGAACCTTTACAAAGCTTGAGAACCTCTCTTCTTACCGCTGTCAATATAGTAAATAACAGCTTTTCTTAATCACTTTGTATAAGATAATGAGTTCCTGAATGAAATACAAAAAACTTTATGTAATTTATTATCCAAAATTAGCAATAACATTTCTGGAGAATTTCAAAAAGGGAGTAATATCAGTTATGTAAAACAAATGGTGACAACGAACTTTGTCCGACAGCAGTTATTGTATTTTCAGTCGTTTTCAAGTTACAGCCCTCTTAAAATCCGTGATCTTCGGTCAGCCTTTCAGGGTCACTTGGTCAAAGGCCATGGTACCAAAAAAAAGCCCGTATGGATCTTCCTTTCTCTTGATAAGAGTAAATTTCTATTTGTGACAAGTTTCGAGTTATGGTCCCCTGATTATCCGTAACTTCGAGTTTGACCTTTGAAGGTCACTCAAGGTCAAAGGTCTTGCTGACAAATGAAAGCCCATATGGGAATTCCTGTATGTTGATTACAGTAAAAAATCCGTGACCTTGGTTTTGACCTTTCAGGGTCACTTGATTACCTCTCAAACTTAACCACTTTCTTTTGGGACCAATACCCAAATATCCTGAAAGTTTACTGTAAAATCATTCAGCCGTTTTTCCGTAATTTTGCCAACAAACAAATACACAAACAAACGACCAAAAACAATGCCTCTCCGGACTCCGTCCGGACAATGAAAAAATAGTAATCGAAAAATATGGATATTTAAAAGAAGACTATTGTTACTACTGCTATTATTACCACTGTTACTACCTATTTCTGCTACTACGGCTGCTGCAGCTCCTAAATATTACTACTAATTATTAATCTTAATTTCTTTCATTAGTTTTTCCTTCCTCCATTCAGTATCTAAAAAAGAAAAAATCTAAAGTTACAAGCAAATTATGCCCCAAAGAAAAATTGATTCTGTGATTAAGCACCCTCAAGACCCCCCACCCTTCCCGCTGTTCATACCGCTGCTCTCTCTCTCTCTCTCTCTCTCTCTGCATCGGCTGGACAGAAACTGAATCAATATCACAACCTGTGGTCAGACCTGTTGACGGTGTCCTAGATGCAGATTCCTGGCCTTCGTGGCCGTGATCGTATAGTGGTTAGTACATTGCGTTGTGATATATATAATATACACACAGAACATACGCATGCCCATAGATGCAAGCATGCTCTCAGGCAGAATCCTATACACACATAGTCAAATAAACACACAGTAAAAAAAAAAAAGAAAAAAGAAATCGTTCCAGTCCTTTGACGAACATTGTGGCATTTAAGGCTACATGATTATAAGAAACGTACAACTAGTCTCTCTCTCTCTCTCTCTCTCTCTCTCTCTCTCTCTCTCTCTCTCTCTCTCTCTCTCACACACACACACACACACACACACACACACACACACACACACACACACACACTCACAAGCGAATCAGTGTTCATCAAGAACTTCATGAATTTATATTGAGAGAGAGAGAGAGAGAGAGAGAGAGAGAGAGAGAGAGAGAGAGAGAGAGAGAGAGAGAGAGAGAGAGAGAGAATACATCATCACTCAACATTAATAGAGTTTTGCAAGACTTACTCTGAAAGACTGGAGAACAGTTCATCTGTCATATGTTTAACCCTTTAATGTGTGTGTGGGGGTGTAAACTGATGTATTTATGCATATGTGTGTGCATGTTTATTTGTGGAAGCATCTGTGTTTGAATATTATATGTGTTTACCTGAATTTCGAAAGCAACATGAGAGATAACATACAACTGATCACTTGAGTCTGCTGTTGGTCGTTATGTGTTTCCGTGTAAATGTGTGTTCATGTGGGTTTGAATCTCTCTCTCTCTCTCTCTCCGGTAAACTAACAGACGACTTGGTAGAGGTGCTAACAGATGATGGGAGGAGGGAGGAATGGGTGAAGGGAAGGTGATGGGTCATTAATCGAAGATCAATATGATCCATAAAGCAATGTACCGTACAAGTAAAAATTTCATCGGTTGGCATCATGATTCATTAGGTTTCTACTCCCTCTTCTTTCCAGCTCATTTTTTATTTTGTCAAGATAAAGTGATATAACTATAAATGTTTACAGGGTGGTTCGTCTGATCACTTAAAAAAAAATTGTCAGGTGACACAAAGTATTATCACTATTCTTTCCCAAACACTTTAATAAATTTCACTGAACCTTACCATTTTCTTGCGGTTACCAAGCAATCTTTCTTACTGTATACTCTTATAATGATGGCTTTGCATATATTCACTGATTCTTCTCTAACCACCACCAGGCTTTGGAGGGGCAAGCATTCATTGCAGAAACAGCATTACAATTTTAGCAGGCGTGTTACTTACAAATGATTATAACTAGTAAGTCACTGGATTGAGCGTTGCCTTGGTTATGAGATCTCACGGTTAGATCGTATATATAGGGAAAGATCGTTTTATGAAAAGGTTTTGGATAAAGCGCACACCACACACACACACACACACACACACACACACACACACACACACACACACCGAGAAACATGTAAAACATTATCGTTCCGCCTTCTTATGGCGGGCTTTACCTTTACCTTTACCGAAGTGCCGGTTATGTGACGTTAGCGGCCATGGAGCGTCATCTTCCTCTATCCTCAGCTATCCTGATTAACTCCACATTGCCGATTCTTCCTTGTAAAACGCTTCTTATACAATCCATATTCTTTAGTCGTTGTCTTCCTTTTGCTCTTCTTCCCTCTATTCTTCCAAGTAAACAGTCAAGTTCTTTATAACATGTCCCCAAATATTCCATCTGTCTTTTCCTTATTGTCTTCATCATTTCTCTTTCCACTCCTGCCCTCCTCAGAACTTCTTCATTTGTTACTTTTTCTATCCATGATATTCGCATCATTCTTCTCAAAAACCATATCTTAGCTGCTTGTAATCTCTCTCCCATTTTCTTCTTTACTGTCCACGTTTCGCACTCATATAATAGCGTTGACCAGACAAAACATTTCAAAACTCTTATCCGTGTCCTCATACCCATAGTTATGTTAGTTAAAATTTTTCTCATTCGTCCGAAAGCTCCTTTAGCAATACCAGTTCTTCTTACAATATCCTTCTCACTTCCTCCGTCATCTGATATAACAGCATCCAAGTATTTGTAACTTCTCACCTGCTCTATATAGCTTCCATGGATATTAAGTTGGATATTTATCGCTTCTGTCCGTTTTGTTAGTACCATTGCCTTTGTTTTCCTGATGTTAATCTTCATCCCTTTCTGCTGACATGCTTCCACTAATCTATCCACCAGTTCTTGCAGTTTTCCGAATCCGCTACCAGTACCGTGTCATCGGTTTATCTCAAATTATTAATGTTCTTGGAGGAAGAAAAATACTATCAGAGGAAAACTGTGCAGCCCCTCTCAACAGGAGGAGAATTATAAACGTAAGTGCTCACATCGAAAACAAATAATACCACAGGCAGCGCGTAAACAATGCTAGTAACAATGCAGCAGTCAGTTCTATTGATCCCCTCTTCTCGTACACTCTAATATGATAACGGTTTCAAGGAAGCGATTATTATTAGCCCGGCGTGATCATCATCTGCCTGGAAAAATAGCACGATTTGCCCATTCTGTGTAGAGGAACGTTCACGACTCAGACAGTGTCACATAAACAAAAAACAAACAACACCTGATACGTTGTTTTTTACCATACATCACCTGCTTGTGTGCGACTTTACCAACCAGGTGAAGAAAAGACATTCCAGTGACCATTGACGTAGGAGAGAGAGAGAGAGAGAGAGAGAGAGAGAGAGAGAGAGAGAATGCCTCTATATTCAGAACAGTGTTTAAAGAAGATGAGGAAGGTGAAGAGATTAAGAAGGAAGCTGGGAAGGATGAGTAGAATATGAGAAAATTAAGAATGTGCAGAAGAAGGAAGAAGAAAAGGGTTTGTGGAGAGAATGGAGAGGAAATGTTATTCACCAACATGGTAAAACATAACGAAGAGAGATATGTAAAGGAGAGAAAGAATTACAAATAAATTAGGAGAAAACAAAGAAAAATAAAGAGGTGGGAAGGAATTGCAGTATAGAGAGATTAGGAAAGATTATAGGACGAAACAGAATAAAAGATGAAAGCAATGCCAGCTGAAATAGGGGAAGATAAAAAGGCAGCATGGCAAGAAGGCAAAAAACAAGGAAATTTGAGATAGGCAAGAAAAGATGTAGAAAGAATGAGATGAACAGAAGGGAAGGGATCTGAAACAATAAGCAGGAAAGATGAAAAGAGAAAGAAACAGACTGTTGCCAAAGAGAAGTTGTGAAGTATGGGAAAAGGAGAGCATGGCATGGTAAACTAGTAATAGTAGTAGTAGTAGTAGTAGTAGTAGAAGAGAGAGAGAGAGAGAGAGAGAGAGAGAGAGAGAGAGAGAGAGAGAGAGAGAGAGAGAGAGAGAGAGAGAGAGAGAGTAAAAATGGATAGGTACATCAATAATGAAATAGTAGCAAACAACGATGTCAAAAGGAGAGGCGAAGAAAAAATGAAAGATGAAATACTGAAAGCATGGAAGAAACTGAGGGAAAAGGGGACAGGCAAGTCTTAAGGGACTGAAAGGAGATGCAGCAGGGGAGAGTCAAGGAAGTAATGGAAGCCTGAAGTGTTTGTTCACGGGAAGAGGAACGGTTTGACCAGAGAGAGAGAGAGAGAGAGAGAGAGAGAGAGAGAGAGAGAGAGAGAGAGAGGGAGAGAGAGAGAGAATGATTAAATATTCAAAGAGTGTTTAAAGGATGTGAGAGAAGGTGGAAGGATGGAGAACGAAGCAGAGAAAGATGAGTAAAGTAGGAGAAAAGTAAGAATGTGCAGATGAAGGGCGAAAAAGACGGTTTGTGGAGAGAAAGAAAATATAATTCATCAACATGGTAAAACATAAAGAAGAGAGATATGGAAAGGAGAGAAAGAACTACAAATGAATTACGGAAAAACAAAGAAAAAGAGGTGAGAAAGAATCGAAGTAGAGAGATTAGGAAAGATTTTAGGAAGAAACAATAAAAGCTTTGAGCAATGCCAACTGAAATAGGGGAGACGAAAAGAGTGCATAGCAAGAAGGGAAAACAAACGAGGTAGGAAGAATGAGATGAAAGAAAGGAAGGGTTCTGAATCAGTAAGCAGGAAAGAAGAAAAGAGAAAGAAACAGACTGTTACCACAGAAAAGAAGCGAAATGTGGGAAAAGGAAAGCATGGAGTAGTAGTAGTAGTAGTACTAGTAGTAGTAGTAGTAGTAGTGATGGTAGTGGTAGTGGTAGTAGAAGGAGAAGGAGGAGGAGGAGGAGGAGGAGGAGGAGGAGAGAGAGAGAGAGAGAGAGAGAGAGAGAGAGAGAGAGAGAGAGAGAGAGAGAGAGAGAATGACTATATTCAGCGGTGTTTTTAAAGGAGCTGAGGAAAGGTGGAGGGACTGAGAAAGAAGCAGGGCAGGATGAGTAAAGTAGGAGAAAATTAGGAATGTGTAGATGAAGGGAGAAAAAGAGGGTCTGTGGAAGGAAAGGAGAGATAATGTCATTCACCAACATGGTTAGCATAATGAACAATGAATAGAAAAGTAGTAGTAGTAGTACTAGTAGTAGCAGTAGTAGCAGGAGGAGGAGGAGGAGGAGGAGAGAGAGAGAGAGAGAGAGAGAGAGAGAGAGAGAGAGAGAGAGAGAGAGAGAGAGAGAGAGAGAGAGAGAGAGAGAGAGAGAGAGAGAGAGAGGAAAAATGAAAAGGTACGTCAGAAATGAGATAGTGGCAAACAACGTGGTGAAGGAGAGAGGGGAAGAAATAAAACAAATGTAATACTGGAAGTATGGAAGAAACTGAGGGAAGAAGAGACAGGCAAGGCTTAAAGGACTGAAAGGAGATGGAGGACGAGAGTGGCAAGGAAGTCCTGGAGACCTTAAGTGTTTGTTCACTAGAAGAGGTGCGGCTTGACCGGAGAGAGAGAGAGAGAGAGAGAGAGAGAGAGAGAGAGAGAGAGAGAGAGAGAGAGAGAGAGAGAGAGAGAGAGAGAGAGAGAGAGAGAGAGAGAGAGAGAGAGAGAGAAAACCGTGTTATAAAGTTATCAGACTTGTTAGAAGTTAACTCCAGAGAAATGTTAAAGACCAAGAGCTGGATGAATATATGAGATGAAAAGGTAGCAGGAAAGAGGGTATTATTTATAAAAGCGGAATGGCAGTATGAAGGCAAGTGTGGTAAAAAAACAATACATTGACCTATTGACCAAGGGGTTCACATTAAGCTGAGTGATACGGGATTGGAATTGTTCAGATTTGTGAACGCCTTAACTACTACTGTATTCTTTTTAGTGAAACCTGGTTTAATTGACATCTCTCTCTTTTGAAAGTTGATGTGTAAGAATTTATTAATATTTTCACTATGATGTTGTTCACTAAGAAGTTTATGAAAAAGATGTAGGGCCGTAGCAATGTCTCTATCTGCCACTGACCTCCGTAATACAAGTGGAAAACCTGTGGAAAATCTGGACCAAGTCAAGGTGAAAGAACTGTAGTATAACGTATTCATAATTTACTGTCACACTCTCGAGAAGGGTATATTATGCATGGAAGAGATTTTTCAAAAAGAAGGGGGTTAGGTAGTATGGTCATTAAATCACTCCATTATCAAAAGCCCACTCATAGGTAAATCCAATCGTTTGGAAGTAGCAAACACAAGCTAAACCCGTATATCTTTGTAACGCAATATTCAACTACTCATCCACCTCCCATCTATGACGTCCACAAACTATTTCTGTAACGATGCAGAATTAAAGCCACGTCCATGATCCCTAGCAATGGAATGCCGTTGTGTGGGATGGTCCTTAAGAATGATAAAGACTGTTTAAGACCACGGTCTTTGATGTGGGATAAGAGGGAAAGTGAGATAAAGTACAGTAGCATGACACTGATACTCAAACATAACGTCCATACTCATAACAAGTTAGCGAATAAATGACATGTGGTGGTACAGAGATCTGTAGTGAATTCCTGGAGGTCGCCCGAATCAAAGTAGGAGAAGACTGTAATACTAAGTTAAAAGCCTGTATATGAATTCAGTACAAGCTGGGAAAGTAGTGCTTGGGCTTGTGTTCCGTTATAATGATATTGATAATCCTTTACTGATTAGGCTGCATGTGGTTTAATTAAAACCTGAATAGTATGACTTCAAGGAACTTGTCTTGGAATGATTAATCATTTACTTATAAGTGTAGGCGAAAGCTAATAGCAAACTGAGACAAGGAAGACATGGAGACCTGAAGTGTTTGTTCACTAGAAGAGGGAGGGTTCGACCAGAGAGAGAGAGAGAGAGTATACTGATATGTGGGTACATCTGGAATGAAAACCAAATATGTCATGAGGCAGTTTATATTCTTCATATCATACAAAAATATAATTCAATATAGTAACGGTCTCGTATGGAAAATAATGGACGAAACCTATCTCTACCTCCTCATTTTCGACAAGTGTCTCGTTAGCCAAATCAGTGTAGCAGAAGAAAATTAAAGTACGAAATACGTCAGTGAAACAAAATGGTTAAAGGAATGGGTAGCAATCTAACACAACGTTTCCCATTATGTTCACATCAAAATATTTATCCCCCAAGTTAACTTAGCCTCTCTCCATTTTTTTTTTTACTCCCACCAGTAATACGAACTTTTTTCTTATTATGCCTCCTACTACCTATGGTGGAGGAGGCATTAAGTGACTGGTCTGTAAGTTTCCACGTGCGTGCTTTGCATGGGTCTGTGCGTCCGCAACACTCTTGTGAGAGTGATATCTCCTGAAACCATCGACGGATTTCCACCAAACTTTCATTAGTGATGCAGCGTGAGGACATGATGACCTGATTAAGTCAGCTAGGTCAAGGGGTCAAAGGTCAAGTCATATTGGTTTGACATAGTCAGTCACTGTGGGCGCTATATCTCCAGAACCCCCTTGACGGATTTCGAGTAAAATTTTATTAGTTATATTGTATGAAGGGACGATCAACTGATTCGGTCAACAAGATCAAGGGCCGAAGGTCAAGGTCATTTGGGTCTGTGCGCGATACCACCTGAACCTCTTGAAGGATTTCAACCAACCTTTCGTCAGTGATATGTATGAATGGACGATGAAATGACTCGGTCAGCAAGGTCAAACAATCAAAGATCAAAATCATCTGGATGAGAACGCTATATCTCCTGATTCACCTCGACGGACTTCGACCAAACCTTTGCCAGTGGTATAGTTTAAAGGGGTAAGGAAGTGATTAGGCCAGGAAGGTTAAAGGGTCAAAGGTCAAGGTCATGTTTTTTTTTTTTTTTTGTGAGATATCACTTGAAAATCCTCGACGGATTTCTGACAAACTTCAGTCAGTGATACAATATGAAGGGACGATGAACTGATTATGTCAGCAAGGTCAAGAGGTCAAAGTTCAAGGGCATAATGGGTCGACATAGATTATCTTTAGTCTTATTTCAACCCACAAGAAACCCTGTCATGAAGGCTGTATGGTGAGTCCGTAGGCAAAACTTGCTGAAGTCACGCCAAGCGACGTTTTGAGTCGGCAACATGGAGTCCAAGTTGGTGTTTCATTTTATACATGTTACTCCTAGACGACGAAAGTTTGTTTTGACAGAGAATTCGAAATGAAGTCGTTATGCCATACATATTTTTCAAAGACACCTACACTACAAAACTTCTCGCAGTTCAGTCATTTTAAAGACTATTATTATGATAAATAAATTTAAAAAATAATCATAAAAAGCCAATAATAAAACCCTTACAGTCCAATGATGTACTTTCTTTATTCTTTTTACCTCTCCTTTTCATCGTTATGCATCTGTCCCTCTCCACCTTATCACGTGACTTAATCGTCGAAAACAGTCCGGCCATTTTCTGGATTTCCTTAGGGAGTCTGCTGGAGAGAGAGAGAGAGAGAGAGAGAGAGAGAGAGAGAGAGAGAGATTTGTCTGCTACTTGTCGCTGATTTTCTTTTCTCTCTCTCTTCAGTTTCTTTCCTTTTTCTCAACACTTCACAGATTTTTAGTTCTGTTTTCTTTTCGTTTACCATGTTGGTCTATTTTCTTTCACTGCATGTCACTTACTTAATTTTCCTCATCTTTCACTGTTCACTACCCACATTACTCTTTCTACTATCTCCGTCGTTCTCCCCTCTCTCTCTTCCTTCCTCTTGTTGTCTTTCCTTTTTCTTGTTTAATCAGTTTCTTTTTCCCTCTTTTCTTTGTTACTTTCTATTTTCCATTCCCTTCCTCTACTCTTTCTTCTTCCTTTTCTTAGTTTTTCGTCTCTTCCTCTCCCCATCTTCTCTTTGCTTCACCGTGTCTTCCTTCCTTCCTACAGTACATTCATTCCAGTCTTCTTCCCTCCCAGCCATATTTCACATTAGTCCGACCTTCACCTTTGCTTTTATAACCTTTCTAGTTCTTCCTTTCTCTGCCTCTCCATGCCTTACTCTCAACACCTTTTTCTCATTACTTCGTCCATCGCATGTCTTATTTCGCAGATCACAAACCCTTCTCTTTTTCCCGTCTTATCCCTCACACAACCTCGTCTATATCATCAATCATCACCCTCTCCCTCCCCCCTCCTCTCCAGTCACCTCCCTCCCTCCTTCCTTATCGCCTCACTCCTCATGTTTTGTCTTTCTCTCCCTATAGGATAAAATATTAAAGAGTTTAAAAGGAGAGCAGGATAGGCGCAAGACAGATGGTGAAACGTAGATAGAGGTAGCAGACATGTAATGGTGTAGGTTAGGTAATTTGATTGTTATGGAAAAGAATAACCTTGTCTGCATTTCAGAACATCGCTGCACGTGAGTCTAATGCCAAACCAAGCGAATCACTAGTTGCCCTGTCTCTTCTTGTCTTCCCTTATCTCCTCACTCGTTATCCTCTTTATATCGTGGACTAAATCACTTTCTTTTTCTCTCATCCTTCCATCACGCCAATCTCCCTTTGCCTTATCATCATGTATTTTGTGCCGTGCTGCGGGGACAGAGTTATAGACAGCACAAAACTTATTTGTTCTATCTTTTATTATTCATCTTTTTCTTGGGTCGACACGACTCTCAGTATGTCCTCGTTATTCACTTTCATATTGCACCTCTTTCCTCTACTCACGTTCTCTCCTATTAAGAAAAAAAATATTTATCCGTTTATTTTCTTTCGGTTTTGGTTTAGTAGACGCATGATGAATTCAGTGAAAGCAGCATCAGCCTGTGTATGTTTCTGAGATCAAGTGAGTTGGCCTGCTTCATGAAATACCCAACTTCTGTATTCTCTTGTCCTTTCGGCATTTGTCTCCATTTTAGTACTTATTGTGTGTTCTGTTTTTCTTAACTGAGTGACTGACTTTTCTGCTCTATCCTTTATTTCTCAGTGAATCACTCACCTTCTACAATCCCTTTTGTGTACCTTGTCTGTTTTATATACTCATATTTTCTACTTTGTTCTTTTCATTTGTTTACCTGTGTTTCTCACTACGACACTTCAAAAAACTGCAGTCTCGTTTTTTCCTTCATTACATTACTCAACATCTATTTTATCTTTCCTTCTCTTCTATATTTTTCGGGATTCTTCTTCCTGTGTTGCTGTTCCCCTCTTGTTTCTTTGTCTTTGCTACCTAGTCCTTTGGAAACTCAAACGGCTGTTATTTTTTTCTTTATTATCAATTAGCTTAATACCTTTCCTGCTCGTATATATCTGTTGTCTTGTTGCTCTTAGTCACTTGTTCTTTTCCTCTTTTAAATGGTTGCCTTTTGTATCTAAACGTAAGGAAGTCAAATAATCGTTCTTTTTCCTCAGAACTTTCTCGGCTTTGGTATTTTTCCTCATGCTCTGATTTTTTTTATTTTTAATCGTTTTTCTTCCCAGCTGCATCTTCGAAACTATGCATTGAAAAAACTTGAGAGCCTCGTTTCTTATCTCGGTCCATACAGGATATCGTTATTTTATGTTTACTGAAGGTTCAATAATAATGTTTTTAATGAAACCCGGGGGAACTTATCTAATATATTATCCAACTCTGCTGAAAAATGATATTAAGGAGACTTGGGAAAATGAAGAACAAAAACCAGGGAAAAATGCGCACTATAAAACGCTGATAAGATAATGGAAATTTACTACTACTACTACGACTACTACTACTAAGACTACTACTACTACTACTACTTGAGAAAATGCAGCAGAGTGACAAAAAATGATACCCTGATTGACAAATTAATCTTAAGAGTAGCGTTTAAAATCCCAGCATAGCTTTACCTTAGCGAAAAGCAGGTTACGAGGAGATTTAATTCAACTAACGAAAGTATTCAAAGGATAATAATAATATGTCTATCGAAATATAGGTCAAAGTCATTTGGGTCTGAACGCGATACCTCCTGAACCCCTTGAAGGATTTCAACCAAACTTTCGTCTGTGATAATGTATGAAAGAAAGATGAACTGATTCGGTCCGCATGGTCGAGGGATCAAAGGTCAAAATAATTTGAGCGAGGACACTATATCTCCTGAATCCCTTGACGGATTTCGACCAAACTTTTGCCCCCCCGTTTCTTACCTCTGTCCAAATAGGGTATCGTTATTTTACACTTACTGAAGGTTCAGCAATAAATTTTTAATTGAAACCCGAAGGAACTTATGTAATATATTATCCAACTCTGCTGAAAAATAATATTAAGGAGTTTTACGGTAATGAGGAACAAAACATGAAAAGAATGCGTAATAAAAAACTCTGATAAGATAATGGAAATTCACTAATATTACTACTGCAACTACTATTACTATTATAACTATTACCACTACTACTGCTACTACTACTACTACTTTTAATACATGAGAAAGTACAGCAAAGAGTGGTGAAAACTGATACCGTGATTGAGAAACAAACCATATGAGGGGCATTTAAAATCCCAGCATAGCTTTACCTTCGCTAAAAGCAAGTTACGTGGGGATTTTATTTACCTAGTGAAGATATTCAAAGGACATATGTCTATCCAAAAATGGAGTTTATTCCGTCAAAGTATACTAAAGGTAAAATGAGTATGAAATTATTAATAAGCGATTCCTTTCATGTTTGATGTGAGCATTTCTCCTTTAGCAGAGCTGTAAATAGTTGGAAGAAATGGCCATCAGGTGCAGTATATTGTGATGCAATGCAAACCTTTAAAATTCGCTTCGATAAACATCTCTCTTCTATCTTCATCTGTGTATTTTCACCGATGAAAAATACACTTCTGTAGTATATATTTATTTTTATTTATTTTTTTTTTTTTTACAGCTTCGAGGATACAACCGCAGAACAACGTCGATATATACTGTTGACTTCATATTGCTTTCACTGTCAGGTATATTTGATCGAATAAGATTTCCTTTCCCTCTTTGTTATGAATTTTCCGTGACAGCTTTCCTGTGCTGCATGGTCGTTCTTCTCGTCATTTTCTGTCAGTTCTGGCTGAAGGGTTTGGTGGTGGGAGCCGGTTTTCTGTCCTTGTCTTTAGTTAATACAACATTTCTGTTATAACCTAAAGAAAGAACAAGTCACTTACTGTTGCAAGTAATTTGTACTCCTATGTACTACTGCTGCTTTTACTACTACTACCACACTACTAAGCGTAAATCCGAAGTTCTAAACAAACTTTGTCCTAAATAACAGCAGGCACTGTAAATAAGCATCCCAGTACCACACCCTACTCCTCACTGTTCTCTCTCTCTCTCTCTCTCTTTCTCTCTCTTTCTCTCAGCGTCTGCGCGACAAAATCGGAGTCAAGAACTACATACAGTATTGATAAGTTCCGTCTTGGTCACTTTAGTCAAGATGTGGACTTATTGCTTTGGAGAGAGAGAGAGAGAGAGAGAGAGAGAGAGAGAGAGAGAGAGAAGACTGAGCATAGGTAGCTGAATGTTTACAGCACGAGAGGAAAGGTTGAGTGATGGAGAAGGAAGCAAGGCAGTGTGACAAAAAAAAGTTAAAACATGGAGATAGACACGGTGTGAGAAGAAGAGGGTTTGATTGTAATATAGAGAGGATTATGTAATTGGCATAGATAATATATGGAAGACAGGAAAGAACTATAATATTAGTGCAAGTAAATGGGAAATACCGAAACGAAGAAAACCTGAACGATTGTTAGGAAAGAGAGGAAGATTTTTTAGGATGAAAGAGAAGTCCAGATAAGAGGTAGGGATAACCCCCTTGATGTTTGGCTCAGAGTTGGTTAAATGTTCGCATAGTTGGTCCAAATATGAAGGAAGTTGGATGGCAAACCACAATATAACTGGTTGTGTAACCGCGTCAACGTATAAAAATCCATATTAATATATAATAAGTGGTTTTACTATAGATAAGTTTTACTTATCTCACATTTACTTGAAGATTGTTGAACTTTGCTATACTTCAGCTCTAGCAGGAATCTTTTTTTTTTTTTTTTTTTTTTTTTTTTTTAAGAGGTATACTTTTTTCCCGAATGTATGATATATGTAAGCATCAGATGTTTTGTGCAATGTTAATAAAAAATTAACAGAAGAAAAGCATGAAAAACAAAAAAAATAACAAAAATAATAGGCGAGGGGTTGAAACATGAGTCAAAGTCTACAGAAAAAGAAAGTATATTCTTAGTTTTACAACATTTTGGTTTCTTTTTATTCCATAGTAAATACCGGATAAAGTTCCAGAAGCACATTCAACATGTGTTTAGTTATCACAATAATACTCATTAGATTGTCAATCCACCAAGCCTTGCAAGGCTTGGTGGATGAGTTTGGGAGAGTGTGTAAGAAACGGAATCTAAAGGTGAATGTAGGGAAGAGAAAAGTGATGGTCTTTAAGAGAGGTGAAGTCAGTGAACGTACAGCGAGGTTGGATGGTGAGGAATTGGAAAATGTGAGTACGTTTAAGTACTTGGGTAGTGTGATGAGTAAGGATGGAGGTTTGGAGGGTGAAGTACTTGAAAGGGTACAACAGGGAAGAAAGGTTGCTGGTTCTTTGAAAGCAGTAATAAGAAACAGGGAAGTGAGCATGGAAGTGAAAGTTACTACATGACAGTATTGTGATACCAACTCTAACGTATGGAAGTGAAGCTTGGACGTTGCTGGAAGGACACAAGTCAAGAGTGAGGGCAGTGGAAATGAGTTCTTTAAGAGGAGCCTGTGGAGTCACACGGAGAGACAGGCTGGCGAATGAGGATATAAAGGAGAGTTGTGGTGTGGATGTTGATGTGATAGGAAGCGTTATGAGGAACACACTGAGGTGGTTTGGCCATGTGGAGAGGATGGAGGGTGAAAGACTGACGAAGAGAGTGTATGTGAGTGAGGTGGAGGGGGGAAGAGGGAGGGGGAGGCCGAGGATGAGATGGAGGGATGGAGTGGAGAGGTATGTGAGAGAGGGGGGTGTGAGTTGGGAGCAGGGCAGTGAAATAGCGGGGGACAGGGCGACTTGGAGGCGATTTGTTTGTGGCCACCCCAAACGGGATTGAGGCGTCTGGCAATAGATAGATAGATAGATAGATTGTCAATTATGATATTAACACAACACTGGTTATTTAAAAATGAAGTCCCTCCCCCTCATCATTAACTCCCCGGACAATCCCTGATAAATGGGAAAATAATAGAAAAAGAGAAAAACGAAAATATCGTAGTGGGAAAGAAAGCTGAAAAACATGGAAAGATGGGGCAGCGAAAGAAAGAGGCAGAATAGACTGTGAAATGAGACATAGAGAGGTAAAAATGTATTGGAGAATGAAGAAAGGGAAATAGAGAGATTGACAGATTGTTCCTAGAGAAAGGGAGTGAAATGGGGAAAAGAAGATCAGGGAAAGGAACTGTACAGCAGTAGTACAACACACACACACACACACACACACACACACACACACACACACACACACACACACACACACACACACACACACACACACACAGAGAGAGAGAGAGAGAGAGAGAGAGAGAGAGAGAGAGAGAGAATACTGGACCACATAGGAGGTGCAGATAACAGGAGGCCTTTTGGTTCATGACAAGGTAATCTGTAGGAAAAGAGGCTCATTGTACTATTATCTGACCAAGGTGTAACAGAAAAGGATAGAGAAGAGGTAGGCTATGCTCATTCCATCATGCTAAATGGTTTAAATCGGCACGTATAAGATAGAGAAATTACTATACTTAGGTGAAAGAACTAGCACGGAAATATTTATTGAAGATGAGGAAGGAGAACAACTCTGCAGTATGAAATTACTAGTCTACTAAGGTGTAAAGGAAAAAGCATATTCGGTCCCGAATGTTCTCATTATTAATCAAATGTCTCACAGTCGGCAGCATACACTTCCACCTGGAAATGAATAGGACTAGGTTAGTTTTAACCTATACTCTCAAAATATTTGTCTAGCCGAATTTTAAACTTACCAATAGTTTTTTGCACTAACCACTGTTGCTGGTAGCCTATTCCACTGAAAGATTACTTTTATCTATATTAAAGCTACATGTCCTGCTTTTGAGTTTCATTCCATTATTTGAAGCCACACTATCAGTATGTAATTAGAACAACTTATGATAAATAACATTGTCAAACTTGTGGAAAGTATTAGATCTTCTCGGAGTCGTTGCTATTACAGAGAAAACATATAGTTTCTTTAAATGCTCTTAACAGTGTAAATTCCGCTGAGACTGGATAATTTTTCTGACTGTCCTGCCCTCTCTCGTGTCAATATTCATCGATACTAAGATTTTGGGAACAATGCTGGGCGCAGTAGTCTAGTTGTGGTAAATAAACACATAAAAAGCTTGAAGATTGCATCGGGCATTTATTCTCAAAGTTTCTTGAGATAAGCCTAGGAATTTATTTGCTTTATTACTGACAGCTATACATTGTTTCGAATATTTGTGGTCGTTACTGATAGCATTTCCTAAATCCTTCTTGTCCTTCACTTCCATAAGTGTGGGATAAACATGTGCTAATCATACTGATGTTTTTGTCGCCAAACACATTACATTGAACTAAATTAAATGTCATCAGCCACATTTCACTCTGATTCATTAACTTAACCAGGCCGTTTTGTATAGATTCAGAGTCTGTTTTCATAATAAGTTTGCCTCCATTCTTCGTATGATCTACAAATATCAATTCCTCAAAAATGAGATTGTTTTCTGCACCACTGACATATTGAAAAAAAAAAAAGAAGAAGAAGAAAATGGTCCTAGAACTGACCCTTGAGGAACTGCGCTTGTCATATTTAGCCAGTCTAATGATTCGCTACTTATCACTACATTCCACTTGCGATTCGTTAACCAATCACCAATCCATGAATATAATTTTTTTGTGAGGAGGCCGGCTTTCAGTTTCTTAAACAGTCCTATAATGTATAACAAATCAAATACTTCCTGGAAATCTAGGTATATACACCCGACGATATTCTTGTGTCCCTGTTGTTATATATGTTTGTAAAATCTTCAGAATTGTAAGGTTTAGCGTATTATTACGACACTCGTGCTGATTAAGACTTATAAAGTTATTAACAAAGAAGGCAATTTATTTATTTTTATTTTTTTCAAAATTTTGCACAGTAATGACTTTTGGTTTATTAGGCCATAAATTGTGACTCGTTTTTTACAGTCTTCTTAAACAATGGGTGATATATTAGCAGGCTTCCATTGATTAGGCACCCTCCATAAAATAACTGATTTTTTTTTTCTTTTTTATTAGATATAGACAAGGCCAACTGTAACACTGACGCTAAAGGCCAGGAGGTATCTGCTTTAGGCCAATTGATTTATTTGGGTTGCTTTCCTGAAGATGTTTTAATACACCAAGTCCTATCACTTCGCTGATCGATAACTGATCAACTACCGGTCCTGAGAAAACCGATTGAGGGGCGAAAATGTTGAGGCTGATATCTTTCCAACACGATGAAAGGAGCAGGGTAGTATTGGTGTTATTATTTGGTTATCATCGACGAGATCGCCTTCTGAGTTTAGTAGAGGAAGTGTCATAGTTTATATTTTCTTCTTTTTTATGCAAGAAAGAAGGAACCAAAGAGTAGATGCCCGCCGCAAATAGTTGCCTCCAAGAAAAGCTAAAAACAAGATGATATAGAGCCAAATTCAAGATCCGTTCATTTCTAGATCACTGGATATAGTGCGTTTAAAAGACTAAAAATCATTGGCAATAAGCAATACAGATAGAGGAAAACAGTTCTAAAGTTAACCTGTTGCATACATGAAGGAACGGTAGTAATCGTTAACTCTTCCATTAGACAGTTGGACAGAAAGGGATGAGAGTTTGCTGCTAAACGGGTGCTACGCGCCTACCTTAGCAGTGGAGAGATGCAAACAGACAGTTCAGGAGAACAGTGACCAATGAAGTAGTGACAGAAAAGAGATAAAGAGGCACCAGTGCGGTGAAGAGATGCAGGTCGAAGGGAGTCATTATGAGGAGGAGAGTTAATGAGAGAAAAATCCATTGACTCCACCATGTTGAGAAGAGCTGTATGTGGGGAGCCTGCCCACACAAAGTATTACTTTATTCAGGGCCGAACAAACCCCGTTGATACAGTCAACAACAGTGCAGAGGTAAAGAAAGCACGATGTCGGCTTAGCACACCAAATCTCTTGGGAGCAGATTTTAAAAAGAGGTAATATTATCAATTTTCCAAGTTAAATCCCGAGAGAATGAAACCCCAAGTATGCTCAAAGATGACGCAGGATTGAGTTGGATATTACAAAAATTTTTGAGGATATTGGTGTAGTAGATATTGACAGGTCAGAAGATGTAATAACTGAGTTTTTGTTTGTATTAAAAACAACAGAACTACTTGTACCCCAATCAGAGATATGAGCCAAGTCAGACATTAAGTGTACCATAGTATAGCCTCATCCCTTGTTTGTTGACAAAACTGCTGACATGGACGTTGAGGATGCGGATAGAAAGATGAAGGGTGGAGTCATTAGTGCATGAGTAGGGTTAGATGCACAACTTAGAAGGTCAGTGATGAATAGAAGTGGAAAAATATTTTATAGTCTGACTTTCCTTCAAGAGAAATTTTCGCCTCCTAGTCTCGTTTAGTTTTCCGAATACTTTTCGTACATTGCTGCTGCAGTTTAAAACATTCAGTACCGACATTTCTTTAAAATTTAATGTTCTTCTCCTGCGACCATTGATTTCTTCAATATTCTTCGACATCCAGGCCGGTTTACAAGGTTAATTATTTCTTCGGGTAATTCTCGGTGATCAGATGATGTCTATGTTCGATAGACATCAGTTGATTAGTAAATGGTTTCATCATATTTCTTCGACCTTATCCACTTTTTGTAACGTAATCCAGTTGGTTTTGGCAATTTACTTTCTCATATCAAAATTAGCTATTTATCTAATTAGGAAATATAATGTTATTTATGCTGGTTTACAGTTTATATTCATGTCAAGCCTAATAGTATTATGATCGCTTCTGCTAATATTTTCACAGTCACACAAATTCATTCGATCACGGTCTCCTATGACGACAAGGACAAGCTTAGTATATGGTTACCAGATATTGTCCGACTTAACTCACGTGTAATATGCTAAACAGCTCATTAAGAAAGAGTTCAATAAGTAACGATATATATAATATTTCACCTGTCTTTCACAAATTATCTATATTGTGCACACTGACTTATAACTGCCATTGATTTGTTACTGTATCTGTAATCCCAGCAACAAAATATTTGCCTTTGTGCCTCATTTCTGTAACGCTTTCATGCAGGCTTCATACATATTTACAGCTGTGATATGACCAAATGCATTTTTTTTTCTTATGTGTTCGACTCATGGCATAGTCTTCTCAGCCTGCTCCCAAGGCCCAGTAGTCCTCCTGCATACCATACACCTCTACATGTCGGCACTTCGGCGCTAACACCCACCGTCCATATTGAATACATGCTAGGGCTGTCTCATACAGGACTGGTGTATTGGTACAAGAGGGGGTATTTTTACGACATGTTGGCGGGTCTTCTGGTAGGTCAGTAAAGTCTGAATTTTATGAAATTCAAATCCTTAAACTGTTCTCTGTCCCAGGGGGTATTTGAACCTGGGTCCGGTAGGACTGCAGGCCACCTCTCTACCGACTGAGCCCTTTAATCTTTTATGACAATACCATAGTAATTTCAGCGCAAGTTCTTAATGTGTAACGTGTGATCAGCGCATATGCTCCACCTGCGTTCTATAATTTTAGAGGAACATACCCATTTATTGGTTACTAGGGACATTTCCGTATTTCCGTATAGTCGGCCTAGGCAAATCTGGTTCATTAATGGTCAGTGGAAATCGCAAAGTATCCCTTTCAGTCCGGTGTCAAAGATGAATAACATGAACCAAGAAATTGTAACATTACGTTTTGGGGCATATTATATATGATTTTCAGCTGTAGTTCCCAAGCATAGATATACAAGGTCAGGCAACAATACAAACACGATAAAACACGTTGTGTGTAAAATGTGCTTTCGCATATTACAATGGTACTGAAGGCCTTGACCTACACGACATCATTGTAGTTGTATGACATGACAGGGGTGATAGAATGGTGCTATTACAGCTGTGCCCTCGTCCCTGTCATTACCAATGTGTGCAGGTTAACACACAGAGGCACCTTAAATATCATTACCATTCAGTGAACATATCTATGGTGGTAAATAATTTAGAAATATTTCTACAAATGCAAATTTTATGACAGGTCAACATGATTCTAAAACTGCTGCCACTAGCATGGGCAGCCCACACATCTAACAATATTCATAGAACCTTATCTTCCTATTTCCGGACACTGCTTATGAAATATCTACAGTGGCATATCCCCAACTATATCATTACTGAATGTGTGTAAATAGTGTCGAGGGTTGATACGGACGTTTTAATAAGGGCAGTAGAGGTATTACAGCGGTGGAAGATTAATCACATTGTGAGCATCAGGTCCAAGCACCATTATAATATATGATATTAATCCTTATATGATCAGAAACGTTGAAGCATAATTATGTTGTTACCGGTAAGTAATTATGACTAAATGAACATATTGTTAAAACTGGGGGACTGTGGGCAATATACACACAAAAGCAGCACGGTATGTAAGGTAAAACCCCACATTCTGTTAATGTGGTAACCGTTGGGAAGGGGGCAAGGGATGGGGTGGATTAGTATCGGTTTCAAGGTCGCATGCTGGTTTCATAATGGTAAGGTGTGTGTGAGGCATGCCGCGTTGTGCTGACACGTAACAAGCTGACAGCGTTACTAACAATGTGTGGCTGGACCCGATATCAAATACACGAGTAAGAACTGCGGCTGTATATGATCCTTGAAACTAGATATACTGCACAATATTTTGCTTCGTATTGGTCATTGCTCACACTCCAGTCCCCGCTAGCCCCTCCACCTCCACCCACGCTATGTGCCGGCCCACCTCCCCCTCCCTGCCATTTGCCAGTGCCTCCAGCAGACGACTCAGATTTCGGGGCTAACGTCTTACGGAAATTCATGATTGGCATTGCTGACTGTCTCACGCGGTGTACAATGCCTGACACTTCTGCCTCCATTTCCTCTACATACACTGCCATGGCACTCACTATTCCAGCTTCATTTTCCATTTCTTTCAATTTGTCATTCAGCACAGTAATTGGCCTGCTGTTTTTCCAAATTTCTAAACCAAGCCTACTCGCTAACTAGCAAAACAAAGAACATGTAGTGTTTCCTTCTTCTTTCACCATTAGGTCTCTTATAAGCTTAAGGAGAGTTTTGGAAGAGCTCTGAAAAGTACCTAAGCAGGCCAGAGAGAGAGAGAGAGAGAGAGAGAGGGAGAGAATTAGACTGTTAAGTTAGGCAAGTGCTAGAGGAAGTTAACCCCAGAGAAACAGTTACTGACCAAGAGCAGAAGGAGGAAAGTAAGTGTCGAGAAAGCAACAGGAAGGGAAGTATGATATATGAAAATAGAAGGGCAAAATCAAGGCACACTAGGCCAAGAAAGCTGGAGTACACTTACAACAAGCTCAGCATTATGGGGCTGGATTTGTTCAGAATTACTGTATACCGTTATGAACTCCTATGCTTTTACATGTAAACTTGTTATTCTTTCCTGTCTCCAGAAAGGTTTATTTAGCTGGGGGGTTGCAGTTTTTCCGTACAGATGTTAAACATTGCATCCATTAAATCGCTTTGTTGCTAAACTTTCTTCCATAATTAAATACAGTCATCTACAAGTAGCAGTTGGAAACTAACCTCGTATAACTGCTTATCTACAACCTCTCTCCGTCTGCTCCAGACTATTTGTCATGCTGCACAGTAAAAATCACATCCAAGATCTCTTGTAATGAGGTACCCATGTTAATACCTCAATGGCCGTGGTCCAGAAATTGTCAGGACCTAGTGGCTGGCCCTGGCACCATTTTTTCATATTTAAATAATCGATTTTTTTTTTTCTTTTTAACCAAATTGTAGAGAAACGACTGGCACATCTGGCAATGAAATTTTCAGTGTGCAGTGAGGTTGGATGGTGAGGATATGGAGAATGTGAGTGCATTCACGTACTTGGGTAGTGTGATGAGTAAGGATGGAACTTTGGGGGATGAAGTGTGTGAAAGGGTACAGCAGGGAAGGAAGGTCGTTGGTACACTGAAGGCAGTGATGAGAAATAGGGAGGTGAGTATGGAAGTTAAGAAGTCACTGCATGATAGTATTGTGATCCCTACCCTGACGTATAGAAGCGAGGCATGGACCTTGCAAGAGGGGAACAAGTCAAGAGTGAGAGCAGTGGAAATGAGTTACTTGAGAGGAGCATGTGGAGTGACGTGGAGGGACAGGCTGACGAATGAAGAAGTGAAGGAACGCTGTGGGGTGGATGTGGTTGAGAAGATTAGGAGAAATACACTGAGGTGGTTTGGACATGTGAAGAGAATGGAGAATGAAAGACTGACTAAGAGGGTGTATGTAGGTGAGGTGGAGGGAGGGAGAGGGAGAGGTAGACCGAGGATGACGTGGAGGGATGGAGTTGAGAGGTATATGAGGGAGGGGGGGTGAGTTGGGGGGAGGGTAGTCAAATGGTGGGTGACAGAGCGACTTGGAGGCGTTTTGTCTGCGGCCACCCTTTGCGGGATTAGGGCATCGGGCTATAGATAGATAGATAGATAGACTAAACTCATCCTATGATTCGCAATGAAGCGAAAAAAAAAACCACAATGGCTGTATACATGCAAGTAAAAACTAAGCAGAGCTAAAATGAAAATGCACAAAGAAATATCCATATTTTCACATTTTCACTCCCCTCAAAATTTCAGTGGTGCTGAAATGGTTCAAAATAACTAGATATCTTTATTTCTAACAAAATCAGTAGCCTACATATATAGGAGGTTTCATAAAAAAAGAATAAAATTTTTTTCACATGTTTTATGTTTATTGTGTTTATTCAAGTATTGAATTATTAGTTTACGTCCAAAGAGAGGCGAGAGATTATAATTTTAGACTCTAACCAGATAAGGGTTCTCCTTTTTGTGTACTGGCTTAACCGCACCAGCTAAATTTCGATAGGACCTGGGATTAGCACCTCCCACGGAAGGATTAGCATGAAGGGAAGGGAAGGTTTCCACCCATCTATACACCAGGCGAACACGGCAAACTTTGCTGAAATGCTCGTGCAAGGCAAGAAATATGTAAAATGATCCAAATCAGTCCAAAATTTATGGAGCTATAGATAGAAATACTTTAATTATGGTTTTTCCCCAATATTTTGATTCTTTTTGTTTATTCATGTATTGATTATGATGTGACAGGAAGCGTTATGAGGAACATGAGGTGGTCTGGCCATGTGGAGAGGATGGAGGGTGAGAGACTGACGAGAGAGTGTATGTGAGTGAGGTGGAGGGGGGGAGAGGGAGGGGGAGGCCGAGGACGAGATGGAGGGATGGAGTGGAGAGGTATATGAGAGAGGGGGGGGGTGAGTTGGGAGCAGGGCAGTGAAATGGAGGGGGACAGGGCTACGTGGATTAAACACCAACTTGTCACAGTCACTGAGGTCCACACCAAGCTCCTAAGACAGTAAGTGGAGGTGAACGACAAGTGGCTGACGCACCCCTTGCATAAGATGGTGGTATTGACGCAGGGGGGTACAAGCCACATTGCCGATATTACTTTTCCTTGATGTTCCTAAGCCATACAACTATGCCAGGTGGTCACGGAGAATGTGGAGGGGAGGCACATTTGCCTCCATTTCCATACGAGCTACGCGGGTACACCGGACGGCTCCAAGACACATTCACAAACATTTATTCTGCAAAACATCAAACCTCCTCAGTGTGGCATTGGATGCCGAGCCATACACCTGTGCACCATAGTCTAGCTTGGCTCAAATAAGGGACTTATACACCTTTAATAATGATATTCTGTTGGCACTCCATGTAGTACCCACTAGTTACTTGAGGATATTTAATGCTTTATCACACCGAGCAACCAAATTATTAACATGAATTTTAAAGTTCAAACGATGATCAAAATGTAGGCCCAAAAACTTTACAGAATTTTGAAAAGGTACCGCCTGATTATCCAAAGTCAATCACAAATTAGGTGTGGTACAATTAGTGAACAACAGCGGCACACTTAGGGATGGAAAACTTAAATCCCCACTGCAATGCCCAGTGGTGGACAGAACCAAGGGTTGCTTGAATCCACCCAGCCGAAAATTGTGCATTACAGGAGGAGTGCCATCTTCCACAATCGTCAGCATAGAGTGAGTATTTAAGATTCCTCAGGATGGGAGCTGATGACAGAATATCAATGATCATAATACTAAATAAGGTGACTAAGAACACTTCCCTGAGGCACCCCGTTTTCCTGGATAAATATAATTATCTGATGTTAATCAGGTTGTCCTGATTAAGATGGTGGATCATATCGTACGTGATGGTGTATGGTTCAGGGCTGGTGTCTTTATAGGATTTAACCCCTAAAGTACGCTATTTGCTCAGTAGGTCTGTCCCCGCAGCCGCAAAACAGGGTAGATTTTTTTGACTTTCACCAAGGTAAAAATTTTTCTTCCACATTTTAAGAGACTGAATTTACACACCTGAAAATGTACAGTATGTTTCAGCCAGATTGACCAAATGGTTATCAAACAGCTGCCCGTCAGAGATGCAAACAAGTTACTGATCCCCCATGGGCGAAAATAGACAATGTACAGAAAATGCATTATTTACTGTAAATAATTATATATACAAAACTAATGTCAATGTGAAGTTGGTAGGACAAACTGTCAGTGTGGCATACGCCCATAGCAACAAAACAAACCAGGCGAAAAGTGGAGGTGGAGTGTGGCTGGAGGGGGGAGGAGGATGGAGGGATAGGGCAGGAGGGAGTGGGAGAAGGGAGAGGGGAGAAGGGTTGCTATGCACACACACCGCTGTAGGAGGTATGTTGGGGTATGGTTGGTTGAGAGGGGACAATGTGGTGATGATGCAGTGGGGCTGAGGGAGGAAATTGACTGTGGTGGTGGGGGGTTCCTTCTCCCCCACCTTAGGGGGCCAATCACGCCATACCTCCCTAGACATTCTAGCTGTCATTGGTCTGATCCCATATACGTCACCAAAGGAGTGGAGTTACCTTTCCCTTAGCGATCGTGCAGGATAGGCTGGGGTATCAAATTATACAAAAGCACGATCATGCAGCATCAGTCTTGAGGGGTTAAGGGCAAGGAGAAGTTCATCTAGCGTAAACTCTTGGTTGTAAGGGAAGTCTACTGTATGTCTTCCGTGGCAAAGTCTAATATCTGTAGGTCAGCCGTGCGTTTATGATGTTGGAAATGAGGATCATAATTTGCAGAGCTACTTACATGAGAAAAACTCCTGGCAAGGATGTTAGCAACGTCCACAGGCTCATCATAGATGGTGTTGTTCACCTGCAGGGTGGTCACAGGGATGTTTGGGCATTTATTATTTAATATTTTAATAGTGGACCAGACTTTAGTGAATGGGGTTGATCGATTCACCATGGACACAAAGGACCGCCAGAAGTCACGTTTCGCCCTTCTAATTATTCTCCTTGCCTCAGCCTGTGCCTGTTTGTATGCAGTAAAATTTTCCTCCGTAGGCTGACTATCAAAAATCCTGTATCTCCTATTGCATTTCCTAAATGCTTGTCGGCAATCCGGTGTCCACCAATGTGCTCTATGCTTCGCATGAACTGTAGAAGTCTTGGGAATACCAGCCTCAGCTGCGTGTAATATGGAATTGGTTAAATTATCAGTCTTAACATCTGTGGTCTCCCCGGATATATCTAAATTGGCAATCCTTGAGAAGGATCGCCAATATGCTTTCTTATAGTTAAATTTTGGGGGTGGAGGGTCCGAAATGATGTCACGTGCATAAGAAAGACAGATGGGTAAATGATCACTTCCCAAGGAGTCGTCGTAAGGGTCCCACGAGAAATCTTGATGTAAACCTGGGGAGGCAAGAGACAAGTCAATAGCCAAAAAGTTACCAGTATTATTGTAGTAACTTCGTAGCTTCTTGTAGTGGGTTTTGTAGATCAGTTATGCATCTATTGTACTTGTGGACGAGCAGTAGTTATACATGATTAGGTTTGTAAGTAGATAATCTTAGTTCCTTTTGTCATACAATGACTGGAGAAGACAAAGATGGATACTGGGTCTTGACTGTAGCTTATTATCTTCAAAGGTAAAACTCAAGTTGAAAAAACAGTGTGTAACAGAAAAGCTAACTAACTTCACACTGGACCTCTCTTCTCTTCTCTCTCTCTACCACCTCTCGCTCCTGTAGTTAGCCTCCTTCTGCCTCTCTAATTCTTCCTTCCTAGTGTAGGAGAGCTTGTGTCACGTGTACTGGCCTGTGTGAAGCTTCTAGAAGCCAGAATGTTTGTGTGTATGTAGCACTTCCGGTGCACCTCTGGCATTCCTTCACTAAAATCTTGCAAGCTCATTTCCTTTTCCCACACCTAGCTTGACTGTCATGTTATCTATCATGTTATCTATAATGAGTTGTATTATGATAATGTAGATTCCTACATCTATCTATCATGCTATCTATTATGAGTTGTATTATGATAATATAGATTCCTACATCTATCTATCGTGCTATCTATTATGAGCTGTATTATGATAATGTAGATTCCTAACATCGCTCTGTCACACCAGCTGGAGAACCTATGACAGCCTGTATTTGTGACAAGGTTATAATCTATGCATAGTACTGATCATAATATACTATAGACATAATATTCATGATAATATTGTACTGATCTAATAATATTATAGAAACATAATACATTGTAAACGTATTGTATATATAATGGAGCAAATACACTATAGTTAAACTGATTATAAAATATTGAATAACATATTGTAAAATGTGTATGCATAACAGATACATACATATATACAATAGTTGTTCAGTGCTAAGATTACAGTAACAGTTATTAATAAATATATATTTTATATAGATATAATGATATTGGTATAAGAATTGGATACTTGTAAAGAACTAAAAATATACATCACTGCCACCATCTTTTGTAGTAACTTCGTAGCTTCTTGTTGTTTTGTAGATCAGTTAGGCATATATTGTACTCGTGGACGAGCAGTAGTTATATGTGAGTAGGTTTCTAAGTAGATAATCTTAGTTCCTTTTGTCATGCAATGACGTTAAAGATGGATACTGGGTCTTGATTGTAGTGTATTATCTTCAAGTTGAGAAAACCATATGTAACATAAGAGCTAACTAACTTCTCGCTGGACCTCTCTTCTCTCTCTCTACCGCCTCTCACTCCTGTAGCTAGCCTCCTGTTGCCTCTCTATTTCTTCCTTCCTAGTGTAAGAGAGCTTGTGTCACGTGTACTGGCCGTGTATGAAGTTTCTAGAAGTCTGTATGTCTGTGTGTATGTAGCACTTCCGGTGCACCTCTGGCATTCCTTCACTAAAATCTTGCAAGCTCATTTCTTTTTCCCACACCTAGCTTGACTGTCATGTTATCTATCATGCTATCTATTATGAGTTGTATTATGATAATGTTGATTCCTACATCTATCATGCTATCTATTATGGGTTGTACTATGATAATGTAGATTCCTAACAATCATCTATGCGAGTCGCTCTACCATCCTTCAGAAGACAGAGATTGGACTGTAGCATTAGGGCGGCTACTTGCTCCCCACAACCATCGATCCTCATACTACCCCACTGATAGTGTTTGGTGTTGAAGTGGCCCAACACTAACTTATTCCCAGGCAGAGGACAGTACAGAGAGCAAATAGACAGATACGTGTTATTAAATTTTACTCTGCACGCAACTGCTTCCAGAGTAGAATTTAGAATCACTTGCGTTTGTGGGTGTGATTTGTGTGTGTATATGGCGACTCCTTGACCTTCATATCTTCTATACAAGTGATAGTGTTGGAACTGTGGAAGATCAGGGTGATTCACCAAGCGCACCTCCTGTAATCAAATTACGTTTGGCCTGTGCATGGAAAGCAGGATTGCTATATTATGTAATTTAATCCCAAGAGTCCTACAATTCCGGTGTAACATAGTGAACACGGTTGTTTAAGATTTTCAAGGGTGGCCAGTGCTCTTAGTTCTTTTATGCTGCTCACCAACAGGTGAGCGACTACCGGGGGACCTATCCCGGTTCTTGCTGACGGAAACCTCCATTGTTTCGTCAACAATGATGCTCCCAGATTCCACCGAGGAAGAGCTACCCTTTCTCTCCCTCGCTGGACCAGGAGCAGGAAGAACATGAGGACGTGACTGTTTTGGGGGAGCGGTCATGTTCCTCTTACTTGGGTTGTCTGACTTCAGTTTAGGCTTGACTGACTCAGAGGCAGCAACAGCCTGAGAGTAGGAAGTTACAACAGGGACGTCAGTTTGAGAGTTGGATCAGACCGGAGGCTGAGATGTTGAGGTAGAGTGCATGGCAAGAGGAACAGGTTCAGGGTCATCTGTGTTTCAACAGAGCACATCATGGGACGGGACATCACCGCCGAAGCATAGGACCTATTCGGCACTGGAGTTGCATGCAACTCCCTCATCTTTTTCCTAGCTTCATACTAGGAAATGTCCTCAATTGCTTTCACTACGCAGACCTCTTTTTCCTCCTTCCACTTGGGACAACGCCTAGAGGGAGTGGAGCGTGCACGCTTGCAATGAAAACAAAGAACCGTCTGCGATGTGCAGTGTTTAACATCATGTCCCCGTGTTGCACATTTGCCACACACTGACTCGGAAGCCCGACAAGTCCTATCATTGTGCCCATATAATTGTCACCTTAAACAACGAAGTGGATTAGGGATACATTGCCTTATCTTAACAATTTCGTAGCCAATTTTGACATGGTGTGGAAGTGAAGCTATGCCAAAGGTCAAGACAATAGTGGCAGTCTTCGTCCTCATGCCTTCGGAATATGATGACCTCCCTAAAACAACGATGTATCGACCAGGGTACTCGATTTCCCATTTTCTGTGTCAATGGAGTCCTCTACCATGCTGCTACAACCTCCAAAGTCGTATACGCCGTTATTCCACTCCAAATAGCTTGAAAAGGAATAGGGAAGCAACCAGTAGAAGGCAAAAATGGGGTCATAGCTCCGTCAAACAACGGCGTTCGGTGTCGGGCAGCCACGCTAACCCACGTCTCGATTAACCAGTTTTACGCTCCATGCGGTAAATAGAGCAGATCTACTATGAATTTGCTACTTCATTCCTGGGTTAGTATTATGGTGATTTTTTATCTATATATTATTCTTTTTTCTAGTGTGAGATAATATTTATTTCATCGAAATAGAAGAAAAAGTCACGATTCTAATTGTTTCTTCAACGCACATCTTGCTATGTGAGCTCTAGTTTGGTACCCTGCGCACTGCTGACCTGTTTACACTGCTTTGTTTTCAGCCACGTGTGTGCGTGCCTTCCATGTTTATTGCAATTTCCTTGGATTTTACAGTGTTCAAGAAGGTTACATACATACATACAAGCACTCATGAAAAGAATACAGGAAGTCCTGCATACATGGAAACATACAAACATACATACATACATACACATTTTGGGATATTAGAAGAGTTTAAGTTTGTATTGTTAAAGAAACATACAAAACATAAAACACATACAGACATACTAGTACATGCATACACACATACATAGTACTAGAAACATAATAGTTACAAACACACTATTTTCGGAGATAATCAACATTATTTTTGTATACATAAAAATACATAGGTTATATACATGCATACTTACACCTATACATTCATGCATACAGACATACAAACACACACTGTATGCATACAAACATACATGCATACATACTGACTTACAGAAATACAGACAAGCACACATTACGCATTCTGGGATTACCTCAACAATGTTATGTATGTATTAAGAAAACATACATACAGACATACATGCATACACTCAATCACACTAACATACAAACATAATACAGACTTAGGAACATAGTTAACAAGGTATTTTTGGAGTTAATCACCATTTATTTTTTGTATACATAAATATACAGTACATAAATACATACATGCATACATACAACTTTGCAATCATAAAAACAAACCAACAAGCCAACATTTTTCGCATGTTTGAGTTATTTTTAAACATGTTATGCTTGTACTTACCTTATTATAAGGAATTATGATAGCCTAATAATGTTGTTATTTTCCAAGGTTCCTCCCTAGGTTTGTGCTGAATAAAAAAATACATGATCATACAAATTCATTCATTTTTCAATATTTTGTAGAGGGAGGACAGGGCTTTGTTCATTTTAAAATTCATGTTGATCGGACATGCTGTTCTAGAGTTCCTGAAGAGTGTAGTATGGAAACTTTAACTGCGATTTTCTCCATTAAAAAAAAAAAAAGTGGTGCTTACGTCGGTTCTTTAGGGAGGTCCTCATATCTAGCAATAAACCGGGCATTGATTACGTCCTGCTGAGCAAGTTCCCGTATGATCTCATCCTCTTCCATAACCATGAGATCCCTGCAGGTGATAATACCTTTGCAGGAATTCATGAAAATCGGGATCCTCAGCTTGACATCATATTCGTGGAACTTATGCAGTTTCATTAAGTCTTTTACCTGGGATGAGTTTACGGTTTTAATTGGCAGGTCTCCATTAGCAAGTTTTTTTTACGTGTTCCACCTCCCCAGCACAATAATCAATCACTTTCTCGATGATGAAAGGATTGATATTGCTCAAGGGAGTGGAACCGAGAGCATGGAGAGTCACAAACTGAGCATTATGTACAGGGATGTCAAGAGTGGTTCGAGTCTGGGACCGTTCTGTCTGGGGGCTGTCAGCCTGTGGATCAGTCGGGGGTTGGTCAGGACCACCTTCCCCCATGAAGGGGGGGGGAGGAGGAAAGAGCATCCGCCATAGTGACCACTTCCCCCGCGAGAAGGAGAAAAGCGAGCAAGGGACAAACAACCCGGGACATAACACCTAAGGCTGAGATTACCCTCTCAAACCACTCCAGGGAGGCCCGACCGTGTTTATTGATGCCCCAGAGCGATCAGTGGGGGGGACTCTCCGTGGGCGAGTAGGCAAAGGCAAGCTCAGCAAATAGGAAAAGACACCTACTGTTCCAAGCTAGCAGGGAGGGGTGGAAAATGAGTAACTAGCTATCCTATCGACCAGCAGAAGGGTGAAAAAAAAAAGAACTAATGCCAGTGAGACAGCCCTACGAAACTAGAGAAGAGAGCACACGAGCATGCATCCACTCTCTTCACGACCAAGCACGGAAGACCTGTGTTGTCAGCAAGTTAAAGCCACAATTTAATCTATATATACATGGTACATTTATCTCACGTCGAGTATTATACCACTTCTAATAAGACAATAATAAGCCGTGTATATCTATGCATAGTTTCTGAATGATGCTAGGCGTGGCTCAATCGGTAGAGAGGTGGCCTGCGGTCCTACCGGACCCAGGTTCAAATCCCCACTGGGACAGGGAACAGTTAAAGGATTTGAATTTCATGTAAAGCAGACTTTACCGATCCACCAGAAGACCAGCCGACATGTCGTAAAATACCCCAGCTAATACCAATACACCAGTCCTGTATGAGACAGCCCTCGCATGTATTCAAGGCAAAACTGCAAACGGTTGGCTCCCTCTGTTCAAATTACTGGAACTTTTGGGTAGCACTGCATACATATTATACTATTATTATTATTTTTAATATTATTATTATTATTATTATTGTTTAGTATTACTAGTAGTAGTAGTAATAGTAGTCGTAGCAGTACCGTAGTAGTAGTAGTAGTAGTAGTAGTAGTTGTTGTTGTTGTTGTTGTTGTTGTTATTGTTGTTGTTGGAGTAATAGTAGTAGTAGTAGTAGTAGTAGTGGTAGTAGTAGAAATTTTGAAAAATAGTCATGATTTATTTTCTGGATCACAAGAGTGAGTGCTTACCTGGTTTTCGTGCAGCTTCAGGAGCTCCAAAATACTCTCATACTTTTATTTCCAGAGGAAATGATAATATTGTCACGAAATATTCATGAACCCTTGTAAAATGCGCGACGTTCATTACACAATCATTTTTTAAATCAGTCGAGCGAAGCGGGATCGTATAATTATCGGAGACCAGCTCTATACCGTTGCGAGATGTTCATCGTGTGTGTGTGTGTGTGTGTGTGTGTGTGTGTGTGTGTGTGTGTGTGTGTGTGTGTGCTTTATGTCCTCCTAGGCTATTTCATGGATTTGAATGAATCTTTGCAGGTGTGTTCATCAGGATATTGGGTGTCTTCCACTACATAAAGATCTTCAACCATGATTTTTAGAGGGAACAGCCCCTCTTACCTCAAAAAAATTATTAAACATGATTACATCTGATATGGCTTTGATATATTAGAGCATGTTTTCCACTGGACTCTCATCCCCTCTGCGATATTTGGGGAGGGTGACACCTCTCCCCCCCCCCCAGTGCTTCCTGGGGAGTCAGCCCCTTTCCTAAAAATAATTACTATGAGAAATAAGGTAACATGAGGCCATAGATTTAAACAAAACCGGCATACATGTCGCGTGATTGGAAAGCCTTTTCCATATTATCTCAGGATGCACTGAGAGAAATTGGGCATCTATTTTAGTATTTAATCTCCTCCAGCAGCACAATAAATTTCTGCATATTCCTTGCAACTACACAATATTGTTCTACACTCTTTCCACCATTTAATTACTTATGTTTAATCCACCAGATACCCTTATTAAAATCCCCATCCTCACCGCAAAACGTTATTCCATCATTTTCACAAAACGATGTACTTCTCTCCTCCTAACCCTTCACCTCTCCATCCTTATCCCTCTTCCCCCTCATCCTTCACCCTTCACCTTACCCTTATCCTAACTTTTCACCTGTCCTTTTACCTTGTCCCAATCACCTTCCCAAAACTTCATCCTCCCTTCAGCTTTCCATCTCGTTGCCGTCTTCATCCCTTCCTCTTACCTCCCCCCACATCTCCAGCGTGGCCACTACAATTAGGGATCCACGTAACCTTAATACATCTGCAACATTTCACTCCCTCCCGGTTCAGCATATATTTCCCATTCCATTCCTGCATATATCTTTACTAAATCCCATAAATTTTCATTCCACCTCACTCTTGCATATATCTTTATCCCACTCCTGCATATATCGTTACTCCATCCCACTCTTGCATATACTCGTATCTTCAGTCCATCCCTCTCCTGCATACATTATATTAAAATACTCAACCTTTTCACCTCACTCGGTCAATTTACTTTTTTTTTTTTTTTCGATTTGCTCATCATTCGCAGATCCTCTATACTTCATCCTGCCTCCAAGCCTCACCCTCCGCCCCTGCTCGGTGACGTGGCGGAGATCATGGCTTAAAGGGGGAAGTAACGCAGGTAATGATGGCATGATGACAGTGTAAACTCAGAGATAGAGAGAGAGAGAGAGAGAGAGAGAGAGAGAGAGAGTCGACAGACGTATCCGAAGGGGTTTAATTAGATGGGGAGTGATACTGCAGGTGGATCGTAGAGTAATAGCTGCCCATCTACCACCAGTGAAGTGTAACGTGGGCTGCTGCCAGTAAAATGATGAGACGTCGAGCTAAATTGATAGGTAGGTCTCTATCTCCTTCTCCTTCTCTGCATATTCTTTTATCGTAAGCGAGGTGAGTTATAGTCACTTGTTGGATTACGGAGTTTTACTGTGATCAGTTATATCCAGATGTGAATAAAGAGAGTAATGTAACGTGACGGCAAACTTAACTACCCTTTCCTACTTCTGTCTCTGATCGTTCTCTTGGGCTCTCGTCTCATACAGCTGCTTTCCCTGGGAATATATACCGACCAGTGCATGCAGTAGGTGTGTCTATGTCTGGTACCTTTCTATAGGTAGTTTTCCATTATGTCAGGTAACCGACTCAAGTTGGTTATACTGCGTGTTAATGAAATATTTGTACTGTCTGGCTAAAAAGGTTTTGTGATACATCGGATGGTCCGACATTCTTGTTACGAATTATGGCACGACTTTTCCTGAACTGGACATACGCACCTACATTCCATATACCAATGCCTATAGACATATACAGTAGTTACATAGTTACATGTTACATATTAATGCCTACAGGAGAGAAATTAGTGAAGGGCGATTTTTTTAAATTGTTCAGGAAAGTAAATTACAACGTTCAGCTAATAAATGGCTTTTTGAACTGCTTACTGCAGGTCACATATAGGCTACCTTTCATTATTCGTTCCATTACAATAGGTCTTACCTGAACTCTATAAAATGTTGGAAAAGCAAGAAATAGACAAAAGTAGATTATCGTACTATGGAGGTAATTATTTCACTCTCAAATACGGTGAATTATTAAGAAATTATATTCTATCTCTGTCCAGACGACTCGGTGAATTATTAAGAAATTATATTGTATCTCTGTCCAAACGATTCAGCACTGTGTCTATTCCGTTGTTCAGTTCTTTATGATTCTCGTAATGAGTGGAGGATCAAGGGCTTGACTACGTACTCGCAGCACATAAGGCGATTAAGACCTATCGCTCTTCCCTTAATCTGCGAGAATTCCTAAGTATCCATTGTACAGTATGTAGACTTTTTACAGTGAAATCGTGTTGAAGAGCTATACCCACATAACCATCATACGTCTGTTTGGTTATGTGGTTACCATCCTGTATAGTAAGTGGGTTCCTGGGCTAAGAGAAACCATATGGTTTGTCACATAGTGTCGAGTCACTGAAGAAAACTCAACACTGATTAAGTGGAGTGTGGGAGTTCTACAGAGCACAGTGTTAATATATATATATATATATATATATATATATATATATATATATATATATATATATATATATATATATATATATATATATATATATAAAACAAGATAAAAGTAATGAGTCATGCAAAGAAAACTAAGGAAACAACGATAAAACTGAAGAAGAGTATATAACGAAACAAAATCATTTGTAATGGGAAACTCATCAGTAAGACGAAAATGATTTCCACTTATTATTAAACCTGATGAAAAAAAATAATCTATATAATATCTTTGGATAATTCCTTAAATAAACTGTCATGAGAAAAAAAAATAGAGACACAAATTAATAACAAATAAGGAAAACTTTGAAACACAAAATGAACACCAACAACGGTAAGAATGAACACGTAAAAACTGCTAAACTCATTCCAATCATTTGGTCTAATTGAATCAATGACCCTGCTTTTTGACCTTCACGTAATATCTGTTATCGTCAGAAATGAGTTGCTTTATCCTAGCCAGACTGTATCTCTTTTAACCAGTTTGGGTGAAAATGGTTCGGCACCGTAATAATATATTTGAACTTACTCTGTGACCTCAGTTTTGCCTTCTGTTATCAAAATAAATAGTTCACTCACTGCCAGTTGTGATCCAGATCGCCGCATATACTGTATGTCCTTACCATGTGATATTTACCCTTTGATGTACTGTATTATTCTCGAAAGTGAATCAATTTGTCCACTCCCCACTCTGAAATATTCCGCCAAAGAGAGCATAAATCAGATCAAAATTATTTGAGTTGACCTTACCCTTGGCCTATGACCTAATCCCCTCTCGGCCAAATAGTTGACCATTGCTTCAAGCAATGATCCTCAGTCGCTTCGCGATGTTTTGTTTAATTCCATTCAAGATTTTCTCAATGTTGCTAACAGACAAACAGACAAACCAAATGCAACATTCCCTATGGCACTGCACAAGAATATAAAAGCAATTCATCAGGAGCTTGAGCAGGATATAAGGTCTATTCTCTTAGAAAACTACATTTGCCTTACCTTAAAATCAATATCGGGAACCCATATGGGATCCGGTTAATAACTGGTAATATACTGGATGGAACTAATAGGACTGAAACCCAATGGAATGGCCGAATAGTCGTGTATGTGAAATAAACCGTACATTTTTCACTAGATATTCCCACGCACGTTAACAATTCCAGTGTACGAATCTCTCTCTTTCTCTCTCTCTCTCTCTCTTTCTGTACACACACACACACACACACACACACACACATATATATATATATATATATATATATATATATATATATATATATATCATCATCAGCCGTTTGAGTATCCACTGCAGGACCGGCCTATCCCGACCGAAGTCGGGACGATACAGCCAATGTACGAGTATCTCTACCAAGTGGCTTAGGCTGTCTGGCAGAGATTGTTTGCAGGGTGAGACGTGCTTGTAAGTGTAACTGTAGTAATATATATATATATATATATATATATATATATATATATATATATATATATATATATATATGTGTGTGTGTGTGTGTGTGTGTGTGTGTGTGTGTGTGTGTGGTAGGTGGGGGCATTGTGGTAGGTTGGGGCGCCCATCATCCACTCACTCAGTTTAGAGTGATGCCATATGAGCTCTGCACTGAGTGACAAGCCAAATGGTTTCCTGTACACAGGAGACCATTTACTACGCTGGATGGTAACCATATAACCGGGGTTTCTGGTAGGGTTGTGTCCCCCAGATTCCCTTATCCAAAATCACTTAACCAGGCTGTCGTTTCAGAGAGCCTCGGAGGGCCCAATACCTGCTCAGGGCCCCAACCAAATAGGCAGACCCGTGTGGCCATGTGGAATGTGAGAGGTGTGAATGAGGAGAGCAAGAGGGTGGAAGTGATGAATGTGTTCAAGAGTGTTAGATATGCCGTGATGGCAATGTGTGAAACGAAGATGAAAGGGTGCGAAGTGGAGGAGTGGGAGGGTGTGAAATGTGTAAGATCGGGAATAAATGGGAGAGGAAGATGTAAGGAAGGAGTTGCTTTGTTTATGAATGAGGTGTGGCAGAGTGGAATGAGAGACTACATATGTCAGCTCGAGGTGTATGTATGTCAAGTTCAAGTTTGAGAAGGTGAAGGTGGCAGTGATTGTAGCGTATGCACCGTGTGAGGACAGGAGTGAGAGAGAGAAAGACAGGTTTTGGGATAAGCTGGATGAAGTAGTGGGAGAAATGCCCAGGTGCTATAAAGTGGTCATGATGGGGGATATGAACTGAAGAGTAGGCACTGGTCCTGAGGATGACATAATGGGTTGTTATGGAGTACCAGGAGAAAATGATAATGGGAATCGACTAAAGGATGTATGTCAGGAAAGGAGGTTGTGCATTTGTAATTCGTATTTCAAACACAAAGATGCACATAAATATACATGGTATAGAGGAAACGGGGATCGTGTTGAAAGAAGCTTGATTGATTTTTTCGTAAAGAGGTCGATGATGGGAATGGTTGCTGATACAAGGGCTGTGAGAGGACAATGTGGAGGTCTGTTAGATCATATGATTGTGGATCAAGCTGAGAGAAGTGAGGTGGACCAGGAGAGAGAAGAACAGTCAGGGTGAAAGACTGAAAGTTGAGAAGCTGAGGATCAAAGAAGTGGCAGATGATTAAAGGACCAAAGTAGAGGACAAGGTAGAATCAGTGAACTGGAATGAATTGGATCTGAACAGCCTGTGGAATGCATATAAGGATTGCTTAGTTAGAAATGCTAAAGAGGTGTGTGGTGTGGCGAAAGTATCAACAAAAAAGAAGGGTACGGCATGGTGGGATGATGAGGTTAAGAGGGCGGTGGAGGAAAAGAGGAAGAAGTTCCTAAAATGGTTATAGGCCAGGGGTTCAGTTGAAATAAGAACTGAGTATATTGAGAGCAAGAAGCACGTAAAGAGACTAGTGAAGAGGAAAAAGAAGGAGGCAAATGATGATCTGGAAAGAATAATGAATGCGAACTACTCTGAAAATAGGAAGTTATTCTTGAAAGAGGTGCAGAAATGTAGAAGTGAAAGCCGAAGGAAATGTGATAGCGTGAAGGATGCAGGTGGTAGGTTACTAACCCATGGAGATGAAGTAAGGACCAGATGGAAAAAATATTTTGAAAGCCTGATGAATGGGAATAGAGAGAGCAGACCGGCTGTAAACATGATTGGTTTTGGTGGTGTGCAGAGAAGGAATGCAGTGCCAGGAGACGTGACACTCGCACAGGTCAAGAGCGCTGTGAAACGGCTGAAAAATGGGAAAGCAGCTGGGGTTGAAGAGGTGTATGCAGAGATGCTTAAATGTAGTGGAGAGAGTGGAATGAAGTGCTTGTTGGAGATATGTAAGAAGGCATGGATGAGTGAAACTGTGCCTACAGAGTGGAAAAAACTGTGATTGTACCCCTGTACAATAATAAAGGTGAGCAAAGCGAGTGCAAGAATTATCGTGCCATAAGCTTACTGAGTGTGGTAGGGAAGGTATATGGAAGAACTACCTACACAGATCAAAAGCCCTCGGGAGCAGGGGGGTGGTTGCTTTCTCAGGCAGAGGAACTCCTTGAGAGTGAAATGGCTGGGAAGCATGCCGGCATGTGACTGGCTACAGCATAGCTGGGTCTTTCGGGTGTGGGCAATCAGGCAAGTTAGCTGCCTACTGCGACTGCAACACAATGGCGAGGTGTTCAGGAAGTTAGCCAAAGAAACCTTGATGGACTCTGAAAGAATAATAATGGCCCCCAGTCCCGTGCAGCCCTTAAATGGGCAGGAGGTGCTAAGAATCTCACGGTTGCCTCAATTACAATCTAATTCCTTTGTTAATGCAAAAAATACAATTAAAATTGGTAACTGGAATGTGAGAACGCTAAATCATGATGGTAAAATCGATGAGTTAGTGAAGGTTTTTCAAAATTACGGACTTGATATTTGTGCTCTGACAGAAACTAGATTAACTGGAGTCGATAAGTTGGATTTGGAGGATGGTATACGTTTATTGATATCTGGCCGACAGGACGGAATGCATTATCAGGGAGTAGGATTGTTGCTGGGTTGTAAGGCAAATAAGGCATTATGTGAGTGGGATCCTATAGATGAGCGATTGTTATACGCACGGTTTAAATCAAATCATGGCAACGTCAGTCTGTTTGTGTGTTATGCACCTACTAATGATGCACTCGATGAAAGGAAAGACATATTTTATGAAAAGTTGCAAGAAGGAGTAGGAAGGGTACCTAGACATGATGTTTTGATCTGCATTGGAGACTTTAATGCAGTAATGGGCTGTTCAAAGAGGGATTTGAGGCATGTATGGGTAAGATGGGAGTTGGTAGTAGGATGAGTGAAAACGGAGTGAGGATTGGAAGCTTCTGTCTAGCAAATGACTTAGTCATCGGGGGCACACTCTTTCAGCATTGCAATATACACAAGACAACTTGGGTGTCACCGTGTGGAAAATATAAAAATCAGATTGATCACATCGCTATCAGTAGGAGGCATAGAAGTTCTCTGCTAGATGTTCATGTTAAACGGGGAGCGGATATTGGTAGTGACCATCAACTCAGCATTGCAAAAATAAGGTTTAAACTTAAAAATCAGAAGAAGGAAAAATCTGGTGTTGGTAGATACGATATTGTTAAGCTTAGAAGGGAAGGAGAAGAAAAGGAGGAATTCATATTAGAATGCAGAAATAGGTTTTTGGTGTTGGAAACGTTGGAAGAGGGGGAGAGAAGTGTAGATGAGATGTGGGAGGATGTGAACAAAGTTTTGCATGAGACTGCTGAATGTACGATTGGAAGGAGACATAGCTTCAGGAGAAAGAAATGGATATCAGAGGAAACGTGGGATATGATAAAAAAGAGAGGTGAGGCTAAATTGAGGAGTGAGATGCAATGCGTTGATGAACGAGAGATTGAATTAGCAAGAGCTGCGTACTGGAGTTTGAATTCAGAAGTAAGAAGGTTAGCTAGGAGAGATAAAAGAAGATGTGTGGATGAAAAAGGTTGCAGAGACTGAAATCTTAATAAACAAAAATGATGGACAGAGTCAAAGAATAGCATATGAATCGATTAGAGAACTGAGTGGTAATGCAGGTAAACGCAAGGAAATACCAGTTAGAGAAAGGGAAGGAAATTTATTGACCAAAGATGGAGATATTAAAAATAGATGGAAAGAGCATTTTGAGACAGTTCTTAATAGACCAATACCACCAGAAGAGGATATACCGTCTGCTCAGGAAGATTTAAATATAGAAACAGGAGAGTTGAGGCTTGCAGAAGTGGAGAAAGCAGTAAAACAGTTAAAGAATAATAAGGCACCAGGGGATGAGTGTTTATTTCCGGAAATGTTTAAAGTGGAGAGGGATAGATTAATAATGATCTTGACCAAGCTATTCAATAAGATATGGGTGACGGGGTTACTACCATCAGTTTGGAAGAATGGTGTAATTGTTAAAGTTCCGAAGAGGGGAGACCTGAGTGAATGTGGTAATTGGAGGGGAATCTCTTTGTCACCGATAGCTTTGAAAGTTTCCAGTAGAGTGTTGTTAAATAGGTTGGAGCCGGTGGTTGAGGGTATTCTGAGGGATGAACAGGCTGGTTTTAGAAAGGGACGTGGTTGCAATGATCAGATCTTTATAGTTAGGCATTTGATGCAGCAAGTTAATGAAATGAGAGTACCGTTAAGTCTTTGTTTTGTTGATTTTGAAAAGGCTTTTGATAGTGTTTCGAGAGAGACTATGGGGAAGATCATGAGACATTATGGAATACCAGAGGAGTTTGTGAGGGTCATTATGAACATGCATGAGGACACATTTTGTAAAGTGATGGTTGATGGTTGTCTGAGTGATTCGTTTGAAGTCAAGTCCGGAGTAATTCAAGGTGGTGTTCTATCGCCTTTACTATTTATATTGGTCATTGATTACATTATGAAACGCGTTGGAACAGAAACCGGTGCAGGTATACTTTGGGGGAGAGAACAGGAAACTTTTGGATTTAGATTATGCAGATGATATAGTTTTGATTTGTGATGGGCCAGAAGAGATGCAGAGAGTGTTGGACTGTTTGGTGAGTGAAGGTCGCAAGGTGGGTTTGGTTATTAATTGTGGAAAAACTGAAATAATCAATATGAATATGGAAAATGCGCAGGAATGTGTAATTGGAGGTATGGTTGTAAAGCAGGTTGATAGGTTTAAATATTTAGGTACTTATTTAGCCAAGGATGGTTCTTTGAACTTTGAATTCGAGGAAAGGTTAAAGAAGGCTAATCAGGCAATGGGAATGCTTAAAAATATTTGGAATAATAACAATTTCTCTGTGCATACAAAAATCAAACTTTATAAGGTAATGGTTAGGAGTATCTTAATTTATGGACACGAGTCTTGGTACAGCACAGTGACTATGGAAAATAAATTCTTGGTGTTTGAAAACAAAGCACTTAGAAGAATATTAGGAGTTAAGTGGTGGGAAAGGATACCAAATAGTAGAATTAGAGAAATAACGGGAGTGCAGCCGGTCGATGAATATGTTAGGTTCTCACGATGGAAGTGGCTAGGACATGTGTATAGGAGACAGGGAATAGTACGAGGTACACCAGGGTGGGTGGCACTTGGTAGGAGAGGTAGAGGAAGGCCAAAAGAGACGTGGGTGAGGACAATGAGACGGGAAGCTGGAGATGAGTGTTGGGGAGATCTTGAGGAGTTAGCACAAGATAGGATGTGGTGGTGTGAGTTCATCGAGGCCCTATGCATCCCCGAGGGTGCCACAGGAAATGATTGATTGATTGATTATAGTAAAAGTAAGAGAGATATCAGAAGTTCTAGTGAGTGATGAACAGGGAGGCTTTAGGAGTCGGAGAAGATGTGTGGATCAAGTATTTGCAGTGAGACAGATAGCAGAGAAGGCTTGTGAGAAGGACCATAAGGTGCTTATGGCATTCATGGATCTGGAAAGAGCATTCGACAAAGTAGACAGAGAAGGATTGTGGAAAGTTTTGTGCATGTATGGTCTAGACGGTAAGCTGCTAGGTGCCGTCAAGAGTTTTTATGATGGTAGCGAAGCATGTGTAAGGGTTAATGGGCATCTAAGTGAATGGTTCACGATCGGTGAGGGCGTGCGACAAGGTTGTGTGTGTCCCCATGGTTGTTCAATATATATATATATATATATATATATATATATATATATATATATATATATATATATATATATATATATATATATATATATATATGGGAGAGAAGTAAAAACATGAGTAATGGAGAGAGGGATGGCGTTGGTAATGAATGGTGATGGAATATCTCAAATTTGTTGTATGCTGATGATGCAGTACTGCTTGCAAGTACCGGACAAGAACTTGGTAGGCTAATGCAGAGTTTTGCTGATGTCTGTGAGCGTCGTGCCTTGGGAGTAAACGTAGAGAAGAGTAAAGTGATGGTTATTGAGAGAGAAGGTGACTCCCAGTGTGATGTCACAGTGAGTGGAGAGAGACTGGAACTGGTGAGAGAGTTCAAATACTTGGGTACAGTGATAGAAAAGAGAGGAAAATGTGCAAAAGAAGTTGAAAGTAGGGTGACACAAAGAAGAGCTGGTGCAATGAAGGCCATGATAAGAAACAGAGGCTTGAGTGTTGCAGCTGCACGTGGCCTACATGAGGGAGTGTTAATGCCAACTCTAACATATGGGTGTGAGACTAGATGTAGCATGAAAATGAAAAGTCAAGAATGAGAGCAATGGAGATGGGACTGCTGAGAAATGTATGTAGAGTACAGAGGGTGGATAGGCTACGAAATAATTTGATTCTTGAAAGGTGTGGAATGAGGAAGTCGGTGGTCACCAGAATCGGAGAGAGTGTCCTGAGATGGCATGGTCATGTGGAAAGAACGGACAACAATAGAGTGGTGAAAAAGGTATACCTGAGTGAATTTGAAGGAGGGAGAGGCGAGGCAGGCCAAGGAGAAGGTGGAGAGATATGGTGGATGAGTGTTTGAGGAAGAGAGGTTTGGAAGTCGGTGAGGCTAGGGAACTGACAGGAGATCGAGCTGGCTGGATGAATGTTGTGAGGAGAAGTGCATGATTAGGGATTTTGGCACCCCTTGTGAGCATGGCAGCGTCCGGATTGACTCAATCGGATACGTTTGTGTGAAGCTGCAGAATGTGGTGAATGTTTTTGGCGTATCCGGTAAAGCCAGGATTCCGGGGGCTTGACTGATGAGTGAATGGAAGTGTGGCCTATTTGGATTGGGCAAGTTTGTGCTGTCTGGACATTGCTACTCTTCACCCTGCCCTTGGATGGGAAAAGAGGTCCGGATGATTATGATTATGATGATATATATATATATATATATATATATATATATATATATATATAAATAAATAGTCTTGTCAGGAAAAGTAGTACCAACGTTGTGATGTACATCATCTTTATTATTAATCCAAACGTTTCGGAGACACAATCTCCATCATCAGTGGATCTAAAAGTTTAAAAAGACAACAATCATCGATCAATGTCAGGAGAAATAAAAAACCTGTGTACAAAACAAAGACTAGCATAAAAAAGAAAAAAAAAGAGGGAAGCAATATAAAAATGAGGTAAAGCATAAAAGTACCATGTTTAATCCTTGCAAAATCTGAAGATCAGGACAAAGGCTAACTATGCTAAACATATATATTAAAAAATGAAATAAAAGGAGTAGGAGTTGACCTGTTAAAAGTTGTTACTGCGTGAATAGTTGGGTAGCGCTAGTCGAGTTATTGAGACTGGGTCGCATTCTATGAAACAGGATGGATTCAGCAGTGATGAGGTCAGAGAAAGACTGACATGAAGTTAGTATCTGAAAATCTGCAAAAGAGAAAGAGTGATCAGAAAGGTGAGAGTGCTCTCTGATAGAAGAATAAGAGGGTTTAGAGGGGAACCTTCCAGTTCTAGTGGATTTACCTTGGTGCTCAAGAATTCGGTGGAGCAGCCAACGAGAGGTCGACCCCACGTATCTAGCAGAACAGCTAGAACATGAAAATAAATAAACCACATTGGACCGGAGGTTAGTATGAAGACAAGATGAATGCTTAAGAAAGCTACCTATAGTACTCTTGTTTGTCAAGATTATCTTAAAATTAATTTGTGGATAACAATCACGGAGAAGTTTGTTTGTGTTTTCCTAATTTCGTAACTTAATGAACTTAAGTATGGGATCTTTATATACAAACACTCCTTATCTACAGTGTGAACAGGCCTGATTGAGGAAAACTTTGAATTTAAAAACCTGCTTAATAGTTTCTCGAAAACACTGATGGGGTACTTATTATTGGCAAAATAGGTTCTTAAGAAACAAATTTCGGAGTGGAAAGTAAGCCAAGAGGAGCAACAATTGTACGCTCTGTTGAACAACGTTGTAATACCGTTGATCTTAAAACCGTACGGGATGTAACTGAGGAAGTTTGTGCCTAGGCCAGTGAAAGTAGGTTTCCGGTAAACACTCGTGGATAAATGAGAGGGGTGATTGTTAACTAGAATGTCCAGGAACGGAAGGCGTTTATCTTTTTCAGCTTCATGAGTGAATTTTATGTTAGGATGTTGGGAGTTTATATAATCCATAAACTTATGAATATCAGCAGGGTTTTTAAATATAACGAAAGTATCGTCCATGTACCTTCGGTACAAGATGGGTTTAAAATCAATGGGACAATTATTAAGCCAAGTTTGTTCATGGTGGCTGAGAAAAGCATTAGCATATGAAAGACCCAGTGGTGACCCCATCGCCACTCCATCTTTTTGAGTAAAAAGTTTTCCATTAAATGTAAACAGGGATTGGTGGGTTGCTGTGGGAAATATTTTCCCCCAGAGCAGTTGCGCTCTCTAAATTTATCATAGTTTATCCCTGGTTAAAGGCAGAGGACGTAGAGACTGTTGTTAATTATTCAAGCGGTTTTAGTAACCCAGAAACGACGTTCTCTTTAATAATTCTTGTTATTGATAAATTAAATGCTACTGCATTTAACCCCTGAGGACAACTATGCATTGTAAATACATGTAATTATGTGGTATTTTCCACTGACCTAAGCTGCGTCTGCGCGATAGGTGACGTGGCAAGCAGGGAAAGATTCCCCTGTTAAGGCAGATGTGGAATTAAGATATTTACATAGTTAAAGGGAATATTTGGTCTAACTTTAGTTTAAGTAAAACTAAGATTAATTTGTTAGATTTGCCCTGTACATATCATGATGTAATTTAACTGTATTTAGTACTGTAATTAAATAAGAGTTGGCAACCCACAATTCGATGAAGGGTTAGGGTTTGCCGCATTCACTCACTCTGTTCCTAGTCGCTCTCAAGCTAGGTTGTACATACGCACCATAAGGACGCTTGCTTGCTCAAGCAATTACACTAAGCAGCCTCATCGTCATCGGTTATCGATCACTCCCTCTTCACTAGCTAAGTATCCTTTACGAATTGGCCAATTCAAGGGGGGATTAGCTATGAGGTAGAAGAGAAATAGTTATTGTAGGTGAGTTAAGGTTAAGTTACGTTTCACCTAACTCTGAGACTTGTTTGATTTACTTAAGAACAACTTTATAAACGAGTAACGACCTACGAGTTGTTATTAGTAAATACCAGAAATTTCTTACATAGCGGTGCTCCGGCAGGGATACCGGCTTGTATACATTAAACTATTTTCACATTGTGGTGTCCAGAAAGAGGGCCCCGATTGGTTTAACAGAATTACTCTACATTTTTCACATTTTTGGTGCCCCGACTGAGTGAGGAAAACCGATGTGTGCCGAGGCGCTGAATGTGTTTAAAGTTGCTTTTGTGGGGCATAGTTTACTACCACATTCGGTTGAAGTGGAAGACGTGGACGTACGTGTCTATAGGGCTCCGGGAGGAAAGGCAAGCTTTTTCTCTGAAGATGAAAGGCTGAATGCCGTACTAGACTGGGAGCATGACCGTACGGTCCTGTTCCTTGGAGGAAATGATATCCATGAGGACGTGGAGGTCAATGAAGTTGTGGAGAATATTTTAGCAGTGGTAGGAGCCATAGAGGGCTCTTGTAAATCCTCAGTAGCCATAACCCTCCTCGAGCCAAGGAACCTGCCATATGGCTCTCCAGTTTGTTATGGAACATATAAATTAGTTAGCAGAGCTGTGAACCGAAGTTTGCAACGGGCCAGGAAGGGAAGGGATTTCATACATTTTAATGCCAAGCCCTTCCAAGCAATGTTGAAATCTGATGGTATACATTGGAACCATCATGGTAGGGAAGCGGTTCTGCAGAAATTTATAAATTATGTAGAACATAAGAAAGGAGAGTTCTATGCTGTACAAGCTATGGGTGGGCCTATGGAGTATTGAGGTAATAAATTCTGAGCTCTGGGAATATGGGTGTTTTGGCAATTGAGTGTGGGGATGAAATAAAACCCTTGAGGTTTAATAACCCTGGGGAATAGGTTAAAAGTATAGACCTAATCCCTACACTCCTCAAAATTAAACTAAATAATTAGCTGAGCTGTAATGAATATTACGAAATTGGGAGAGGGGATAATTTGTACAATGAGGACTTAATCCCTACCCTCTTCAAAATTTAAAATAATCAAATCATTACTAAGTTGAGGTAAAATTGTGGTTGGAATTCATAATTAAATTATTAAATTAGAACTCCGTCAACATGTCTGTTTCTTTATTGCAAAGATCTTCTAGTAGTAAGGCAGGATGGGTAACTAGAGCCATAAATGATTGTAACCAGTCGTTGGACCAAATACCTCTGTCCAAGGAGAGAATAAATAGTCTCCTAAATATTCTGAAAGATCGATGGAGTAAGTACGAAGAGAGTTACTTAACTTTAGAAGCGGCTATAGTAAAGGCTGAGAATAAAGAACTCTTAGAGTCAGAAACTACGAAGTTTGAAAACAAATTAGAAGAATACTTAACTGTAGTAAAGACACTAGAGTCAGAATTAGCTGACACTGCCGCGGAAACACAAGTTGTGGCACAGCAGAGTAGAGCTGTGTTACCACAAATAACGCTTCCAGAATTTGATGGAGAGCAGAACTGGAAATCTTTCTGGGATCAGTTCAAATATTTGGTACACGATAGAACAGATCTCCCTAAAGTCACCAAACTTACTTATTTGTTAGGACAGGTCAAAGGAACACCATATCAACTGATAAAAGAATTACCAGTAGAAGAAAATAACTATGAAGTGGCTTTGACCATCCTTAGACAAAATTACGAAGACAGGGAACAAATTATAAATCATTTATTGCGGGCTCTAATAGAATTACCCACGCCTAGGCACGATTTTGATTCCTTGCAAAAATTTAGAATTGCAATAAGTTGTAAATTAAGGGCCTTAGGTACTTACGAAGATATTAAGACATCAGATTGGGTGCTTTCAAGAATTGTGTCCTTAAAGCTACCACCGAAAACCAAGGATGCTTTGTATGGTAGGTACCAGAAGGATAATTTCTCCTGTGAAGAGATAGAGGAAGGCTTGATGCAACTCTGTAAACATTTGCAAGGAACATTAAACACTACTGAGGTCAAACAGAAGACCGAAGTAAAGAAAAAACCCACTAACCAACTGATTGGGAAAGTTAAGTCAGAGAAGACTAAGTATGTGCCTAAAGAAGAGATAGGTACTTTCCTTAGCTCCACGAAGGCCGAGGATAAAGTATTAAAGATAAGGAATAGACATGCTGAGGATATTAAGGAAATAAAACCTTCCATGGTAAAAGACAGGAAAGTTTGTGTCTTTTGTGGTGAACAACATTCCAGTGTATTTTCTCAACACTACCTTGATTATGCTTCTAGAGTAGGGAAGCTTCAGGAACTGGGGTGTTGTATAATCTGTATGAACTCCGAACATACTGCCGCGGACTGTAAGACTAAATTAAATCTTTGCTTTAAATGCAAAAAGGATCATCATCATAGTGCTTTATGCCCTAGGATGAAAATTGAGGTTCCTAAACCTGCAAGCGTCAATATGACAATTGCAAAAGGGAATGCTCCATTAGTAATGCCAGCTGCAGTACCAATAGCAGATGTGAAAGTATTGTTTGAGAATAGAAACCAATTGGTATGTACCCTGTTTGATACGGGTGCTCAGAAAACTTTCATATCTGCAGACATTGTGGAGAAATTAAAGTTACCAGTTATCGGCAAGGTAAATCTAGCCATTACAGGATTCTTAACAACTAGGAAGGCTCAGTCCGTTGATTTAGTTAGACCTGTAATACAATTAGGCAGATATAAATGCCGTATAACAGCAGCTGTGCTTGATACTATGGAGACAAGTATATACATAAAGGGATTGAAAGAAACCTCTGATCATCTACAAAGCTCAGGGATAAAGTTGGCTAAACGGAATGTGGAATCGGATACTGTGGGTCCCATAAAAATGATAATTGGTTCTGATTATTGTGGAAGATTCCTACATAGGACCTTCAAAAGGAATAAGGTACAGTTGTTCAAGAGTCCAGGAGGTAACCTTATTATGGGTCAGTTGCCTTTTCCAAAACAAGTTAAAGGAGAGGCCAAACTAGTAGACTCAGTCTTTGTTACCCCCACACAGTCATTGATGGTAGCTAGAATAGGTGCAGAATTAGAACCTACTCAGATAAATGACTTGTTGGATGAAAACATTGAACCTGTACACAAACTGTGGGACCTAGACAGTATAGGTATACACTCTGAGGAACCAACCCCTGAAGATAAAATAACATTGGACTTGTATAGAGTCTGTGGAGTTTAAGGATGGACAGTATTGGGTAGGATTACCATGGAAACTAAACCACTCAGAGTTACCAACAAATTACCAAGCAGCTAAAGCTCAGTTAAATTCTCTTCTAAGAAAGTTGAGAGATAAACCAGAACATCTGACCCTATATGATAATATTATAAAGGATCAATTGAAGAATAAATTTATAGAAGAGGTAGAATACCCTGTTAACCACAAAGAAGGACATTACTTACCACATCATGCTGTAAGCAAGGATTCAGTAATTACTCCCATAAGGATAGTATTCAACTGTAGTAGTAAAGCGTCCAAGGGATCAGCTAGCTTGAACGATTGCCTATACTCTGGACCTACACTAACAGAGAAGTTAGGGAATGTGTTACTAAGATTTAGAGAGAAACCTTACGCTTACACAGCAGACATTAGTAAGGCTTTTCTCAGAATAGGACTGAGAGATGAGGATAGGAAATTTACAAAATTCCTCTGGCCTCATGATCCTCAAAATGAGGATAGTCCATTGAAAACTTACTGTTTCCGATCGGTGCTCTTTGGCTCTTGTGCTAGTCCTTTTCTACTTTGCAACACTTTAAAGCATCATTTTGAAAATGCCAAATGTCCAGAAATAGGGCAGGCTTTTTATATGGATAATTTGCAAGGTGTTGCTGATACAGAATCGGAAGTCTTGAAGGCTTATGAAGTAGCCAATTCCGAATGTGGGAAGGCAAATTTGCCGTTACAGAGCTGGAATACAAATTCACCGCTTTTGAGGAATAAAATACAAGAGGACTATCCAGATTTTGACATTCCCAAAACTCAAAATGTGTTAGGTCTTAACTGGGATACAACAGCTGATGTAATAAGTTTGAAACCAGTTAAGTTCTCTGATGTCACTCTCACCAAGAGGTCCTTGTTAAGTCAGGTTTCCAAGCTATTTGACCCATTGGGATTTGTCAGTCCTATAGTTATTAGGGGCAAATGTTTAGTACAGGAGGCTTGGCGAGAAAAGTTAGACTGGGACACTGAATTAGGTGAGGCATATGTGGAACAATGGGAACAGATTAGAAAGGAGTTTGAAACTACATCAAGCATATGTATTCCCAGGAAAATAAACAGTAATGAGAAGTCGCACTTACACATATTTTGTGATGCTTCTCAAAGGGCCTATGGAGCAGTAGCTTATTGCGCAACAGGAGAGGAGAGTAAGATTATAATGTCCAAAGCCAGAGTTGCGCCAATTAAAGAAAGAACCCTACCTCAAATGGAACTGGCTTCCATAGAAGTAGGAACTAAATTGGCCAGGTATATAACCATTACTCTTGATACTCAGTTTGAGGATATTTACATATGGACTGACAGTGAGATTTGTCTTTACTGGATAGGGAAGGAAGACAGTAAAATTCCTTTCGTCCGTAATAGAGTGAAGACTATTAAAGAGCTGTCTTCCAAATTTAAATTCATGCATGTGTCCTCCAAACAAAATCCAGCTGATCTGCTCTCGAGGGGTTCGACCGTAAGGAGACTGATCAAAGATAATTTGTGGTTTAAAGGTCCTAAATGGTTACTCACTAAAGATTGGCCTGAACAGAAACAGTACAGTATAGCTGAGATTAGTGTAGTGAACTTGGATCCTGTAGTATCTGAGCCAGAAGTGATTGACATCAGCCGATTTTCATCAATAAGACAACTTCTAAATACTACTAAATTGGTTGTTGAATTTTTGAATAAAAAGGTGGGGTTTCAGAAATTAGATCCCCTAGAATACTGGCTGAAAAGAGTGCAAAGAAATTCTTACGGGGAAATATATAAACTTTTGGGCCAAGACACTGGAAAAGGGAATAAGCTGATGAAGAATTTAGGCTTGTTCTTAGACGGAAAGGGTCTGATAAGATGTCGAGGCCGATTGGTAAAGGCTGACTTGCCCATCCAAACCAAACATCCCATTTTATTACCTAAGAGTGGATGCTTTGTACAACTTATTATAAAGGAAGCCCATGATTCCACTCTCCATGGAGGTGTACCGCAGACCTTAGCCCAAATTCGGGAAAGGTACTGGATTCCTAAGGGTAGACAGGTTATTAAAAAATATCTCAAAAACTGCATCATTTGTAGGAGGTATGAGCAGAGACCTTATATCTATCCAGGACCACCAGCCCTACCGAAGGATAGGGTGAACATAAGTCGGCCCTTCCATATAACAGGAGTGGACTACACAGGGGCTATAACTGTTACGGGTGAGGAAACTCCCCATAAAGTTTACATTTGTTTATTTACTTGTGCCTACACAAGGGCAGTCCATCTAGAATTAGCGGAAGACCTAAGCTCAGAGACATTCCTCAATGTCTTTCGCAGATTTGCCGCTAGAAGGTCTTGTCCTGGCAAGTTAATAAGCGACAACGGAACTAATTTCGTTGGAGCAGCTCCCATACTGTTGAACATAATGAATGACCCGAAGGTTAAGTCGGCGCTGGGAATCAGAAATTGTATTTGGCAGTTCACAGCTCCAAGAGCTCCATGGCAAAATGGATTTACCGAAAGAATGATTGGTATTGTCAAGAACTGCCTGAGGAAAACATTACATAGAACTAAGATCACGAGAGAAGATTTAAGAACAGTAATAACTGAAATTGAAGCCAGGATAAATAATAGACCTCTGACTTATCAAGATGACACTAGCGACTCGCTAGAGGCCTTAACACCGGCTCACATATTACATGGCAGGAAGCTCCATCCGATGCCTTGTGTGGATATCCAGGAAGAAGTTGATGATCCTAACATAGAAAATAATGAGTTAGGACAACACCTTCGGGAGGGATATCAACGTCTGAAAAAGGTGCTGGATACATGGAATAGACATTGGAGCGAAGAGTATCTTTTGAGCCTACGCGAGAGGTTTTATGGAGCTCAAGCTGCCAGCAACAAATCAGTTATTAACATAGGAGATGTGGTCTTAGTGAAGACTGAACAGCCAAGATCCCAGTGGCCATTAGCTAAAGTGATCTCCACACACCCAGATTCTGAAGGGGTGCTGAGACTCGTAAAAATAAAATGCAGGGGACATACCAGTATAAAAACTATTGATAAACTGGTACCCCTTGAGTTAGCAGCCACTCCGGATCTAGAGAATGGTGAAGATCAAACAGGTCAAGAGGCGCGACCTAGTAGGGCCGCAGCACAGGGTTCTCGAGAATTATGGAGGGAACTCTTGGCTAAGGGTCATATTACATGATACAACGTATCATTTTCCGCCGGCCCCAAAACTGTGGGAAATATTTTCCCCCAGAGCAGTTGCGCTCTCTAAATTTATCATAGTTTATCCCTGGTTAAAGGCAGAGGACGTAGAGACTGTTGTTAATTATTCAAGCGGTTTTAGTAACCCAGACACGACGTTCTCTTTAATAATTCTTGTTATTGATAAATTAAATGCTACTGCATTTAACCCCTGAGGACAACTATGCATTGTAAATACATGTAATTATGTGGTATTTTCCACTGACCTAAGCTGCGTCTGCGCGATAGGTGACGTGGCAAGCAGGGAAAGATTCCCCTGTTAAGGCAGATGTGGAATTAAGATATTTACATAGTTAAAGGGAATATTTGGTCTAACTTTAGTTTAAGTAAAACTAAGATTAATTTGTTAGATTTGCCCTGTACATATCATGATGTAATTTAACTGTATTTAGTACTGTAATTAAATAAGAGTTGGCAACCCACAATTCGATGAAGGGTTAGGGTTTGCCGCATTCACTCACTCTGTTCCTAGTCGCTCTCAAGCTAGGTTGTACATACGCACCATAAGGACGCTTGCTTGCTCAAGCAATTACACTAAGCAGCCTCATCGTCATCGGTTATCGATCACTCCCTCTTCACTAGCTAAGTATCCTTTACGAATTGGCCAATTCAAGGGGGGATTAGCTATGAGGTAGAAGAGAAATAGTTATTGTAGGTGAGTTAAGGTTAAGTTACGTTTCACCTAACTCTATGAGACTTGTTTGATTTACTTAAGAACAACTTTATAAACGAGTAACGACCTACGAGTTGTTATTAGTAAATACCAGAAATTTCTTACATAGCGGTGCTCCGGCAGGGATACCGGCTTGTATACATTAAACTATTTTCACATTGTGGTGTCCAGAAAGAGGGCCCCGATTGGTTTAACAGAATTACTCTACATTTTTCACAGTTGCTATCTCCAACAGGTTGTAAAATGATTTTCTGTCCAAGCCAACTGAAGTAAGAGTAGAAATACTGGTGTTATCTGCGATGAGCCGAGTGGTTTCATGCAAGGGAACATTCGTGAAAAGGGATTCTACATCAAAGCTAGCCAGGGTGACAGGGTGATCAAATCTCAGAGAAGTGACTTCCTCGACAAACTCTGCAGAATTTTGAACCGTATATTTATTTGTACTAAGGGAACTGATCAGGGGACCAAAAATTTTGCTGTGTTATAACTGAAGGTACCAATAGATGAAATGATGGGTCTTAAAGGCGTGTTAGGTTTATGAACTTTGGGGAGACCATAGAGATAACCAGGAACTGAGCTAGAAGCATACAGACTATTAGTCGTACTATCACCTACTTTATCTTTAATACTTCGCAGTAATCTGTTTAGTTTGTCTTCATGTTTTAGGATGGCAGATGGAATATCAGAACTGATGACCTTAAATTTAGAGGTGTCACTAAGAATATGATTAAGCTTTAATACATAATCATCCTTGTTCATGATAACTACGCCCTTTCCTTTGTCAGGACGAGTAATAATTATGCCGTCATCATTTTTGAGAGATTTCAAAATCTTACGATATCCATAGTCCTCTTTTTGTTCATTGAGATGTGCAGAGTGCTGTCTAAAAGAATTTTTAGCTAAAGCAGATACATTATGCCACACGTAAGTCCAGTCTTGTTTGTAAAGGTTGCATTTCTTTAAAACTGAACATAATCTCTCAAAAGGTAAAAAGAACTTAACATAGTTTAAACGAACAGGAGGGAGAGCAAAATTCAAGCCTAACGACAAAACATCCTTCTCTTCCTTAGTCAAAGACCTTGAAGGATTAAACATGGTACTTTTATGATTTACCCCATTTTTATATTGCTTCCTTCTTTTTTTTTCTTTTTTATGCAAGTCTATGTTTTGTACACAGGTTTTTTATTTCTCCTGACGTTGATCGATGATTGTTGTCTTTTTAAACTTTTAGATCCACTGATGATGGAGATTGTGTCTCCGAAACGTTTGGATTAATAATAAAGATGCTGTACATCACAACGTTGGTACTACTTTTCCTGACAAGACTAAGGTTCCCAAGAGGAAGATCTATTGCGGATATATATATATATATATATATATATATATATATATATATATATATATATATATATATTAGGTGGGCGAGGTGTGGTAGGTGGGGGCGCCCATCATCCACCCACTTAGTGTAGTGGTATTCTGTTTTTAGGGTAGCTCTACACTGAGTGGCAAGCCAAATTATTTCCTGTAAACAAGGAAAGAATTTACAGCGCTGGGTGCTAACCTTATAACCAGCCAACACGTGTACCCTACGTGGCAACAAGTGGGTTGGCAGAGGAGTAGTGCTCCTCCTCGGAAAACATCTAAAAATACGAAAAAGAAGCCTCGGACCAGGACTGACCAAAAGATGACGACTAAGGACAGAACAAAGGATATGGAACGGATTGCGAAGTGGAATGTAAGGGGTGGAAATGAGGAGGTGAAAGAGAGAGAGATTGTCCAGGTGCTTGAGGGTGCGAAAGTGGATGTATATGGATTAACTGAAACTAAATGGTGAGGTGAGAGTGTGAGAAAATGGGAGTATGGATGGGATATAAGAGTGGGAGAAGGTGAGAATGAGAGGGCAAAAGGAGGAGTGTGTATTGTTGTGCGTAACAAATGGAACGAGAACGTAAGTGAGTATGGATCAGTTGGCTCAAGGATTGTGTGGGTAAGATTGAAAGTCTATCTATCTATCTATCTATTGCCAGACGCCTCAGTCCCGTTTGGGGTGGCCACAAACAAATCGCCTCCAAGTCGCCCTGTCCCCCGCCATTTCACTCCCCTGCTCCAAACTCACACCCCCCTCTCTCATATACCTCTCCACCCCATCCCTCCATCTCATCCTCGGCCTCCCCCTCCCTCTTTCCCCCTCCACCTCACTCACATACACTCTCTTCGTCAGTCTTTCACCCTCCATCCTCTCCACATGGCCAAACCACCTCAGTATGTTCCTCATAACGCTTCCTATCACATCCACATCAACAAGATTGAAAGTAGGATTACAAATGTGGGCGACTGTGCGCATGTATGCGCCAATGCAAGATCGTGCAACAGAGTGAATAACGAGTTCTGAACATATGTGGAAATGTGCATAGAAAAGTTTGAAAGGAATTAGAGAATGTTTTTGACTGGCGATATGAATGGTAAAGTAGGGAATGTGAAGGTGGATGGAGTAGTTGGTGAGTTGGGTGTACCTGCTGAGATAAATGAGAATAGCAATGCTTTAGTGGACATTTGTGCCGGGAGGGGTTTGGTGATTGCCAATACCTTCTTCTGGCACAAAATGATCCATAGGTATAGGTGGCGAGTGATGAGAAGGGTGGGTGGTGAACTGAATGAACGGAAGGCAATGATTCATCATGTGTGTGTGGATGAGAGGATGAGAAGCTGTGTAATGAAAGCAAGATCATAATTATAGAGGATGGGGGAGTGGACTTTCTGACCACCACCAAGTGGTGGTGAGAGTGAAGGTCCAAGAGAAATGGAGAAATAGAACAAAGGAAGGACAGGAGGAAGTAGTATATGCAAGGAGGGTGGAAAGAATACAAAAGGATGAAAAAAAGAAAAGGCAGAATATAAGACAGAAGTGGATTAGCGAATGGGTAAATATGGACTGCAGAACATGTGGAACGTGGAAGGTGTGTGCAAGATATTCACAGAAGAAATCTGTGTATCATTTGAGGTAGTGTGTGGGTTGAGGAGAAGGCGGAAGGGGGTGCATGGAACAGCGAGTGTGGAATGAAAAGATGAGACAGGCTGTGGCGATAAAGAAGAAAACATATAGTGAGTGGATGAGAAACAGGGGCGTGGAAGAAGTTGAGAGATGGAAGAGAGAGATATATGTAGAGAGGGGAGAGAAGTGAAAAGATTAGTAAGACAGAGCAAGAAGAAAGTGGATGAGGAATTTGGAAGGAGTTTGAATATAAAGTGGAGAGAATGTAAGAAAACGTTCAGGAAAGAGGTAAAGAGAGTTAGACAGGATGGCAATGTAGTCGGGGAGTAAAAGATAAAAATGGTAGATTACTAGTGGAGAAGGGAGAAAAGTGAGCAGATGGAGAGAACACTTTAAGGAAGTATTAAACATAGAGAATGAAAGTAATGCGAGTATAAGTGGCTGGGGAATGGCTGGGAGACGGAGGGAGGTGAGAAGAGAAAAAGAAGCCAGTAGGATGAAACTTGTGGAGGCAATGAAGAAAGTCAAAACGGAGAAAACCACACGAATTGATTGTGTGGTGAAATGCTGAACCATGGGGGAGAGACAGAAGTAGAATGGATGTGGAAGATGTGCAGATTGGCCTGGGATGAAGGTTGAGTCCTGGAGGATTGGAAGTCAGGCATAATATTTCCTCTGTACAAAGGAAAAGAGGAAAATGAAATGTGTGGTAATCACTGGGGCATTTGTCTTATTAGTGTAATAGGAAAAGTGTATGGTAGGATACTTATTGACCGAGTTAGGGAAATAACGTAGGAACTAGCTGGAGAAGAACAAGGAGGTTTTAGGAAGGGAAGAGGTTGTGTAAGTCAAATATTCATTCTTAGAGCTTTAGTAGAAACGTTTCTAGAGAAGGGAAAGAAGTTGTATGTGGCCTTCATGGAATTGGAGAAAGTATATGACATGGTGGATAGACAAGGATTGTACGAAGTATTATGAATATATGGAGTAGATGGGAAGGTGCTGAATGCTGTGGAGAGTATGTATGAGGGTGCTAATGCTGTAATGCTTGTGCATAGTGAAATGAGTGATTTTTTCTACCTGAAGGTTGTTTTGAAACAGGGATGTGCCATGTCTCAATGGATGTTCAATCTGCATATAGATGGGGTTATAAAAGAGGTACAAGGTAGGGCAGTGGATGTTGGAGCAGCCCCAATGAGAGAGGGCAGTGTTTGGAAACTCTCTGTACTGTTGTTTGCAGATGGTACTGTTTGTTATGTGAAGACGATGGGGAGCTGCAAGGCTTGGTGGATGAGTTTGGGAGACTGTGTTAGAAACGGAATCTAAAGTTGAATGTGGGGAAGAGTAAAGTTATGGTCTTCGAGAGAAGTGAAGTCAGTGAATGTACAGTGAGGTTGGATGAGGAGGAAATGGAAAATGTGAGTGCGTTTAAGTAATTGGGTAGTGTGATGAGTAAGGGTGGAAGTTTAGAGTGTGAAGTTCTCGAAAGGGTATAGTAAGGAAGAAAGGTTGCTGGTTCCTTGAAAGAAGTGATAAGAAACAGAAGTGGGCATGGAAGTGACAAAGTTACTGCATGACAGTATTGTGATACCACCTCTAACGTATGGAAGTGAAACTTGGACCTTGTTGGAGGGACAGAAGTCAATTGCGAGAGCAGTGGAAATTAGTTATTTGAGAGGAGCCTGTGGGGTCACATGGAGAGACAGACTGACAAATGAGGATATAAAGGAGCATTGTGGTGGATGTGGATGTGATAGGAAGCGTTAGGAGAAACACATTGAGATGGTTTGGCCATGTGGAGAGGATGGAGAGTGAGAGACTAATGAGGAGAGTGAGTGTGAATGAGGTGGAGGAGGGGAGAAGGAGGGGAAGACCAAGGACGAGATGAAGGGATGGAGTGCAGAGGTAAATGAGAGAGGAGAGTGTGAGCTGGGAGCAGGGCAGTGAAATGGCAGGGGACAGGGCGACGTGGAGACGATTTGTTTGTGGCCACCCCTAAAGGGATTGGGGAGTCTTGCGGTAGACAGTTAGATGGGCCAGTCACACATCGTATCTCCAATTAACAAGCTCATGCCTCTAACACTCACTTCTGTTTTTACTTCATATGACTTACGCTTAATTATACGGACCACACAACAGGGAGCGCTATGTTCATAAATTGCAAAAAAAAAAAAAAAATCTACTTTACTCGTTATTCAGAGCAAGAAAGTAATTTTACAAATGATTATGGTAAAGGGAATATTTTAAAAATGCATATTTACTTTTGCCAATAACCATAACTGTGGAATATATTTTCTGGAAGTGTTTTGTTATGATATTGTTCAATCAATCAATCAATCAATCATTTCCTGTGGCACCCCACGGGATGCATAGGGCCTCAATGAACTCTCTCCACCAATATTTGTCTATTGCCATCTCCTTCAGGTCCCACCAACACTCCTCTCCTGCTTCTTTTTTCACTGTCCTCAACCAGGTTTCCCTCGGCCTACCTCTACCTCTTCTTCCTCTAGCAGTCCACTCTGGCACATCCTGTATTAAACTGCCTTCTTTTCTGTATATGTGCCCCAGCCACTTCCAGCGAGACAGTCTCACATATTCATTAACTGGTTCCACTCTCGTAATATCCCTTACTCTTTCATTTGTAACTGTCTTGCCACTTTACCCCAAGAATCCTTCTCAGTATTTTATTCTCAAATCCTAATACTTTCTGATCTGTTGCAATTGTACTGTACCATGACTCATGCCCGTAAATTAAAATTGGTCTAACCATGGACTTGTAAATTTTCACTTTAGTATTTTTTTTTTTTTTTTTTTTTTTTTTGTGTCCGACTCTGGACATAGGCTTCACAGCCTGCTGTCAAGGCCTAGCAGTCCTCCTACATACCATACACCTCTACATGTCACCACTTCGGCGCTAACAACCACCGTCCATATTGAATACATGCTAGGGCTGTCTCATACAGGACTGGTGTATTGGTATTAGCGGGGGTATTTTTACATGTCGGCGGGTCTTCTGGTCGATCAGTAAAGCCTGATTTAATGAAATTCAAATCCTTAAACTGTTCCCTGCCCCAGCCGGGATTTGAACCTGGGTCCGTTAGGACCGCACGCAACCTCTCTACCGGTTGAGCTACCGCCTCCCTCTAAAGTATATTATTATTCCAAACAGATTTCAACATTACAACAGCTTTCCAAGCCTGTCTAATCCTCTCCTCAATTTCATTGTTTAAAAATATAGCGCCCTGGGAGCCACCCGGCTTTACCGTTGATATAATATGGCTCCCAGCACCTGAGACCATGGCGCCGGAGGCGGAGGTCCACCACTTGTTTTGTAATATCTTCGTTCGTCACTTGGGGTCCCACCAATTGTACACCGACGGCTCCAAGTCGAGTGAATGTGTGGGTGCTAGTGTGTGGTCGACTGAATGTGCCTTCAGGTATCGGTTGCTGACTTATACATCTGCGTTTACCTCCGAACTTTTTGCTATTGACAAAGCCATAGAATATGCTCTAAATTCTCGGCATGACTCATTTGTCATATTTTCAGATTCAAAATCAGCCCTTCAGGCAATTGCATCTTGCACTACAGACTTGTACGAGATCCAGGACTGCATCATTAATAAGCTGCATTCATGCAACAAGTCATTCACTCTGATCTGGGTGCCTGGTCATTGTCATATCTACGGCAATGAGCAGGCTGACTTACTTGCAAAATCGGCTGTAGAGCTCGAGGAGACTTGGGACGGTCCTCGTGATCTACGGTCGAGTCCTCTCTTGGAAAGTAATCAATAAATCTTCTGTGGCAAGGTCAGTGGACCAGACTAAATATTCCAACATGTAAGCCGTACCTGGGTGACTGGGACACTGCCATCCGTCCCAGTCACCTTGAAGAAAAGTGTTGGCTCGTTTACGGCTTAATGCCACCATGCTAATGCACGTGAAACCTCATATGGAACGACGATTCTCACCGCACTGTGAAATCAGTGATGCGGTTCTATCTATCAGCCATATCAACTAGCACTGTCGGCGATTTATTCGTGAACGCTCTTCACTTATAAATTACTGCAGCGCAGCAGACGTCCCCTTCACTCTTTCCACCATCCTGGGTGATGGGGACATTGTTATGACTGATAAATTGATGGCTTTCTTGAGAGAGACCGGACTGATCAGAGTGATGTGACTTTTTCACTGTATGGTTATGGCTTTTATTGACTGAAAATATGTACAGTATATGTTGTACTATTAATTAAGGTTGACAGTTGACATATTTGAAATAGTTCCTCCTTCCCACTGATCTATTTCTAATATAGATGTCCCCTACATTAAGTCCCATTCCTCGCCTGACAGTCACCAGCTGATGAGTACAAGAGTACATGTGCAATACAGAAAGGTATTGGGCACTTGCAGTCGATGGTGGACTGTTGAGTGAGGTACTTCACATTTTGTACATGTCATGTAAATACATTATACCATCTTGTTTAAGTTGTTCTAATTAGGGACGACAGCTGACGTATATGGAAATGTTCCTGACTCGTCTGGTTCCCTTTCATGTATTCATGTCCCCTTTACTAGGTTGTGCCTCGACTGACAGTCAGCAGGTGATGAGTGCAGGGATGTAATGTAGAACGGCATTACATATCTGCAATCGATGGTGTTCTTTTGTTCGAGATATTTTTACCATTAGTGTAGGTTTAGTTATTTGTCTCTATGGTTTAGTATATGTGAGCGATTTGTCTGTTAGGTGATTAGTTTTAGGGTCTTTAGATTAGGCATATTTGTTTATAAATAATTTAAGGTAAAAAAAAAAAGAAAAATAATAAATAAATAAAAATAAAAATAAATTAAAATAAAATTTATATATATATATATATATATATATATGCATGGATGTGTGTGTATGTATGTATTTTTTATGCAAGAAAGAAGGAACCAAAGGCCAGGAGCCCACAAACCATTCCTTCCAAGAAACAACAAAAACAATACAAAAGAGAGCCAAATTCAAGCTCCGTTCATTTCGAGATGCCTGGACACACTGCGTTTGAAAGACTGGAGATCATAAGAAGTAGGAAATACAGACGGAGGGAGACAGTTCCAGAGTTGACCTGTTGCATAAATGAAGGGCTCGGAGTAACGGTTAACTCTTGCATTAGAAAGTTGGATGGAAAAGGGATGAGAATTTGTTGCTATACGGGTGTTATGCTCCCGTCGTAGAGGTGGAGGGATGCAAGCAGACAGTTCAGAGGAGCAGTGACCATTGAAGTAGCGATAGAAAAGAGATAAAGATGCCACAGTGTGGCGAAGAGATAGAGGTTGAAGGGAGCCAGTAAGAGGAGGAGGCATTGATGAGACAAAAAAAAGCCTTTGATTCCACCCTATTGAGAAGAGCTGTGGGGAGCCTCCCCACACATGAGAATTGTACTCTAAACTGGGGCAAATAAAACCCGTGAATAAAATCAACAACTGTGAAGGGGTAATGAGGGTACGGAGTCGGCTCAGCACACCTAATCTCTTGGAAGCAGATTTTACAAGACATGCAATATGATTTTTCCAAGATAAGTCCCGAGTGAATGAAACCTCAAGCATGTTCAAGGATGCTGCAGGATTGAGCTGGATATTATTAAACCTTAGAGGGTATTCCTGTGGAAAATGGTGTCGGGTTGATAGATCTAAAAACTGAATTTTTGATGCATTAAAAACAAGATTATTTTTACCCCAGTCAGACATACGAACCAAGTCAGACATTAGGTGTGCCACAGGAAAGAAGGGTGGAACCATCAGAGTACGAGTGGATAGGGTTAGATGTACAGCTTAGAAAGTCACTGACGAATAAAAGAGAGTTGGTGATAGGACAGATTCCTGGGGAACACCACTGTTGATAGATCTAAGAAGAGAACGATGGCCGTCTACAACAGGAGCTATAGAACGACCAGAAATGAAGCTATTGATGAAGGCACAGATAGAAGGATAGAAACCATAAGAGGGCAGTTTGGAAACTAAAGATTTATGCAAGACTCGATCGAAAGTCTTTGAGATGCAATGGCAAAGCTTTCGCCAAAGTCCCAAGAAGAGGATAACCAGGAGTCTGAAAGGTAGATGAGAAGATCGCCAGTTGAGCGTCCCTGACGGAACCCATACTACCGATCAGAAAGAAGGTTGTGATAGGAAAGATGCGTTAAAATTTTTCTATTAAGAATTTACTAGAAAACTTTTGAAACACAGCATGTTAAAGCAATTGGACGATAGTTAGACGGTTGGGAACGGTCACCCTTCTTTGGGACTGGCTGAATGAGAGCAAACTTCCAGCAAGAAGGAAAGGTACAAGTTGACAGACAAAGGTGAAAGTGTGTACCCAGGCAGGGTGAAAGCACTGAAGCACAGTTCTTGAGGACAACAGAAGGGACTCCATTAAGCTCATATGCCTTATTAGACCCTTCGCGCACTGATAAGTTTAATAAGTTTTCCGTGTTATGACACGCAGGCTTTTCTCCCCTTCCCCCTGGCCGTCATGTGCTCCAAAAATATGTATTCTCGGCTTATTTTCACCACCCAAACCTATTTATTTTGCCACAAAACCCACATATTCCTATTCGTCGTTGTTTGTTCTACATGATGAGCCAAAAAAAGAAAAAAGAAAACACCAAAAAACACACTATACGTACCTCAGGGCCCTCGGAATAAACATTCGGGATCACAGATTTCACTTCCCAACATCATAAGTCGAATGTTTGCTAATCAATATCTACATGTTTTACTATCAATCGAAAGAGAATTTTTTTAGCTTTCGAATGGGGCAGGGTCCCAGTTTGATACGAGGTATGGTCTTCGAGTAATGAATGAAAAAGTAAAACCCGTTTTTGACAGAAAATAACTTTTTTATTCGGGAAAGGTTTGTGAAGAACTTTTCTTGGCACCATTATGATTTTATTTTATCATCCTATGCACAACTTTATTCTCTTTCCTCTCAGTAAAGAACAGTGATCCTAGGCCTCATAGTTTTTTAGAAAAAATGCAAAAAAGAGTATCACATACTTCTCCAGTGATGATGATCTTCCTGCAGGACCAGATCGGTTGCAAGGTGAGGATTTTTGTAGTGTGTGTGTGTGTGTGTGTGTGTGTGTGTGTGTGTGTGTGTGTGTGTGTGTGTGTGTGTGTGTGTGTGTGTGTGTGTGTGTGTGCTCCACTAGGTATCGCTCGGTATGGAACCGGTTGAAACAATCACCCATGCAAAGCAGCACATCACATACAAGACACATGTTCCTTGTGTCCTCCCTCACCCCCAACTTGAAGCACAAGGTACACCTGAGCCTCTTCTTGTCAGGGATCCTTGCCCGATGGTGGCCTAGAGTGCAATCCAACTTCACGTCATTGTCAATCACCCAACGATGCTTGCTTGGATACCCTCATTCTCTGTGGTCCTGTCGTGTGGGAGCTGCAGGCCCAGGCACAGGTTCTTCCGACTGATCAGCAACTGGAAGTGGTGGTGGTTCTGGCACCCCTGATGGGCCTCCTGCAGGTGGTGCTGGTGGTGATGGTGGCACCTGTGATGGCCCTGCTTCTGGTGGTGCTGGTGTGGGGTCTCCTGCAGACTGTGCTGGTGCTGGTTGTGCCATCCTGGCACTGGTGGTTGTGCCTGCTCTGTGCCAGGTGATGCTGGTGCTGGCCGCCGGGTAGGTAGGTCTGGGGTGTGGTGGAGTGTGTGTCCAGATGCGGGTCAGACCTCTTTGTGGAAATGCAGAAGATCGTAGATGATCTGCTTCATAAATTCTAGGAGACTTATTGTGTGCGTCTGTACTTCTTATACAAGGCAAATACGTTGAACACTGCCATTTGGATGAAGTAGAATGTGATCTCCTTCATCCACTTGACAGTTCGGCATTGGATGGGGTAGTACTGGACCATCTGATCAAAATGATCCACCCCACCCTTATACCTGTTGTACTCCTCCACGACGACGGGCTTCTGAACGACCTTCTCCACGTAGGTTGTCCACCCGTCGTTACTCCGCACCTTCCCTCGAACCCTCTTCGGAATGCTGTCCGCAGTGTGGAAGGTGGACACCAAGTTCAAAATGCGCTTGTCCCTCCACAGTAGGACTAGCACATTGTCCTTGTGCCTGTACGCCATGCCCCCCTTGGGCAGGCTCTTAGCCCTGGCGATGGCCTGCAGCTGACGTGGCACTCCTCTAGGCAGCCGTAGGGTCCCACACACGTAAAATTCTGCAGTGAAGAGTCGTTTGCACAGGGCTACAGATCTGTAATAGTTGTCCATGAGAAACTTATAGCCCTGGTCCTTCAACGGTTCCACGAGGTCCAACACGGTGTTCTGGAGGTTATGCTGCACCCCTGTGTAGACCTCAAGGTTCAAGATGTAGCCCGAGGACAACTCAGCTAGAATGTGCATCTTGATGGAATACTTGTTGGGCTTCTGGGGGTTGTAGATGTGGAAGGACAGCCGGCCCTTCCACCCCAGAGAGCCCTCATCCAGGCTGAGCTGTTTCCTGGGTAGGTACACTGACTGGAACCGCTGAAGGAGGTACTCCATGACTGTGCAAAAGCGGATGAGCCGATATTGGTTGTCCCGGGGAATGGTGAGCGAGTTGAAGGCATGGAAATGCTTCAGGATGGCTTTGAATCGCCTTCCACTCATCGCCCACCGGACCCTAGGGTAGTCCTGCAGCTCGGAGCTCCATCAGTAATGCCTGATGGTCAGCATGTGCACGACCCCATGAAAAGGTATAACTCCAAGAACTTGGCCATCTCTTCTTCACTGCAGGAGAACCAGGCATCCAGCTGAGTTCCCAGCAATGTAGCATACCAGTTGGTTTCCACGGTGAGGTATGACAACAACTGCATGAAAAAGAGCTGGAAGAACTGCAGGGGAGTTGTCAGAATATCCACCTGGATCCCTGGGGAGCCAGTGAACGGTCCATGGTTCAGTGTGAACCGGCCACTGCTCCACCCAGGATCCTCTTCAGTGGTGGTGGCGCAGCGGGTTGGCCTGTCGACATCCTTCGGCCTGCCCTCCGACCCCATGGACATCCCCCGTGTTCAGGCAGCGGACCATGGCGCCCTCATCTGGGAGGGGACGCCTTGGATGAGGACAAGAATGAGACAGAGGGCTCTTGGAACACCAGTCTTCCCAGCCTGGCCGGCGAGGATGTCACTGTAGCATCCTGCATGGCAGAAGTGGGTGGAAAGGCCATCACAGGGCTTCCAGTGACACGGCTCGCCAAGGGGGACAGAGGGGCCTGGAGATTGGAAGCCGACGAAGAGAGCGGTGGGACCAGCAGGTCCTAGAGGTGGGGAGGTTCTCCGGTGAAGCCGGCCGATGATGGTGGTGTGGTTTCCAGCGATGGAAGGCGGTAGGGCAGCTCCACTTGCTGACCGGATGGTTGCAGCTCAACCTTCTCCACCCCAGAACGGTCACTCTCAATGTCGCTCTCCGACTCTACCTCATCGAGGATCTTATGCCACTCATGTTGTTCCAATCCGTGTTTTGTCTTTGCAAGATTGCTGTCACTGCAAGCCAACTGGAGAATAAATTGCTGTCAGAGGGATTGTGGACCTTGTGGCTGTCTAATCCTGTGATAGGGGTATGAGCTGAAATAAAGAGCCAAGATACTTCATTCACAGCCACCCAAGAACTTGGCTCAACACTGGTACAACGCAAGGGCTCATAATATACGCGTATGTCCTTGAAAAACATCGTCTCCTACAACGGACTTAGCGCACAAGTAGGGGCCACTAGCACCTGGTTACCTCCTTCATTTTCTTTGCACATTATACATAACTAAATCTATCATTTTTATGAGATACACAGTACATTTCACTAGTAACATGTAAATGGACGTGCTCCGTAGGCTGTAACCCGTGCACTAAGGTGTAGCAGATGGTGTTTCCTTTACGAGAAAACACTTCAGTAGTTAGTCTTTCACTGTCTTTACACATAAAACATAACGCAATCTATCATTTTGTTTGAGTCAAGATATTTATTCACAGCCAGCCAAGAACTTGGCTCAACACTGGCACAACGCAGGAGTTCATGATATATGTGTATGTCCTTGAAAAACATCGTCTCCTTCACCGGACTTAGCACACAGGTAGGGACCACTAGCATGTGGTTATCTCTTTCATTTTCTTTGCACATTACACATAACCAAATCTATAATTTTTATGAGATACACAGTACATTTCACCAGTAACATGTAAATGGACGTGTTCCGTAGGCCGCTACCTGTGCACTGTGTAGCAGACGGTGATTCCCTTACGAGATAACGAGCAAGTGGGTCCGTTTTTCACTGTCTTTTCACATATAACATAGCGAAATTTATCAATACATTGGATACACAGTATATTTCATCAAAAAGAAAAAAAAAACGTTAATGCACGTGTTCCTAACCTCGCTTTGCATTTCGCTGCCTTTGTGCTAGGTCAGGTGTACGACACACTCTTCATTACGAGCACGTGGGGCCGTTTTTACTGTCTTTTCACATAAAACATAGCCAAATATTTCAATACATGGGATACACAGTATATTTCACCAATAAAATGTTAATGCACGTCCTACGTAGGTCAATTATATGGCCCATACCTGGCTGGAAAGGTGTAGCAGACGATGATTTCTAAAGGAGCACGAGGTTCACTTTCACTTTCTTTTCACATAAAAAAATTAATAAAATATATCACTGTATGAGATAGTGTGTCACACCATCTACAATTACAAATCTCGTGTTGCATTTCGCTACCTTTGTGCTAGTTCAGGTGTACGACATACACACTTCATTATGAGCACGTGGCTCAGTCATTCACGTTATTTCCAAATAATACGAAGCCAATCTATCAATATATGAGATACACAGTATATTTCACCAATAAAATGTAAATGCACATCCTCCGTAGGTCAATTATGTGGCCAAAACCAGGCCGGTAAGGTGTAGCAGACGATGATTTCTAGAGGAGCACGTGGTTCACTTTCACTTTCTTTTCACATAAAAAAATAATAAAACATATCACTGTATGAGATACACAGTATATCACACCATCTGCAATTACGTATCTCGCGTTGCATATCGCTACCTTTGTGCTATAGTCAAACCAGAATATGAAGAACTCTGGGGTGGAGCGGGTGATTAAGTACAGCACTGCCACATCTTTACCAAAACAAAAACACCCGGTACCCAACGTTTTCTATAATGTCTTGAATGGGATAACTCCGACAAAAATATGCTACCATACTTTTGTTATGTTTAGTCTTTTTGGTTCCATTAAGGCTATTATTGGCTATTATAAAAATACAAGCTATTAACAATCTTATAAAAGCTGTAAATATTCTTTACATATCAAATGATTAAGCATCTACTTGTAATGAATTATTTCCCTAAAATGACTGAATTGGAGATATCTCTGGAAGTAGACGATATAATAATGCTTTATATTATTGGAGTAATGTTTCGACTTTTTTTCCACACCACCACTGAGATAAAAGTCTAGGCTCGTTTCTTTTTATAGAGGTGTCCCCAGGAGGTCTAATCCTCTCTCTGATTATGAAGATTAATCCAGCCACTCTTCATCTGAAGTTTCATCAGAGATGATTATCACAAATAAATCCACAAGTTGATCAACTGCAATAGCCAACTTTGCATCATTTTCTTGCAGTTGTTCACCATGCTTCACTGCCCTCTCCCAGTTGTCTGGTGTGACATGAAACAATGCTTCCTTGACAAGAAGCTTGAGGTTGGCCATTTTGAAGATATTTCTCTGGGCTATGTAGGTCTTAACTTGACCCCAAATAAGCTCAATAGGATTGTATTGGCAATGATATGGTGGTAATCGAACAACCCCATGCCAAGCTTCTGCGGCAATTGTATCAATTACATGCTTATTGTCATTGCTGTATTTCTTGGCAAACTCAATTAATTGTCCTTTTAATAATTCGTCAATGGGCTGAGCTCCTTTCTTAATGAGCCAGTCCTTGATATCTGCTTTCAGCCAGGATGTGTTCGGAAGTTTCTCAACGAGCACTGAATGGTAGGAAGCGTTATCCATTACTATATAGTAGAAGAGTTGGGTGGAATATTGGGAAGTAACTGATTCCTGAACCAGCTCTCAAACACAGTGGCAGTCACATGGTTATGATAATCCCCGTCGTTCTTGGCTTGGAAAATTAATTCAGCATTGGGGATAAACCCATCCTTGGTTCCTGCATGGAGAATAATTAGGCGACTCCCTTTTCCTGTGGGTGCCTTTACTCCTGTAGCTTGTTTGGATGTGCTGTAGTGTCAGTCCAGCACTTAGGGACAGTGTAATTTTGGTTTACCCAGGTTTCGTCGAGGTAAACCACATTTTTGCATGATTGTCTGTGATGTTTCATCTCTTGTAAGAATGCAGACCGGGCTGAAAGTACATCGCTTCTTTCCATGAGTAATTGGCGGCCATTAATTTTCGCAAATTTGAAACCAATTTGCAACACCACTTTGCGAAGGGATTCCACTGAACCTTCGAAGGAGTTTTTTTCCTCTGAGCTCCTCCCTGATCTTGTACAGTGTAGGGATTTCCTTCCTCTCATAAAACTCCAAGATTGTTCTTCTTAGCACATACTTATCAAAATCATCAAGATTAGTCACTGTACAAGCCCACTGTTTGATCGGCGATGAGAATGTCGCCTTTTCAAGGGCCTCCACAGTATCACAAACCTTATTTATTCTTGAGCTAATTCTCTTCACCGTTGCTTCAGACACGTTGGAGGCTTTGGCTGTACGAGCAAGAGATTTCGAGGGATCTAATAAGGGTCCTCTATTTGCCTTTTCTTGAAGGAAATATCTATTTACATTATAGATAACCTCCTTAGCTTGGCTGTGGAGAACACGAGAGCGACTGGGAGATGTATTGTCCATGGTGGGTGGTAGGTGAATGGCCGTGACTGACCCAAACACGTGGGTCACCGGAAACATATCAGCGAGGTCTAAACAGCGTTGTCACATATTGTAAAGAGTCGTTGTTTATATTCTTATATAAATCATTACTATGAATTTTTTTTTTTAATATAATATATGGAGTCTTTCAAGGTAATATAAAATTGTTAATATCTTGACATTCGACAATGTAAACTTGAAGGTTTAAATGTTTGGCATATGCACTTTTCTTACCTGCCACACCTCAGAGCTCTTTATATTCTGGTTTGACTATAGTTCAGGTGTACGACAAACACACTTCATTAAGAGCACATGGCTCAGTCTTTCACGTTATTTCCACATAATACGCAGCCTAATCTATCAATATACGAGATAAATAGTATATTCCACCAATAAAATGTACATGCACGTCCTACATAGGTCAATTACGTGGCCCATACCAGGCCTGTAAAGTGTAGCAGACAATGATTTCTAGAGAAGCACATGGTTCACTTTCACTTTCTTTTCACATAAACAAATAACAAAATATATCACCGTATGAGATACATAGTATATTTCACCAATAAAATGTAAATGCACTTGTTCCTAACCTCGTGTTGCATGTCGTTACCTTCGTGCTAACACAGATGTACGAGACACATTCTTCCCTATGAGCAATTGGGTCAGTCATTTACTGTCTATCACAAATTATAACAAAATTTATCAATATATGAGATTAACAGAATATTACACCACAACAAGTAAAAGTACGTAGACCTTACCTGTCCGCCAAGGTGTAGCAGATGATGTTACCCTTTCCTGAAGACACTGCAGTGTTTACGATTTTATTTCACAATACACATAATCAAATTCATCATTTTATGAGACATACAGTATATTTCATCACAACAGTACCTGAATGTGCTCTGTATGTCACATCTGCTATACCTAAGGTATCGCAGATGATATTTTCCGACGAGCACATGACGCAGTATTTACGTTCATCCACACAAGTATATGATAAATATATCAATAACACTCATGCTTTATTTCACACAGAAAACATACAGAATTAATATAACAATATGATAAAATCAAATACCCCTATAAACCTTCTCTCTTTTATCCCCTCCTGACAATGGCGTGCCGTGGCAGTAAGGCATACATGACTCCTGCCCTAGCCAATATTTCATCACGTACACTCGTTGCACTATACTCCTATCTATTGCACAATAACACTATCCACCATATATCAGCATAAAACAAGGACTTCATGAACACCTTGGCAAATATTCCATTGAAGGCAACGCCAGTGGTCAGGCGGTTTCCTGCCTCTCTCTGCTGGCTATTGCACACTACAGTCACCTGATTCATTGTCACTATTATTCAGTGCTTGAATACTCACATTGGTTGCAGGGTAGAGGGAGTGTAGTTGTTGGGACATGTCGAAAAACAGGGTAGGCCTAGCACAATCTTTGTTGGGCCAACGGCTGATAATGACCAGGAATGATTCACCAAAACCTAATTCCCTATTGCAAACACCAAATCTAATCACAATAGTGCTCAAAGAGTAAACACAAGCACTATTGGTATAGTGGAATATGATGTGCATCCCAGGACGGGGTAAATATAGTACGATTTAAATGCCCAGCCACACGCTACCATCTCCCTCGACAGCTGATGCGGAACTAATCAACCTGGCTGGGCTGCTGCACATCTCGGGCCCTGAGGTTGCCAAGTCATTAATTTTGACAAGAGGCGCGGGAACTATGACGTGACCAAAAATAATGCCAATCGGCAGAAAACTTTTTCTCTGACGAAGGTTTTTATGCCTTTCTGATGACAAATGCTTCATCGAGTATAGTTGCAGACACTCCCCAAATGACGATAAATGCATCATCGTGCGCAAAGGGGTTAGTACTGAGGTCAGTGATGGCAGAAAATACATCAGCTGAAGAAATTTTAATATCAGCCACGAGGAAGTCCGAGGGGGAAAGTGATGGAGGAACAGCACCGGAATTGACTAAGGTGGAATTGGAGGACAAAGTCTGAGCGAAGAGATCTGCTTTATCAGTAGAAAAAATAGCTACAGAGCCATCAGAATAGAAGAGAGGAGGGAAGGATGATGAGTCAAAGTTGTTAGAAAGGTTCTTGGCAAGGTGCCAGAAGAAGCAGGAAGAATTTGAGTTGGAGAGTTGAGAGCACTTTTATATATATATATATATATATATATATATATATATATATATATATATATATATATGGCCTTAATGACCATAGGTTTTGGCCCCAATGGTCAAAAGGCCTAAAAAATATGACGTTACAGTCACCGGATGCGCAGTTAGTGCAGGGTGAACGAGAGGCATAATCTGGAGCGCCACTTTACACACACACACACACACACACACACACACACACACACACATACATATTATCATCATCATCATCACCAAAAACAAGGCTCTAGCTTCCTCACATGCACTACAGATCTTGCACATACCTCTCTCTCTCTCTCTCTTACGCCAATGGTCACCGGAATGTGTTTTCTTCACATAGTTGGTAAAGTCGCACACAAACAGGTGATGTATGACCAAAAACAATATATCAGGTGTTGTTTGCTTTTTTGTTTATGTGACAGTGTTTGGGGTATGAACATTCCTCTACAGGGAACCTTTCTCCTATTAAGGGCTATTAGGATATTTTTAACATCATTCGCCGGCCATGCAAAATTATCAACTTAAAATCAACTCTAGCCCACTATATATATATATATATATATATATATATATATATATATATATATATATATATATATATATATATATATATATATATTTATTCGTTCATGAGTTTATGAAATTGCATTTATGAATTGCCTCGCGTGCCAGATCAAAATGGTCTCGCGGGCCTTATACGGCCCGTAGGCCAGACGTTCCCCACCCCTGCTCTACAGAATGGGCAAAATGTGGTATTTTTGCTGGCAGATGATGAACAGACTGCCCTAACCATAATCGCTTCCTTGAAACCATTAGCACATTACAGTGCATGAGATTAGGGGTTTAACAGGATTAACAGCTGCATTGTTAATGGC